>NW_012267222.1:4837239-4862023 GCF_000151885.1 Dipodomys ordii | reverse complement strand
AAGCAATGGCCAGGCCACATGGCCCAAAGCAGGAACTTTTCAGAAAACAATTCTAAAGATAAACAAAAAGGAAGCTTTGATAGAAAAGATGCTCTTCTCCTAGCCTGTATCCTTTGTGTCTGGTGAAGCAGCATGTGATGTGGTGGTGGAGAGTTTATAGGGGAAAAAAAACTGCTCATCCAATGGCGCCTGGGAAGTAAAGAAAAAGTAAGGAAGAGCCTTGTGTCCCACGGTCCCCTTGGTGGGCCCACCCCTCTGACCTAAGAATATCCCTTAGGTCTTATGTCTTCAGGTTCTCATCACCAAGCCTTCCACACACCAGCCTCTGGGGACATTGTAAACCCAATGAAGCATTTCCCATAGCAACAGAAACTGGTGGCCCAAAACAAATTACCATGCTGATTAAGTCTATATCACCTTTCATGATTCTTGTACTACAGAGAGTAATGCAGGACTTGTCTTTTATTGATTTGCCTCCAGGTCTGCTATCCGGTGCAGATAACTAACTTAGATCCTTGTTGTCTTAGCTCCATGAAAGCGGTTATGATGCTGGCAAAGCCCTGCAGCGCTTGGTCAAGAAGCCCGTGCCCAAGTTGATCGAGAAGTGTTGGACCGAGGACGAAGTGGTGAGCATGGGGACCGCATTTGCTTTGTATTGTGGGCCACTGGGGCTTTCCTTCCCCTTGGGGAGAAAGACCTCATTCAGATAGCCCATCTAGGCCTCCACAGGAGGCCTAGATCTGATGACCCTGGTTCAAAGCTAGCCTGGGAAAGTCTGTGAGACTATCTCCAGTTAATCAGCCTTGAGCAAAAACGCTTAGGGACAACTCCAGGCCCTGAGTTCAAGCCCCACAACAGACAAAAACGAAAAAGAAAAGGGAGAAGTACCTTCAAGCCTCATAATTGTATTGAAAGACTTGGTTTTAGTCAGATGAGGGTCCATGGCTGATAGGAGAGATTTCCCCAAGTTTCATGAAGAGGAGAAAAGTATAGTTCCTAAGAAAAGTTAATTTGGGTTTGTTTCAGGTGCAAGCTTGCTATGGTAACTCCTTCCTTTAAGATGGGAGTATGCCAAGCCTGTTCCACATAACCTAGAGTACCATTGGTGACTCAGATTTATTTTGAGGACTTAACTTAGCCTACTGAAGATCATTAATCAAAAGCAAGAAGTATAGACTTGATTGAATAGGAAGTGGATTTGACATAATCATTTCCTTGGCTGTGGCCCATTAAGGAAGGTGAGGCGTGGTTAAGCTTGTTGTTGGTACATGATTTTAATCTCAGGTACTTGAGATGGAGACAGAAAGATCATAGTTTGAAGCTAACCAGGCAAAGTCAGCATAAAGCCCTATCTCAAACAATGAAGCTGGGTGTGGTGATGCTTGCCTGTGGTCCCAGCTACTGGGTAGGAAGATCATGGTTTGGCAGAGTTAGCATGAAGGCCTTCTTGGAAAAACGAAAAGCAAAAGGAAGAAGGAGCCTCAAGTGGTCCTGAGTTCCATTCCCCAGTACCAGCAAAAAGGGGAACATACAGTGAATGGAGAAATATACCCACAAATAAAGGCTAGAAAACCCAAGAGATCTCACGCAGTTCTGTCCCCCTTGGGTGACATACGGAAGGTATTGCTGGAATGTTGTACAGATATCTTGTGCTTTCATAAGCAATGCTCATTATGAATGTTACTGCTAGACCTTTGCCCTTCAGGTCAAATGACACTGAAAATGCATCACTGATTCCAAGTTCCTCACCTATATTTTAAAGAATGTGAAAGGAGAATGCTTAGAAATGGCGCCAGTGGCTCACGGCTCACACCTGTAATCCTAGCTACTCAGGAGGCTGAGATGTGAGGATTCCAGCCCAGGCAGGAAAGTCCATGAAGCTCTTATCGCCAACAAACCACTAGAAAACCAGAAGTGGCACTGTTGCTCAAGTGTTGAAGAGCGCAAGGACAGCGCCCAAGCCCAGAGTTCAAACCCCAAGACTGACAAAAAAAAAAAAAAAGAAAGAAAGAAATGGCAGTGCTTTCTTGTACAGGTGGAATAGCTGTTCTGTCCCTCCTGAAGTGCCCTGTGTTCTGAGTGAGAAGACCACCTGTCAGTGTGTGTCAGGGGAAAATAGAAAAGGATAAACGAGAGTGGAAGAGCTAGGTGCAGGCCCTGGCTAAGGGAAGGGCAAGAGCTTCACGAAGTAAGGAGGAGGTGAGAATCCTGGTCCTGAGGGAAAGCAGGCTTGGCCTGGGCAAGAGATAGGAAGGCGTGTGTGTGGCTGGGGTACAGCAGGGAGAGGGTGTGTGGGACAGACAGGCCAGGCATGGCCTGCAAACTCATGGGGGGGTTACTGTGTTGTGCATAGCTTCTGGGGCCCATGGGCTTGAGTGGAATGGGGGTAGGTGAGTAGTATGGCGGCACAGTGAAGGTCTGGTGTGCGCACCAAGACACAGCCAAAAGCATTTCAAGTTCAGACCAAAGCCAGCGCAAAACCACTCCCCTCAGTTGTTTGGGAGAAATCCTGTCTCTTTCACTACAAACCTATTCGTGTGGTGAAGAGTGGAGGAGACCCAAGTGGGTGAGAAGGGCAGAACGAATGTGCCAAGTGCAGTTTCTGCCAGGCTATCCTGGCAGCTCAGATACCATGATGGCGCACCTCATTCCTACCTGCTTTGGTCCTTGAGCAGCTCTGTTCCTCCTCTGCCCCCCTGCCTTCCCCGCACCCCACCCCCCACCACTTCTCCATGTCTCCCTGGTCCCCTCCCTCCCGTCCCTATTGGGTCCCCTGACCTCAGGAATCTGTCCAGTGCACAGCCAAGGCCTGCCTCCTGCCTTGCCTGTGCAGTCAGCTCATGTCCGGCCCCCTGGTGCCTGCCCATGTCCCTGAGGGAGGAGAAGGGGCACCTCAGCCCTCAGACCCAGCCCAGCTTTGTTTTGCAAACACGGCAGGACTGCATGCAGCAGGGACACAGTGAGCACAGACTGCATGAATTGAATTCGGTTCAGGCTCTTTTTCACCGTGTTTGCTTCTTGTTTCAAGAATCACAGTGGTCCTTTCCAGCCCTTGCAGAGCCTCGGGATCAAATGGTTCTCTCGTTTGTGAAAATGAAGCTTCACCCTCCCAACCTGGGCCATACTTCCTCTGAAGGAATCATTCACTGACTGACTGATTGACAAGCTGAGGGAAACTTGGGCCAAAGGCAGGGGGGCCCTTCTGTTGGGGTTCCCACATTTTCTCACCCAGGAATCATAGGAGTATCAAAACAAATGTGCCCTAATACAGTTGCCCATATGCTTAGAACATTCTGGTATTTTTATACTAATTTGATCTAGCACACACACCTAGTGTGTGATGTACCTACAACCCTCACCAGTGACACGCATGCGTGGGAACGCTTTGAAACAGCTCCCTCTATGGGTGGAAGGACCTGGCCTGAAGGTCAGCGAGGCCTCTGCGAAACTCAGTCCTCTGCCTGTCCTGTGCCCCCTGCTCCCTGTTCTGAGCTTGGCCTCTGGTGCTTACCTTTACTGACAGCCTGTCCTTGGCCTCTTTGCACTTACCTTTGTTCACCTGTTCCTCACAGTCTGCCATTGTGAGTGATCACCGTCCTGGTTTGTAGCTTGTTTGGGAAAAGGACTTATTAGAGATGAGGATAATGACTGTCTCCAGGAGAGATGGGGAGGATATCAAAGATTCAATGGTTCAAGGTTATTGCTTTGGAAACTTCTTTGTTATAATTGGGATCTTTTTAAATACAGCATTTAAAAACTTTTAGTAGTGTTTATGAATTAACATCAGAAACATCTTTTATATAAGGGGGAGGGGCATGGCTGAAGTGATAGAGCACCTGCCTAGCAAGCATATAGGGCCCTGAGTTTAAATCCCTGATATCTCCAAACATTAAAATAAACCTTAAAAACAAAAGCCACTGGTTGCCAGTTGCTTACACTTGTAATCCTAGTTACTGTAAAGATGGATCAAAATTCAAGGCCAGTCCAGGCAGAAATACCCATGAAACACTATCTCAAAAATAACCACTTTTTGCTCTGGCTCAAGTGGTAGAGCGCTAGCCTTGAGCTGAAGAGCTGAGGGACAGCGCCCAGGCCCAGAGTTCAGGCCCCACGACCGGACCAAAAAAAAAAAAAAATAACCACTTTACGGGTACCAGTGGCTCATACCTGTAATCCTAGCTGCTCAGGTGGCTGAGATCTAAGGATTGCAGTTCATAGCCAGCTGGGCAGGAAAGTCTGTGAGACTTTTTTTTTTTTTGGTATGTTTTTTATTGTAAAAATAACCATATAGAGGTTACAGTTAAATGAGCAAGGTAATGAGTTCATTTCCTATCAAGCATTGTTGCCTCCTTCGTTTTTCCCCTACCATCCCTTCCCTCCCACCTCCACAGCTACTCTCCCCTGCCCCCCCTCACCTTCTGTGAGACTCTTATCTCTTATTAACCATCAGAAAACCTGAAGTGGCACTGTGGCTCAAGTGGTAGAACACTCGCCTTGAGCTGAAGAGCTGAGGGACAGCGCTCAGGCCCTGAGTTCAAGCCCCACGATCGACTAAAGAAACTAAATAAATAGCCACTTAAAAGAAAGCAGAAGACCAGCCAAGCAAACAAATCCAGCAAGTGTTGAGTCTGAGTTCAAACCTCAGAACCAAAATGTACCATATGCACCTTTCTAATTAAAGTTGCTTGGGATTGAGATTCTTAAGTGTTGTTGCTCTAATGCCAAATTTGTGCCAATTTCTGTCAGATTCTATACCAAATACCACCAGTGAATTCAGCTTTTTGTAGAGTAACTTAGAGAAACATATTGGTGGCTAGCTCATACCTTATCTTTCCAGCTGAATGAACTGTGTCAGATCAGAGAAGACTTTTGGTAAATATCTGAAGCTTTGCAAATACAATGGTATGAGCAAGGATAGAGCCAAAGGAATGGCTTGATGGTTAGCCAGGTAATACAGTGTGCTGAAAGCACTGGTCCTTTGCAGGAAATCATCCAAACTGGTAAAATTTATGAAGAGAAAAAGGAAGAACTACAGATCGAACTGTTAAAAAAAAATTCCAAGATTATTAGGTTTTTAATTAAACATGATGAACACATTTCAATATAACACAAAGGCCCCAGGCTGAACTGCACCTAATCGAAACAGATTAAGTCACCCTTCCATGCTTGGCTAGTTATTAATTCTGTTTATTTATGCATGCAGGCTGAAGGGAGCATTTGTTGCTGCTGTGCTGTTGCTCACTGCACTGGGATTCCATTGCTGCTTGGTGCTGTGCTCTTAATTAGCATTCAGCTGTTGATTATGGAAATACTGGGATGCTAATTGAATTCTTCTTAAAATTCAGGGCCTGCATTTTCCTCCTGGAAAATGCAGTTTGGTCTGACTTGCAAGGTTGTAAGATTGGATGCTCCACTGAGAAGTACTTCAGCCTTTGCTCCTTGTTCTGCAGGCTATGTTTGGCTTTGAAATTATTTTCATGTTGAATTAGCTTTCAGAAAAATCCAGGTGTTGCTCAAGTGAAGGTTCTATTGCGTCCAGGATTATAGCAGGATGTTTCCATGTTAACCAAGGTGACTATAGCTCTTATCTTGAAATAGTCACCCATTAAATATTTTATACCAAATTTGATGTCATATATCAGTGTGAACAAATAAGCTCTGTATTTTTTATCCAAAGAGTTAATCCACCATGGTGATAAACCTTAATTGACCATGTACATAAATTTATTTACAGGTTCATAAATTTTTAAAACATCTAGCACTTGCTTCAATTTAAAGCCCAGTTTATCATAAATATAAATGAAAATTCTTCTTTCAAATTGATATGACATAGCAAATGAATTTTCTAAATATTTGTAATCCAGTGAAGCCATTCAGCTGGTCAAGGACTTACATTTACCACATGCAGCATTTGCATAGTGTCTCCCCAGCAGCATCTTCAGAGGCCTTTGTTACGCCCTTTTGGCAATGTGTGCCTGAGAAAACATTATTTTTATTGTTCACACTTTCAAGCCAGGCATCTGGATGTGCCAGAAGACAGAGTTGCTTAGCGGTGCAAAAATACAATGAATTTTATGTGCTGTTTGTGTGTCCAGTGAAGAAAATGGGATTTACAGTAGAGTCAAAGTTGAGGCTCAAAAAAAGCAGGAGGCTGCCATAGAGGTGAGAGCAGGGAGAGGACAGTAAGACCAAGGGGAAGCGAGCGCTCACCGCCTACTGGCAGTCCCAGCAGGCTCCAGGCCCCACACGCCCCTGTTTGCTTTTAAAACCTTATCACATCCTCAGTATAGAAGGCTTGGTTGTGTGGTATTTTACAAATGGTAAAATTTCCTGAGTTGATGACTGTTTTATGTAGTTATTCAGAAGTGTTGATGGGGAATCCTGCTGGTCATCTAAATGAATCCATTTTCTTCTTTTTAAATTTTCATGCAAATTTTCCTATTGTTAGAATGTGCTCAAAAGCAATTAAAACATTAGCAGTAATGTACCATAGATAATTTACTTGTGGATTTGTATGTTTATTACCTCTTTGATCGCATAATACATGTGTTTGTGACTTTGTAAATTTGTTTGCCAGTCGTGGGGTTTGAGCTCAGGGCCTAGGGAATGTGTCTGATATTCTTTGGCTCAAAGCTAGCACTCTACCACTTGAACCACAACTCTACTTCCGGTTTTCTGGTGGTAATTGGAGATAAGAGTCTCAGGGACTTTCCAGGCTGGTTTAGAACTTTAATCCTCAGTTCTCTCTCTCAGGAGTAGGATTGCAGGCATGAGCCACCAGCGCATGGCAGCTTTGTAATTTCATGTTTAGATTTGCATACATGTAATTTGAGCTGTTACATTGAAACTCTTCATATTTTTGCTTTGTAGCCTGGCCTTGCCACAAACTCACTCCGTTGCCTTAACTTCTTGAGTTTTTATTTTGGATTGGTTTGGGTTTTTCCAAGGTTCCCCCTCCCAACATCCTCCCCCCCTTCTCCCCCCCCCCCCCCCCTCCTCCCCTGTGGCTCAGACTGGCTCAGACTGTAGTCATCTTTTCTCAGCTCAGATCTAGAGTACTGGGATTATAAGTGTGCACTACTCTGCCCATCTTGAAATTTCACTTTTTTAGCATGAAAAATTTTATGCTACTCTTGGCAACTGTGTTCTTAATCTAAAATACAGATGTAATAGGTGTAGTGCACCACATAGTAAGTACTGAGTAAAATTTAAAATGAGTCAAAGTGGATTTTTCTCTCTACTACTACTGTCCCTCCAATTTTAAGGTAAATCCATAATTTCTAATGAACAGTTACATTCCTAAATGTGACAGTAGGAAAATAAGATAAATACAAATGTCGACCAACTATACAAACATCATTAGTGCATATATCATTCTATATGTTACCTATACTAAAAATCAGTCCTTAATATTTAAAAGGAAAAGTACAGATTGAGGTGATTTTCCTAATCCAGCATTGGTAAAATTGGACTCTTTTTCCTGTGACTTAACTCTCACCAGCCTTTGAACCAAACCCTGTTTAAAGGAAGTCAATAGTAGATGGAGTAGAGTTCTTTGTCAAGTCCTTTTGGAAATGAGACAGTGAATTAAAAATCAATTATATGTGTAAAAAAGATGGTATAAAACAATCAATTTTGTCAATTAGTTTGCACAACGATTCTACTGTTTAACAAGTTATATAGAGAAACATATCTATTAAATCCTGAGTAAATGGGAAAAGACAGGCATTGGAAGGAAAGAGAGATTTTAAAATTTATTTCAGTATCTCATGTCAGTCAAAGTTGCCTCTGGGTTAAATGTACAAATTCAGCTGTGACCTTGTCTTCTCATGACATTATTAATGCCCGTGCTTTTCCTTTACCCTGTGGTCAAAGAAATTAGCATGCCTGTTTTTCTTTCTTTCTGAGCACTCAGCCTTTCTCTCATTTTGTTTAATCAGTGATGTTTACAAAAACTGATTATCGTCTAGCCCTGCTTTTAGCTAGTTTTTTTCCCCTGTTGTTGTCCAGAGCTCCATGTGGAAATGTGTGCTTGTGGTAATATGAAGGTCTTGGGCCATGCAGGCCGAGCAGAAGAGAACCGAGACAGAAGGTGATTGCTCAGAGAACAGAAGTGAGCCCTGAATTACTCCTTGCAGGTGCTCAGCACAATGGCTTCAAAGCAAAGGTTACTCTGTATGGGGCATTTTTCATTTTTGCTTGGGGCACCTTGGGGGAGTCTTCCATTTGAAAGATTCATGAATATCAGGGTGAGAGGTTGTTGGAGCCATGTTTTCCATCTCATTTTCAAGGGTGTGTTAAAAAATGGAGATGGAATACACTTGGAGGCACTGGGTCATCTTTTCTCTGTTCGTTTAAAAAAAAAAATGAGAACAAGACACAAGGGGACTTGAGAGATTGCATTTGTTCTCCTGAAGACTGAGTGGTTATTTTATAAATGAAGAGGATGGAAACTCCTTTTCTTCTGCAGTTTCTAAGCAACAGAACAGAGTCAATTTTAATGTGTATGCTTCAAACATTCTATGTATAGCGACATCAGAGCCTTACATTTTCACTATTGAGATGTATTAGCTGCTGACTGGAATTCGGCATTGGGAGAAAGAAATAAGAGGTAAAGAGAAAAAAAAAAGGGAAAAAGACAAAGAGAATTCTACCATGCAAAGATGTAGCTAATTTAAAGCTATTTCCTCTGTACTGTCTTAAATCTAAAGCCTCCCTTAGGTACAATAGTGATGGTCTCAGGTGGTAGGTAGACCCTTTGCTCCCTTTACTAGAATGCCAGGCTGTTGCTGTTTTTTTAATTTTCACTAAGTAGTACTTCCTTCCTCTTCTTTCTCTTAACTCTTTGTGTGCTGCTGTGTGATGCCTAGGCCTGATGTTTCAGCCCTTTATTTAAGCCATGTTTCTGAATTACCTTTATATGAGGGAATTGTAATGTGTTCTCTATTTTATTTTTTTATTTTATTTTATTTTTTGTCAGTCATGGGGCCTGGGCACTGCACTGTCCCTGAGCTTTTTCACTTAAGGCTAGTGCTCTACCACTTGAGCCTACCACTTCTGGTTTTCTAGTGGTTCATTGGAGATGAGAGTCTCAGGGATGTTCCTGCCCAGGCTGGCTTTGAACCACGACCCTCAGATCTCAGCCTTCTGAGTAGCTAGGATTATAGGTGTGAGCCACCGGCACCCGGCTGTTCTCCACACTTTAAAGCAATATGGTCAGTGATCATAAAAGAAGAAAGATCTCACCAACTTAATGCAGAGACGTGGGGTCTGTCTCTGCTTTGCTGTCCTTGTGTTTGGTGCTGGCTCGGCAGATAGCGAGGCTGCCAGCTCTGGTTGTTGACTTGTGTGGACATGAAGCTAGACTGCCCTGTGTGTTTTACAGGTGTGCTGTTCAGTTCTGATTTTGAGTTGCTACTTGAAATTCATCTGTTCATTCCACAACTCTTTACAGAACATTGACACTGTTAGATACTGTTCTGGGGAAACAGCAGTAAAAAGGTAAAAAGCTGATGAGCAGCCCTGACCTTAGGGCTTATGGATAGTGCAGTAAGCAAGGTAGAGTAACACGCTGAGAGACATAGGTAGTGTTAGCTAAGTGCTAAGGAGAGAAAAGATACCGGAAAGCCAGAGGAGACAGAGGAAGGAAGGTTGAACTTGAGGGACCCAAATTGTCACTTTTCGGTGAAAACGTAAAAAACCGTGGGAACGCTAGCCTTTCAGATAGATAGTGGAAGTGATAGTGATAGATAGGAAGTGATAGATAGTGGACCAAGGAAAAGAAACAGTGGGTGGGCTGGGAAGGTGGCTCAGTGGTAGAGCGCTTGCCTTGCATGCCTGAGGCCCTGGGTTCGATTCCTCAGCACCACATAAACAAAACGAAAAAAGCCGGAAGTGGCGCTGTGGCTCAAGTTGTAGAGCGCTAGCCTTGAGCTGAAGAGCTGAGGGACAGCGCCCAGACCCAGAGTTCAGGCCCCATGACCAGACCCCCCCCCAAAAAAAAGAAACAGTGGGTGCAGAGGCCTAGAGGTGGACACATAGCCAGTAGCGTGTTCAAGGAACAGTAAGGATGCCTCCGTGTGGAGTGGGCAGAGTGCAGTGTAAGGCACAAAGGCTGTGGGCATCTTAGAACAGGTGCGCACTGTACCTCAGCATTCCACTCCTGGTGTGTGAACTGCTTTCACCTCACACAGCCTCTCCCACCAGTGTTTCTCTTGTGTCCTGTCAGTTTCCTCCTCACTCCTGTGACAGCTCAATGTCAGGTCAACTCCAACCTTCCATTTGTGAATGAAGTTGTTTAGGCATAAGAAAAATACTGGGGCCAGGCACCAGAACCTCAGGCCTGTAATCCTAGCTATTCAGAAGGCTGAGATCGAAGGATTACGGTTCAAAGCTGCCCTGGCAAGAAAGTTCATGAGATTCTTATCTCCAAATTAACCACCAAAAAGTCAGAAGTGGAGGTGTTTCTCAAGTGGTAGTGTACCAGCCTGGAGCAAATAAGCTCAGGGATAGCACCTGGGCCCTGAGTTCTAGCTCCAGGACTGGTACCAAAAGAAAAAGACAAATATTTGGAGGTAGAGATTACTCACACTGTTGGACATTTCCTAGGTAATAAAATTTTGAACAATTTAGGAATGTAAATACAATACTAAGAATTATATAACCTATAAGAAAGAGAAAGTTGTTTTTGTTTTTAACTTCCCTTCTGGGCAAATGCTGGCTTCAAGATTCAGCAAAGGAATGGGGCTTTCTAGTACCAGGGTGATAGAACAGGCCTCTTTCCCTGCCTGCAGTCATCTGTGAGGTCACTACCTTGTGACTGTTCTCACATCTGGAGAGTTGATGCTGCATCTTGAAGGCAAAGACTGTAGTTTAATTCTTCTTCATGCCCAGGACCTGGAGCACAGCTGTTAATCAGAAAATCCTCCCCCCTTCCCACCCCCAGTATTGGTGCTTGAACTCAAGGCTTGGTGCTGTCCCTTAGTTTTTTCACTCAAGGCCTAGTGCTCTGCCACTTGAGCCACAGTTCCATTTTTAGCTTTGTAGTCATTGGAGATGAGGCTCATGGACTTTTCTGCCCAGGCAGACTTAGAACCCCAATCTTCAACCTCATGAGTAGCTAGGATTACAGACATGAGCCACCAGCACCGGCCAGATAATCAGAAAATTTTATGTGGTTCGATTGACTAGAAGAGAAAACTGAGAGGCGGTTTCTCTTGTAGAGCCTCAGTCCTATGTGCGTCCCTGTCCCTCTCGACACCCCCCGCCCCCCCATACCCACACCCCATGGAGTAGCCTACAGAATGAGGAGCCTGAGCTGCTGCAGTTCATGAAACTTCTCCTTCCACCAGCCATGGGCCGCACTGGAAACTGGCCTGCTCCTTTGTCTTCTTTCTATATAGCTTCCTCGGCAGGAACAGCCAGCCCCTCCCAGCTCTTGGTTTTATTTTCTAGATTTCAATACAGAAAGCTCATTCTTCCGTCAGCTTGCATGGGTCCACACCTCCCGATGGTATGTGAGGTTGAGGTGTTCTGCCACGAGTGTGTCTGGGCAGTGGGGAGAGCAGGCAGACCCAGCACCAAGCCAGGTCAACCCCAGAGAACGTGGCCTCGCTTCCTGCCGTGCTGCCCCGCGAATAGCCCAGTGTTTGTAACAAAGCAGAGCAGCGTGTGATGTGACCTGAGCAGCATAGCCCGCTCTCCAGGTTCCTTGAAACTTCTACTTTGCTCCCCTGTTCTTTTACTTCTGGAGTGTTTTCTTCCCTTGCACAGGTTTGCTTAGTGTAGTTAAATTAATCTCAGTAATGGGAAATCTATAGAGGACTATCAAGTATAAGTATGCCAAACAACTATAAGGAAGTGATATGGAAAGTTAGAAGTTAAGAAAATAAAAAGCTGGGGCTGGGAAGGTGGCTCAGTGGTAGAGCGCTTGCCTTGCATGCATGAGGCCCTGGGTTTGATTCCTCAGCACCACATAAGCAAAAAGAAAAAAGCCGGAAGTGGCGCTGTGGCTCATGTGGTAGAGCTCTAGCCTTGAGCTGAAGAGCTGAGGGACAGCGCCCAGGCCCAGAGTTCAGGCCCCATGACCAGACCCAAAAAGAAAAGAAACAGCTGTGTGCCAGTAGCTTATACCTATAACCCTAGCTACTCAGGAGGCTGAGACCTGAGGATCTTGATTTAAAGCCTGCCTGGACAGGAAAGTACCCGTGAGACTCTTATCTCCTATTAACCACTCAAAAACCAGAAGTAGTTCTGTAGCTCAAATGGTAGAGCTGAAGAGCTGAAGGACAGCACCCAGGCCCTTAGTTCAAGCCCACAACTGAAATAAATAAATAAATAGTTTTTTAGAAAAGGACCCACAAGCAACAAAATGAAGCAGAATGATTATAATTGTACCATATATTCCCTGAGTCCTAAAAATTCTACTGATGCCACAGTTAGTATAATTTTAAAGTCCATATCTAGAGTCAGGTCATGTAAAGTGGGTGTGCCGTGACATTCTGGATGGTTGATTGGTGCTCCAAGAACAGCAGGAGAGTTGTCACTCTGGACACAGAACACCAGGCCTCTGAACTATAACTTTGCAGCCATTGTCCGTTATGTGCGGACTCCATGAGAATAAGGATTCCTCTCCATAATTTGGGTATTTGGTTCTGGAGAAGGGAAGTGGCTACGTCATACTTCTCTCTCTTATCTGGAAGACCCTGTGTTTGGGTGAGTGGGAACCTCAGCAAGAAGAGACCTCATAGGTTGTGGGGAGAATCCTGATCTAGTGCGGGAAGACCGGGATGACAGACTGCCTTTGTGACTTGGAGGAAGTGGCGTTCCCTCCCTTCTGAGAAGTGAGGAGGAAGAGGTGACAGAGCAGAGGGAAAAACCACAGTCCCTGGCAGGTGTCTGGCCTGAAGTCTGGGTCTGATGCCACCCTCATTTTTTACTTCCCCAGGAAGAAAGGTTGGCCAGATATTTCATCGTAAGTTAATGAATTTGTTCCTGTTAAAGAAATTTGGAGGGCTGGGAATGTGGCTTAGTGGTAGAGCACTTGCCTAACATGCATGAAGCCCTGGGTTCCATTCCTCAGTACCACATACACAGAAAAAGCTGGAAGTGGTGCTGTGGTTCAGATGACAGAGTGCTAGTCATGAGCAAAAGAAACTCAGAGACAGTGCCTGGGGCTCTGAGTTCAAGCCCCAGGACTGACAAAAAATAGAGGGGAGGGAGAGAAATTTGGAAAGGTGAGCACTCACACCTACAAAGTGTTCTTGGTGTCTTTTTCTTTTCTTTTCTTTTCTTTTTTGTTGGTCATGGGGCTTGAACTCTGGGCCTGGGTGCTGTCTGTGTGCTCTTCAGCTCAAGGCGAGCACTCTACTGCTTGAGCCACAGTGCCACTTCCAGTTTTCCAGTGGTTAATTGGAGATAAGAGTCTCACGGCCTTTTCTGCCCGGGCTGGCTTTGAACCATGATCCTCAGATCTCAGCCTCCTCTGTAGCTAGGATTACAGGCGTGAGTCACCAGCACCCAGCTTGGTGTCTTTCTTGCCACTCAACTAACTTGTAGTTTCTTTTTTTGTTGTTGTTGTTGTTGTTGTTGTTTTTGTTGTTGTTGTTGTTTTGGTCGGTCGTGGCGCTTGGGTGCTGTCCCTCAGCTCTTCAGCTCAAGGCAAGCACTCTACCATTTGAGCTACAACGCCACTTCCAGTTTTCTGGTGATTTATTGGAAATAGGAATCTGATGGTCTTTCCTGCCCAGGCTGGCTTTGAACCACGATCCTCAGATCTCAGCCTCCTGATCCTGAGTAGCTAGGATTAGAGGTGTGAGCCACCAGCTTGACTTGTAGTTTCAATGGCAAACAGGGAATCACCTCTGCTGGATGGGAGATGCATCTGAAAGCTGTGACAGAGAATGGAGGAAGGGAAGGATGGCTTGCTTAGCAATAGCTAAACTCTAGGACCCAACCTCCCGCCCTCTGGCTGGCAGCTCTAGGAGACAGCTTTCAACATTTACAGTCTGTGGAGGTGTCACACATTTGCTAATAAGCTGCTTTCCAAACAGCTTAAACATTAGTTCAGCCTAAACATTACTCATTTTCTATCCAGAGCCTTTAATTAATTAGGTTAACAGCCAAGCAGGCCTGGCTATCCATTTTCCAAAGGAGAATTCTAGAAAATGAATTGAGCAAGGTCCTAGTAAGAACTGAGGAGTGGGAAAGCAGTTGTCCTGGACCCAACCCCATGTAACAGTGTGAGAAAGGAAAGTGCTTGATTGGGGAAGGCCCTGCTCCCGGTCTGTGCTGCAGTTCTGTAGTCCCTGCAGAGCATGTGAGATGCTGCATTTCCTCATTTCCTGGGGTCAGGCTGCTGGAATCCCCTTCCAAGGCTGAGGAAGCCTGGGATGGACTCTGAACTTCAGGGATCTTCCTACTCAGTCCATGGAAATGAAACTTTAGCAGCAAAGCAGCAAGGAAACTTTAGAAGATTGTTTACAGATCATCCTTTGAGACAGCCCAACTTCCTTGACAGCTTTGTAGTTGCTTTCCAAATTTATGACTCCAGAACAGCCTGACCTTGGGAGCTGTCTGCCTTGTAGAACTCTGATTTCATAATCAGCTCAGATTTCTTCCCTTCCCCACTCTACCCCCACCCCCACACTTCTTCCTCCTCTTTCAAACATTCCAATGATCCCCTTAGATTTTATCTTGCTTTTAGACCACATGGTGAGGTGTGTAATCCAGTTGCTTTCACACTTGTCACTTCACTTAGGAGGCTATGTATATGAAAGGGGCCACGTCTCTGGACTTTGAAAAGCTATACAAATGGCATGGTGAGCTAGGCACCAGTGGCTCAAGCTCATAATCTTAGCTGTTTGAGAGGTAGAAATCATCCGATTGCAGCTTGAGGCCAGCCTGGCATAAAAGTCCTCAAGACTCTGTCTTGACCACTGACTTGTGTTATTGGTGTTGTCTGCTATTCCAGCCACCAGGGAAGCATAGCAGCTGGGCTCAGTGGTTTGTACTGAGACACACGCACACAGATGCACCCCCAGTGCACATGCTGCGTGCATGCGTGCCTGTGCGCACACACACACATACACAGAGCCAAACTGGTCCAAGCATAAACATCCTATCTGGAAAATAACCAGTGTACAAGGTGCTGGTGCTGCCTTGCACGCATGAGGCCCTGAATTTAAGCCCCAGAACTGCCTCTTAAAAGAAAGGCAAAGGGGGAGGGGGAAGGAGTTGGGCATCAATGGCTCATGCCTGAAATTCTAGATAACTCTGGAGGCTAAAATCTGAGGCCTGAGATTCAAAGTCTAGGCAGACAAATCCTTAAGACTCTTACCTCCAGTTAAAAAAGCCAGAACTGGAGGCACGCATGTGTATACATATATACACAAATATATACATTATATATAGATATACTCACACAGGTATATATACTTTTTGCCTGCCCCTCTGCTGGGGTCCCTAGAGACCATAGAGGTAGGTGTCTTTGCTCTGGGAGAGTAGGAAGGTACTGAGGAGGATTATCTGAAGAAAACTTGACTGAGGAGTAGGGTTTTGTCAAGCAGTGTGAAACTGTCTAGGGGAAGAACAAAGGTCTAGAAGAATATGAGTGGTGCCAGGTGCTAATGGCTCACACCTGTAATCTTAGCTTCTTGGGAGGCTGAGATGTGAGGATCATGGTTAAAAGCCAACTTGAGCAGGAAAGCCCATGAGACTCTTATTTCCAGTTAACCTGAAGAAAACCAGAAGTGGTGCTGTGGCTCAAGGTGGTAGAGCGCTAGCCTTAAGCAAAAAAAGCTCAGGGGCAGCGCCCAGGCCCTGAGTTCAAGCCCCAAGACCCACAACAACAACAAAAAAGACTGTAAGTGGGGGGGCAGTGGCTGTCCACTCCATGCGGCTTTGCGTAATTTTAAATGCACTGCTGTAAAAAAAGCATTGATCAAGATACACTGGATTTACAGACTGCTTTGTTTCATGACAACTCCTTTGTACAACTAAAAGATTTTTTTTTTTTTTAAGGAAAGCCAGCCAGCACCAGTAGCTCAGTTATGTAATCGTACCTACTCTGGAGGCTGAGATCTGAGGATCCTGGTTCGAAACTAGTACATACACACACATTCACACACAAGGAATGGTAGATGCAGACAGAGCTTCAGAAAGCCTGTGGGCAAGACTTTCACATTCTTGAGAATGGTGTTGAAAGGCTGCAGTGAATGGATCAAAATGCTCTATATGCATGCATGGCATCAAAACTCCTAGAAACTGTCTGCTAATTTAAAAAAAGATGGGTTGCAGAATCTTGTGGTAGGTGCAAAATAGAGCACATCTCAGCCAGGGGCTGAGAGTGCACTGGATGCCTGGGTGGACCAGCACCGAGGATGATGTCACTGGGCAGCTTTGATGGAGGGACAGAGAGGGATGCTGCATGAGGAAGCTGCCGTCCAGGAATCTGGGAAGAGCTGGAGGCATTTGAGGGACCAAGAGACAAAAGACATTTCCTGGAGGACATGGTGCCAGGAGCCAGCAAGGAGAGTGTCCCTGGCTGGAAGTAGGTGTGACCCGTGGTGGGCAGGGAAGGAAGGTGCTTTGGGCTGCTGGTGGCCATCTTGGATCCTGTGTACAAGGAGACAGTCTGCCTGTTGCTTTGTTACAGGGCTGTTACAGGGCTGTCCTGTTTGTTTCTTTGTTGTTGTTAGTGGTCCTGGGGTTTGAGCTCAGGGCTTCACACTTGCTAGGCGGGCACATTTTTTGTTATAGGCCTCACACCTGACTGAGCTCCTTAAATTAACTTACAAAAATGGAAGGTGGAGAAAAGGGGGGGCAGGGCTTTGTGAGTATGCAGGTCTGGGGCCACTACAGGTGCAGGTGTGACTCTTACTGCTGAGAGTCCTGCTGGGCTTTCCTTAGCCACTCAGGTCTTAGGCGTGTACTGTGTACTGTGACCTGGCTAAACACCAGGGAAGAAAACAGCCACAGATGTGCTGCACACAAAACTGAATGTTCACTGCCAACACTGAGTAGGGAAGGGGTGGGCAGAGCATCTCTTCTCTCTCCTAGGTCTGTGCAAATGGTGCCAACAGTAATTCATGTGGGTCGAGTGAAGTATATTTTTCTAGGAATTCAAATTACTTGGCCTCTGGTCATCTTTGGTGTCTTTGTCTCAGTTGCCTATAAACTACCTGTTTAGGGACCAGATAAATGGCATTGGGGCTGAAGAACTTTCAGAGATTGAATTTGTCTATAGGTAGAGATGGGAGCTTTTACTACTGAACAAACAAAAAAGATAGTTGTCTTGGTAGAAACTTGTACGTTTTTCAGTTGTGGAGCATGAACTCAGGGCTGGGTGCTGTCCCTGAGCTCTTTTACTCAAGGCTGGCACTTTACCACTTTGAGCAACAGCTCTACTTCCAGTTTTGAGGTAGATAATTAGCAATAAGAGTCTCACAGATTTTCATGCGTTGGCTGGCTTTGAACCATGAGCCTCAAAAATCTCAGCTTCCTAAGTAGCTAAGATTACAAGTGTAAGCCACTAGCACAGGCCCTTTTAATATTTTTAAAAGCTAAAACAATATAGTTTTTCATGGCTTTTAGATTGAGCAAAAGAACAAGATAATCTGCTTATTATTAAAAAGACTTTTAAAAAATCTTTTTATTAAAAACCTTTGTTGGGCTGGGAATATGGATTAGTGGTAGAGTGATTGCCTAGCATGCATGAGGCCCTGGGTTTGATTCTTCGTACCACATAAACAAAAATAAAGAAATATATAAAGAAATTTAAAAAAAAAAAGCTTTGTTGGCTGAGTGCTGGTAGCTCACACTGTAATGCTAGTTTCTCAGAAGGATGAGATGTGTGGATCAAGCTTTGAAGCCGGGCTCCAGGAGAAAAGTCCTATGAGATTTATTTCAATTTATTTCTGGCTGAAAGCCAGAAAATAGAGCTGTGGTTCAATTAGTAGAGCACTACCCTTGAGTGAAAAAGCCAAGCAGGAGCATGAGGCCCTGAGTTCAAGCTGTAGTAGTGGCACAAAAGCAAAACACAAACCTTTGCTGGTGATCTTATATGAATGCTCCCTGAATCTGGACTCCAGGTCAAGCCTAGCCAGTTCTGGTGTGAGTTCTGTTTGACATCTCTGTGCCTTTGTTTCTTTTATGCTTTCCCAGTGCAGTATGTTTTATCAAACAGGCCATGAACCTCAAACAAACAAACAAAAAAGACACTAAGGAACTTAATGCGTGGGTGATTCATTTTCTCTGTAAGGAACCTTTCTTTCATCTTTTATTAAGCCACAAAAACTTGTTTTCTTCTGTTAGCCAGTCTGGATTTTGTTGAGCGCCCCACCTCCCTGCAATTTTGCCTGCCTGCAGTTAGAAAAAGGGCTGAAGGGCTGACCTTGTGCTGACCTTGGGTGTCTGGCTGTCTCAGACTTAGCCAAGGGGAAGAAACACTGTACTAGGGTGAGGTACTCTCAGCATTTAGTGAACTGACATCCTTTTATTTGGGGGGAAATGATTTGCTCAAAAGCAAACTAGTTTCTCCCCTTGATTTTTATTTTTATTTTTAGAGTATGCTGAAAAATCAAAATAATATCTCTGGTTGAGAGTCTGTGCCTCTACCACTTTGCTCTAACTTGGGAGGTATCGGTTCTTTTTCTAAGAAGTAAGAGTACTAATTAAATAGGCCTGTCCAGCCCTGAAAGGCCCAGGAAATGTTAAACATTTAGTAAGTGATTGTCATGCAAAAGTCTCTGCCAGATGTTGCCAGGGAAGACTGCTCTGCTGTTATTTATTACTTACTTTGTGCCAGTCCTGGGGTTTGAATTTTGTTCCTGAGCTTTGGGCTCAAGGCTATCACTTGAATGACAGCTCTACTTCAGCCTTTTTGTAGTTAATTGGAGATACGAGTCTCCTGAACTTTCCTACCAGGGCTGGCTTTGAACTATCATCTTCAGATCTCAGCCTCCTGAGTAGCTAGGATTGTTGGTGGTGGTGGTGGTTGTGGTAGTGGTGGTGGTGGTGGTCATGGTGGTCATGAGGCTTGAATTCTGGGCTTGAGTGCTGTCCCTGAGCTCTTCAGTGCAAATAAGCACTCTACCACTTGAACCACGGCGCCACTTCAGTTTTCTGGTGGTTAATTGGAAATAAGAGTCTCACAGACTTTCCTGCCTGGGCAGGCTTTGAACCGAGATCCTTAGATCTCAGCCTTCTGAGCTAGGATTACAGGCGTGAGCCACTGGTGCCCAGTCTGAATAGCTAGGATTATAGGTGTCAGCAGGAACTGCAGTTTTTAATGACAGTGAGGTTGAAACATGGGTGGTTTGGTTCAGGATGCACTGAAAGGCAAAGAGTTAGAGAAGAAAGCAAAACGCTGGCTGGAAAGCTTAGTAAGTTTGGCCAAGGCCACAGAGATGGTGAATGGGGCACTTGGGAATCAAAGCCAGACAATCCCATTCACATTTCATGAGAGGGCCCCAGACAGCAGGAACAGGAAGTAGCTGACTTGGGATGGGCAGTGCAGGCACACACCCTTTCTTCAGGTCTTCAGGTAAGGCTTGACATTGCCTGATTTCCCCTGGAATTGACCCTCAGCCTCAGAATCCACTTGAGTGGGGCCATCTGGTTACGTGTCTGTGCATGGCTACGTGGAGGGAGCGCTGGTGCAGGCTCTGCCCCTAGAGCCATGGTAGGGGTTCCCACGGAGAACAGTCCATCGTGGGGAGACCACAATGCCCCAGCATGGTCAGTCTTGATTCCAGAAAGTGCTTTGTAACTAACTTTAGTTGGGTTCTGTTAAGTTAACATGAAAGTATGGTAACTCTTAACAGAAAGATGGATGAAATTCACCAAACCTTTACTTGTAAGCAGTGAGATCAAGGCATTCACACCGAGTGCCCCAAAGGGATTTTCAGTTTTAAAGCCAGTAGTTACAAACCAGATGCCCGGGATTCATGCCTGTAATCCTGTATTTCTCAGGAGGCTAAGGTCTGAGGATCTCAAAGCCAGCCCAGACAGGAAGGTCCATGAGATTTTCTGCCAGCTAGGAGTGTCTGTAATCCCCAGTGCCAGAGAGTTGGAAAGATAGTTCCAGAACAGTAATAAATACTGCATGCAGTCCCTGAAAAAAAATTTGCTTATTGACATACAGGTTTTTTTTGTATCATTAAGATGTGATTAATTTTTATATCATTAAGATATAAAATAGTGCTGGACTTCAGTGTGCCTGTACTCCCAGCTACTCAGGAGGCTGAGATCTGAGGATCGTGGTTCAAAGCCAGCCAGGCAGAAAAGTCCATGAGGCTCTTTTCTCCATAAACTACTCAGAAAAAGCCAGAAGTGGCACTGTGGCTCAAGTGGTAGAGCAATAGCCTTAAGCAAAAGAAGTTCAGGGACAGCACCCCAGCCCTCAATTCAAGCTCCAGGACCAGCGAAAAGAAAAATAATTGTGTCAGACTTAAATATATCTATTCCAGTAGAAATACTAGAGTGACTTTTAGTCATTATTTTAGTGACTGCCATTGTCATCTATACTCAAAACACCTAAACGAGCTTTTCATTTTAGCATTCAAAGAATGTACTTTAGCTTTTCCTCCTTTAACTTATATTTCCATGCTGGTTTGGCAGAGACCAGATTCCTAAGGTAATAGAGTTTGTGCTTGAGTCTAGTGTCAACACCGCCCCCACAATTCTTGCCATCTGGCAACAAAAAGTATGTGTATGAAAATAAGTGTGCAAGCTATTTCCTTTCATAAAGCTGTAAGCAAGAAGAAACAATCTTTTAAATGACACTTATACTAGTTACTAGTGCACAGTTGGTTGAAATAGCATACTATAAATGTTGCTATAATTTTACTTTTTGCTGAACACTTACCAGTAACAAGGTGGATGGTTTTTAAAAAATACGTTAGCTGGGCACCAGTGGCTTATACCTGTAATCCTACCTACTCAGGAGGCTGAGATCTGAGGATCACAGTTCAAAGCCAGCCCAGGCAGGAAAATCTGTGAGATTCTTATCCCCAATTAACCACCTCAAAACCAGAAGTGGTGCTGTGGCTCAAAGTGGTAGAGTGCTAGCTTTAAGCAAAAAAGCTCAGGGACTGTGCTCAGGCCCTGAGTTCAAGCCTTACAACTGACGCCCCCCCCCCAAAAAAAAATTCTTTTGATAATGGAGTTTCACCGTTCCTGGCTTCATGTACAATTCAGTGTTTTATTTTAGGGAGCTACAGTTTTTAGAAGGGTTGCGCCTTATAGGTTCCTGCCCAAGGTCCATGGCACTGAACAAATTATGAATTGTGGCTCTTCCAGATAGCACAGATAGTTTGCACGTGTCCATGGCATCAAGTTGAGCAGAGTGGCTGTGTGGAAGCATGCACAGAGGTATGCTAGTCTTCGCCTCAGCGTCTTATGACTGGCTAGGACGTGTGTGTAGGAATTCAAAATGTTCCAAGGAGTCTATCACCAGTAATCCAGTTGACAGGAAATTAGAGAGTTCTCTGGAACCTCCTAGGGGAAGTTGGGCTTCTAGGGTCACCGACCTTTCCTACCCTTTAGCACAGAAGTCTGTAGAAGAGAGTTAGCTTCTTTATGCTAGATTGCCTTTGTCAACTGTTGCTCTTGTTTTCATTGACTAATCTTGATCTGAGACTGCTCAGTGATGGGTTTGTTGCTTTAATGTTCATTATTTTCTTCCTGATGCAGCTGGTTTCCTCCACACTCCTCCACAGTCCCCAGGCTGGAAACTACAAAGCTGCATTTAGATAGGTAATGCTGCAGACTTTATCTCATTTACAGTATCAAATTTCTGTTACCATACACTGTGTGATCTGGGCCTTGCCACAGCTTTTTAACAATTAGTAATTGAGCAGGAAGTGTGTTTTTATTACAGTGGCCTTTTGGTTTTGATTTTACAATCACGTCGTGTGTAGCGGAGAGCAGAGGTGGCCAAGTGGCTCTCTCAAACACATTTTTGACAGAGAGAAGTCCGTTGTTCCAGCCACTTGGCTATCTGTCAGCGGTTCTCAGACTTCCCCCTTGAGCTGGTTGCCTGGCAACCTGGGGTTGGAGCAATCAAACCGTGGCCAGTGCTTTTCCGAACCCAGATTGGGAGATGATTTATTGGTAGAGCTATAAGCACGGTAAACCCAAGCCTCAGAAATGGATCCTTTTTTTCCCCTTGCTTTTTAAACCTGGAGTCTGTAGAAACCACATTAAAAAAAGAGAGAGAGAATATCAATTGGAGGATTTTGTTGCAAAAGTTTTGAAGAATAAGAGCTTTTAATGAGCTTGTTATTGTGTGTCCACATATGTATGGGTGAATATTTTTTTTCTTTAACTGTATTAAAGAAACATTAGACACTTATTTATTTATATTTTGGTGTTAGTCCTAGAGCTTGAACTCAGGGCCTGGGCACTGTCACTGAGCTTTTGTGTACTCTACCACTTGAGCTACAGTTCCACTTCTAGCATTTTGATGATTAATTGGAGATAAAAGTCTTTTAGGTTTGTCTGCCTGGGCTGGCTTAGAACCAGGATCCCTAGATCTCAGCTTCCTGAGTAGCTAAGGTTATAGGTAGCACCCAGCAAAATACTGGACCACTTTGAACGTTAGTACCTTTTGTGGTAGGATGCCGTGTTTCCATCTGGGCTGCCCGTGTCAGTGTGGCTCCTTAATGGAATGAGAGCCCAGCCTTTTATGTTCTTGATCAGTGCAAAACACCTAAAATGCTCATTGCTCTCTTCCAGATCTCCAAAGGAGCTGAAAAACTTAGAGACCTTGGGTGTGGGGGAGTCCTCTATACCTTCTGCTTAGTTCTGCTGTGAATCTAAACCTGTTCCCCTTAAAAATTTCCTTTAAAAATTGGGTGCCAGTGGCTCATGTCTGTGATCCTCGCTTCTCAAGAGGCTGAGATATGAGGATCGAGGTTTGAGCCCAGCTCAGGCAGAAAAGTCTGTGAGATTTCTTATCTCCTATTAACCACCAAAAAGCCAGAAACATAGCAGTGGTTCAAGTGGTAGATTAACACACACACACACACGATTTCTAAGCACACACACACGATTTCTAAGCGCGCGCACACACACACACACAGGATTTCTAAGAACCCAAAGATTCTGCCTTACTGTATGCTATTACCAGGTGTTTGTGGGTCCCCCTCCTATGTATGGTAGGCACTGGAGGAGAGCTGCAACCTGTAAGTTCAGAACTTTTGTATCTTCTTACTTGCTGCTTCTGCTCCCAGGCAATTCTCCTGCCATCCTGTTTGTAAATATAACCTTTTCTTTTTCTGTCCATGGTGGGGCTTGAACTCAGGGCCTTGGCACTGTCCCTGAGCTTTTCTGCTCAAGGCTAGTGCTCTACCACTTTGAGTCATAGCACCACTTAAGGTTTTCTAGTGGTTAATTGGAGATAAGAGTCTCATAGACTCTCTCATGCTCTGGCTGGCTCTGAACTGCGGGCCTCAGATCTCAGCCTCCTGAGTAGCTAGGATTACAGGCGTGAGCCACCAGACCCCAACTTGTAATTACTACCTTTTAACTGGAAATTACTCTTCATGGATTTATGTTTCCTATAGAGGTGAGATATAACAGCTCTTACTAAGGTTTCTTTTCTTCATAATTTCAAATTATTTTCTCCAACATTACAAATGAGGATGAAGAGCCAGCTTATTTTCTTGGCATTCTTCATGAGGTAGAGGGCAGGACAGGAGAACCTTAGCCTCATTTAGTTTGCCTTCAGCATTTCCTTTTGTAAAACGAAAGAATTACAGACCCCATTCTGTATGCAGCCCAGTGTATCCAACTGTGTATGTAAATGCACTATTAGTATGTTTATATTCCTTATAAATATACAGATTTAATCTGTATGTAATTTACACACAGCTGTGTTCATGCTCCCTTTATACCAATATTTTCAGCAGAAGCAATGTATCATGGGAGCATTATTGTTCCAAACAGAAGCCTAAAGAGCAGCCTGTGGTGGGGCCCACACCAGCCAGCACCCTTCTATGGAGCCTCCCCAGAGGACTCTTGAATGCAATAGCATCCTGCATGGAGACTGGTACCAAACAGGGTTCCTGTAATAGACAGGAAGCAGCCTCTAGGGGGACCTGCCCTGTGCCTGAGGAGTAACATTGATTGAACCCCTCTCCTGTGTGCTTTTCCTTGTTGGTGTGCCAGTTTCAGAACTTGAACTCAAGGCCTCATGTTCTCCCTGGGCTGTTTCACCTCATGGCTAGTGCTCTGCCTCTTGGGCTACAACCTCTAGTCTGTTGCTCTGCTGATTAATTGGAGATGGAGTCTCACAGACTGCTCTGCCTGGGCTGGCTTTGAACCACACTTTTCCAGGTCTCAGTCTACTGAATAGCTAGAATTACAGATGTGAGCCACCAGTGCTTGGCTTAGAGTTGCTTGTTTAACTGAACAAAGTTCAAAGAGGAGCCTGGGCCCAGGTGAACTCATAAAGGGAAAACCAAAATCCCTAAGCCTGGGGCTTAGCGGGACTCAGGTCTCCCTGGTTTGTGGAGCGAGGCAGAGCATAACTTCTTGATTTGGTCAAGTTCTTCTGAAAGACAGGTTTTATTTAATTTGATATAACAGGCCTATTGGATTTCATTTTAGGAGTATGTTATAGCATCACCCATAATTCTAGCCCTATAGTTACTTTCCCTCTTTAAAGAAATGTGCAGCCAGGGGCTGGGGAGGTGG
The DNA here is from genome assembly GCF_000151885.1 of Dipodomys ordii. NCBI lineage: Eukaryota > Metazoa > Chordata > Mammalia > Rodentia > Heteromyidae > Dipodomys > Dipodomys ordii. The sequence continues at coordinate 4,837,324 of NW_012267222.1, read as the reverse complement.
CTCAGTGGTAGAGCTCTTGCCTTGCATGCATGAGGCCCTGGGTTCAATTCCTCAACACCACATAAGCAGAAAAAGCCAGAAGTGG
>NW_012267222.1:4823778-4836229 GCF_000151885.1 Dipodomys ordii | reverse complement strand
GGTGGTTTATTGGAGATAGGAGTCTCAAGGTCTCTCCTGCCGGGGCTGGCTTTGAACCGCGATCCTCAGATCTCAGCCTCCTGAGTAGCTAGGATGACAGGCGTGAGCCACCAGCGCCCAGCCTACATTTCTTTTTGTACAATACTATCCCTTCCCTTGCTCTCTCCCAGTTTTTCCCTCTCATCATCACCCACAATTTGTATAGTTCATTTTCCACATAGTATCTAAGGAGTATCACTGCTGCATTTATTTACCCTCTGTTCCTCCATTTCTGTGCCTCCTCTTACCCTCCCAAAGACAGATAAACAAAACAAAAAGAAAACACAGTGACAAAGAAAAAAACCTCATTTCTATATCCTATAGTTCATTTATTTATTTATTGTCAGTTGCTGGGTCTTGAACTCATCACCTGGACACTGTCCCTGAGCTCTTCAGCTCAAGGCAAACGTTCTACCACTTGAGCCACAGTGCTACTTTAAGTTTTCTGGTGGTTATTTGGAGATAAATGTCTTCTGGATTTTCTGCTTAAGCTGGCTTTGAACCACCATCCTCAGATCTCAGCCTACTGAGTAGCTAGGATTACAAGCATGAGCCACTGGCACCCAACCTAGAGTTCATTTTGGTAAAAATTATTTTGTGCCGGGCGCTGGTGGCTCACGCCTATAATCCTAGCTACTCAGGAGGCTGAGATCTGAAGATCGTGGTTTAAAGCCAGCCCAATCAGGAAAGTAGTCCATGAAACTTTTTTTTTTGGGGGGGGGGGGTCGGTCGTGGCACTTGAACTCTGGGCTTGGGCACTGTCCCTGTGCTCTTCAGCTCAAGGCAAGTGCTTTACTGCTTGAGCCACAGTGCTACTTCAGTTTTTGAATGGTTTATTGGAGATAAGAATCTCAAGGACTTTCCTGCCCGGGCTGACTTTGAATCGGGATCCTCAGATCTCAGCCTCCTGAGTAGCTAGGATTACAAGTGTGAGCCACTGGCACCAGGCCCTAAGACTCTTTTCTCCAATTAACCAATAAAAAGTCAGAAGTGGAGCTGTAGCTCAAATGGTAGAGCGCTAGCTAGCCTTGAGCTGAAGAGCTGAGGGACTGCGCTCAGGCCCAGAGTTCAAGCCCCAGGACCAACCAAAAATAATAAATAAAATAATTTTGTATCATCAGATGCATATAGGCATCATGCCTTCCTGTTCCTCTCCTAAGAGCATCCTCCTTTGGTCTGTCTGTGTGTGAATGCCTAGAATCCTGTATAATTTATCATGTCCCTGTGTATTTTAGATCTAACTTTTAATATGAGAGAAAACGTGGGCCGTTTGTGTCTCTGAGCTTGGCTTACCTCACTTAAGATGATTTGTTCTAGGTCCATCCATTTCCCTGAAAATGACATAGTATTGTTCTTTCTAATGGCTGTATAAGATGCCATTGTGTGTAGACACCACAGTTTGTGGATCCACTCATCTATTTTAGGGCATCCAGGCTGTTTCCAGTAAGTAGTTACTGGTTTGTTTTTTTTTATTATTATGTTTTGTTTGTGGGGCTTGAACTCAGGGCCTGGGAGCTGTCTCTGAGCTCTTCAGCTCAAGGCAAGAGCTCTACCACTTGAGCCACAGTGCCACTTCTGGTTTTCTGGTGGTTATTTGGAGATAAGAGTCTCACACTTTCCTGTCTGAGCTGGCTGTGAATTTCAGTCCGAAGATCTCAGCCTCCTGAGCAGTTTAGGATTGCAGGCTTGAACCACCAGCACTTGGCTTCTGCTTATTATTTTAATTACTGTTTTTTGCAAAGGGCTACCTCACTAAAGATTTCTACTTTTTGTTCCTTTGAACATTAAAGACCACATTTCTATTCTTTTTAAATTTTCTTTCTTTTGTGCCCAGATCTACTTTGCCAAGAAGAATCGAACTTTTAATGTCCTGTTCATGAGCCACTTTTCAGAGGCATCTGTGTGGAGACCAGGATGACACTGCAGGGAGAGAATGCCTGTTTGCCTTGTGTTCTTAGCGTTGGGTTATTTTTACTTTGAGTGTATTATGCAGCCATAACTGGCAAGAGGTCTTTAGCTGGCAGAGTTTCTGCAGAACTGATGCTGTGTCCCCAGCCAGTCCTCACTCGACTGGCCAGTGGCAGAGCCACAGAAATAGGATGGCTCAGAGACTTCGCCAGGGGACTCACTGTGATTTATACCATCTACATTCAATGTGGTCTTTGAGTGGAAAATGGTCTTTGGTTTGTTGTTGTTGTTGGTTTTTTGGGTTTTTTTGGTTGTGGGGCCTGAACTCTGGTCTTGGGCGCTGTCCCTCAGCTCTTCAGCTCAAGGCTAGTGCTCTACCACTTGCCACAGCGCCACTTCCAGCTTTTTCTGCTTATGTGGTGCTGAGGAATCAAACCCAGGGCCTCATGCATGCAAGGCAAACACTCTACCACTGAGCCACCTTCCCAGCCCCTTGTTTGTTTTTTAAGACATCCTGGAAAGGGTTTTTGCTCACAGATGTATTGCAAAAGAGGAAACCACTGGCTTTGCTCTGGGTGCCGAGCTAGCATCGTGGAGGGGATGACTTGGTTCTTAGGGGAAGGGAACTATCACCTGTCAGAGGGCTTGAGGCCAAATGTAGGGCAAGTGAATAAACGTCTACAGGAAGACTGAGCAGGTCACTGCCAAGCACATAGTATATTCATTCAAGAGTGATTGTGGGTCATGTGCTGTGGGCTGTTAAGTGCTCTTTTAGATGCTGGGGTAAATTAAATTAGCAAGACACGGAAGTGGCACTGTGGCTCAAGTAGTAGAGTACTTCTTCACCTTAAGCAGAAGAGCTCAGGGACAGCACCCAGGCCCAGAGTTCAAGCCCCATGACCAGCCCCCCCCAAAAAAAATTAGCAAGACATAGCCCCTCCCTCTTTCTACTCAGCAGCATGTATCATGTCATATCATATATAATACAAACTAGGTGTTAATCCACAGCAGGGTTACAGAAGGATTGGGAAGGATTGGGTGTGCAAAGAAGTATAATTAGAAGGTTGCTTCGTCTAAGAGTTGACCAACATTGCAGTTAATGGTTTTAGTAATGTGTCAAATACATCTCTACATAACAAACTGCCCTAACAATAAGTTATCCCAGCTTATTACAACACCTATGACATTTATTATCTGTGGGGCAAGAATTTCAGACTAGCCGCAGCTGTGATGAGGGCGTGGAGAGGCTATAGTCCGATGGTTAGCCGGGTGAGAGTGAGCCAGTGCTCCTCCACGTCCACACCGGACTAGGACAGCCATGGCCTTCAAGCATGTCTACCCCTCCGCCTCCTTGTCTCTCCAGTCTGGGGCTTTTGGATGGCTGGCCTTGGGTTTGTTTTTGTTTGTTGAGTATTCCTGAGGTTTTGGGCTTTAGGCATGTGCTCTCCCATTGAGCCACCCCTCCACCCCACTCCTCCTCGAGCCGAAGCTTAAACTCAGGGCCTCATGCTCTTGCTCAGCTTTTTTGCTCAAGGCTGGCACTCTACCACTTGAGCCATAAATCCATTTCTGGCTTTTTGCTATGCTGATGGGAGATGAGAGTCTCACAGAATTTTCTGCCCTGGCTAGCTTCCAACCACAATCCCAGTCTCCCAAGTCACTTGGATTACCAGCATGAGCCACGAGTACGAGGCCGCAGCCCTCTTTATTGCGCTGGTTAGCACACGCAGGGTCCTCCTTCCTGCCTGAGCACATAACCTGGATTGCAATTTTCCTTTTTTTTTTGCTTCCTGCATAGTTAGGATTACATGAGTGGCCACTATGCCCCACTGTTTCTGTTGCAATGGAGTCTCATGGGCTTTTCTGTCCCTGCTCGCCTGAAACAGCAGTCCTCCAGGCTCAGCTTTCCATAGAGTAGGACGAGAGGCATGAGGCTTAGACATATCTTTTTTTTCCTGATGGTATTGAGATTTGAACTGGGGACCTTGCAGGCGTGCCTTGAACCATACCTCCAGTCTTGCTGTACTTTTTAATTGGGGAACTTAACTCCAAAGAGGATGAACAGAACCCCACCTGTCTGTGAAGGGGTGTTGCCCTCACTTTGTAAGAGCAGCAGGGGGAGAAAAGCATGTGCTCATTTATTGTCTCATTTTGCGTTCAATAATATATGTTCCTCATTCGTAAATAAAACTTAGCATGCGTGCATAGCTCCACAGAAATGCGGTCCCTCACCTCACTGCTGCTTTTCTGTTATTGGTGAGTCGAGCTATTTAGCATAATAGATGCCGAAAGCTGGGCACTGGTGGCTCATGCCTGCAAGCCTAGCTACTCAGGAAGCTGACATCTGAGGATTGTGGTTCAAAGCCAGAGGAGGCAGGAAAGTCCACAAGGCTTAACCTCCAATTAACTACCCAAAAAATCTGGAAGTGGAGCTGTGGCACAAGTGATAGAGTGCTAGCCTCGAGTAAAAGAAGCTCAGGGACAGTGTCCAGGCCCTGAGTTCAAGCCTCAGGACCAAAGCCCTTGGAGAAGGCTGGTGACCAGTTCACAGAGGTAGTTAATGACTGGCAGAGCCATGCACTCTAAACCACTTTGATGGATGGGAAATTTTAGCCTGAATAGACAGCATATGTTCAGACAAATGCTTTCACTTTCAGAGTTCAAGTGAGTGTGTGTGTGTGTTTATGTGTGTGTATAAATTCCTTTAAAGTGTTTTTGAGATGTATAAAACACTTTAATCCCTCTGTTAAAAGTAGATACAAAAGAAGGTTTTCTGCATCTAGATTCTAAGAAATCAATGCTAATTGAAATTTCATTTACTTTTCTACCTTCTTGGAAAAAAAGGAACAAAAACCCAAAGGGGTTTTACTCAAGTGTTAGAGTGTTTGCATAGCAACGTGAGACCCTGAGTTCAATTCCCATTACTGTGGTGGGGCGCTGTGTGTGTGTGTGTGTAAATATATAGTTGCATTGTTATTATAACACATTTACTAACAGTGTTATTAATTCATTCATTCATCTATTAAGTATCATACTGCTTCAAATTTAAATTATGTATGTATGTAAACATTTTTCTCTATGTAGCCAAAGCTGCCCTCAAATGAATTACCTTCCTGCCTCTGCCTCCCTCCCAAATGCTGGCATTCCAAGTGTGTACCAACATGAAATTTATAAGACCGAACACTCAGCTGTTCCTGGAGAGCAATGCACAATTCAGTGAAAGATGCATAGATAAGAGCACAATTGCTGTTCAGAGAAGGAAGAATAAGCAAAGTTGGCCTCATGGCAGGGGTGGCATTTAAACTGCATTATTCTTTGCAAAGCACTGTTGCAATACACTCTTAATTTTGTGGCTCCACTGTAATTAGCACTTATTAAATATTAGTGGAATTGATGTATGTGGGCAAAAGAAAGACGAGCTGAAGATGGGAAAAGATAGAACAGTACTGACAAAAACTGAAGAGCTTGGAATTAGGTTGGGGCACTGAGGTGCTAGTCTCAATACCATGTGGACTAGGGTTGCTGGAAACCCAGCGGTGGGCTGGTAATTCCCAGACGAAGAGTGGAACCAGTTAAGAGTGCCTGCCAGAATTGGGATATTGAGGGAAAGGGTATGGAGAGAGAGGCCCCTGAACTTGGGGACGAGAATGATGTGCGTCCCCCCCCCAAATCAGAGAGGAGGACCCACACAAGAATGAACACAGACAAGGATTGTAGAGGGAGACTCACGAAAGTGCTGGGGAAGGGAGCACACAGCAGGAGAGAGCATGGTGGGCATTTCTTTTAGCTGATCTCTACTGCAGCTGGCAGCTGAAGGCCCCAGGGAGTGAGGAGGGCACGAAGAGCGAAGCTAGGAGAAATTGCAGACGGGACTGAAGTCTGCACAGACCTACTCGCATGCCAGATCTTCCTGGGCAGGGCTGAGGATGGATGGATCTGTGAGCAGTAGCCGCAAGTCTTGCAAGTGGCAAAGGAGGCAGAGCTGGGCCCTACAGGGTGTGAGGATAGGGTGTTTAGAGGAGATTTAGGTTTTCTTTTCTTTTTTTTTTTTTTTGGTCCAGTTGTGGGGCCTGAACTCTGGGCCTGGGCTCTGTCCCTCAGCTCTTCAGCTCAAGGCGAGCGCTCTACCACTTGAGCCACAGCACCACTTCCGGTTTTTTTTCTTTTTGCTTATGTGGTGCTGAGGAATCGAACCCAGGGCCTCAGGCATGCAAGGCAAGCGCTCTACCACTGAGCCACCTTCCCAGCCCCTAGAGGAGATTTAGTACCTGACCGGTTCTAGGAGTGTCCTTCACAGAATTCATCCACTGAGGAGAGGCGCCTGAGGTCGCAGGGGTGCGAGGGCGGTGCCACGTGCAGAAGTAGCCCAGGAAGAATTTTGCCAGAGGTCAGGTGAAGGTGATCAGCCTGTAGCCCAGTGAACACGGGAACAAAGGGAAGAAGCTTTGTTCTTCCATGCAGCCTTGGCCAGGGCCGTGTAAAGGCCTCCTGAAATGAATGGGCACGCAAAGCACCGAGCTCATACCCTTGGTGCCAGACACAACTGTCTTATCAGCATGGCTTTTCCTTCGACCTGGACTTGAACCCTGGCCCTGAGAATGACTAGCTGTGGGGTGGGATAATTCACCTCTGCTCATTCCTCACCTGTGGAGTGATAACACTGGTCTTGGAAAGCGTGTGGTGATGGTATACCTCTGCTACCTCAGCTGCCACTGTCACTGCGTCTGCAGTGGAGGGGACCATACGGGTCCAGGAATTGCAGAAGTACTGATCGTTTTCTGCAGTTGGTAAATGAGCTGTTGGGGGGGAGAGTGTGTGCTGGAACTCTGTGGTTTCCAAGTTGAGATTGTGAGGAAGACTGTGGACACAGATATGAGGCTGTGGAAGACATTACTGTGAATAAGAAATGTGGGTTCAAGTCTGAGCTAGGATAAAGAGTCAGATCTAGAGGGAGATTTGATTGAGAATCATCATCAAAAGTCATGCATCTAAGTCACGAGTCAGAATGTCATCCTGTCTGTCGTCCTTAAGCTCCAACTAGCAGGTCTGGAATAACGCTAGTCAGTACAAAATGTGTTTAAAATGGAGACAGAAATTGGAATGGAGGCCCCCTCCAAGGCAAATTGGTTGTGGTACTGTTTTGTGCAAAATTGACACTTTATACTAGCCACCCTTTCATTAATTGTAAACACTTAAAACCCAGGCCAAGTGGTAGGTCTCCAAATAGTGTGCTCAGAAATCTCCAGAGGGAAATGTTTCAGATATGGGGTGATGGGCATCAGTAAGAAACTGGAAACTTGGATAAGCCGCAGTAGGCTCTCACCCTGGGGGCTGTCTGTCAGTCAGTCGCTGAATGGGTATGAGTCACATGACACCACTCATCCTTCACCCTACTCCTCATTTTCTCCTGCTGCTGTAGAGCTCCAGAGAGCTATGAGTATGTCCTTCTTAGTGCCTGGCTGATGGCCTTGCATTTGTGTCCCTAGGAAGGGAGGGGGCAGAGCTGAGGAAGGCTTGCTTGCATATCTGCCTGCTTCTCCATCCCCCCAGAGGACCAATAAGTTATTAAGAAAATTCTGTGCAGAAAACGGGGTAGAGCAGAAGGAGCCATTTTCACAGTGGGACTCATTTTAATACCCACAGTGTTTTCTAAACAGTTATGTAAGAAGACTGACTAGACATCGCTTTTCAGAAGTCACGGGGTGTTTCTGACTGTGATACACTAGTTAAAATTCACCAGAGGGAGTTAATTTTGAAAGCTCTCAGCCAGGGGTTAATGCAGAGGTATCTTTCAGCCACTTTTGCAAGCTGGTCCCTTCTCTGCTTTCTGCCCTGCTACAGGCAGGGTTAGATCCAGCACCCAAGATCACACCAGCAGGAGCCATGATGGGAGTTTGAGGGTGGACACACCAGGTACCTGACCCTATAGAGAACTTAACTCTCTTGCCCAGTACTCTCATATCTGCTTCTAAGCTAATATATTCAGAGTAATGGTTTTGAATTAGGTGGGTAACTTTTATGGCTAGTGGCTGGGGTTGATTGAGACAAGAATAAAGACAGCCTTCACTTGAGCAGGTATAGATTTTTTTTTTTTTTGAGAACACAATATGTTGAAATATAAACCTAGGCAACAGTCGCCCACTGCCACAATCTGTACCCTTGACTTCATTCCTAGGCCCTGTCCTGGCTGTTAACACAGATCACTGTGACCTTCCTGCCCTGGCTCAAGCACTTAGAGCAGTCCTCCCCATCTGCAAGTGGAAATGGGCATAGTCCTGCCTCCTGAGGGGCTTGTGATGACTGCCAAGGAACTGAAGCACTGCACAGGGGGCACTGGCCATGTTCCTCCATGAACCGGCAGGGCCTATAACGGGGTTCTACACAGCTACCTTCAGTGCTATGCTGGGCAACGCTTCCCTCTCTTTCAGATCATGACAGCCAACCCCACGGGTGGTTGTACTGCCGGGTGGAGGTGGGGGTGGAGGAGAGGCTAGTGGTGGGGGCTGCTGGCCAGGCAGGACACTTGGTGGGTCAGTGAGACCCTCGTGGCCCACAGGTACATGTCTTGGGGGCGGGAGGAGGCTCTGAAACAACACAAGGAATTCTCAACATATGACTCGATAGTAAGAGATGATGTTGTTATTACTACATTGGGCTCAATTAATTTTTATTCCTGTATCTCCCATTTTAAAAGAGACTAGGTTTCAAACAAAGACTAGGTTCCTAGATGTCTAAGTTTGGAATTCCTGTACATGTTATTTATTTTTATTTATTTATTTTGGCCTGGGTGCTGTCCCTAACCTCTTTGGCTCAAGGTTAGCGCTCTACCACTTGAGCCACAGTACCACTGCCAGGTTTTTCTGCTTATGTGGTGCTGAGGAATCGAACCCAGGGCCTCATGCGTGGGAGGCAAGCACTCTACCACTGAGCTACCTTCCCAGCCCCATCGTGTACATTTTAGAGAGAGAGAGAGTGAAAATTTCTCCATTAGAAAATTCTTCACCAGGTACTAGAGTCTCATCCCTGTAATCCTAGCTACTCAGGAGGCTGAGATCTGAGAATTATGGTTCAAAGCCAGGCTGGGCAGGAACATTCATGAGACTGTCATCTCCAGTTAACCACCAGAAAACTGGAAGTGGAGCTGTGGCTCAAGTGGTAGAGTGCTATCCTTGAGCAAAAAGAGCTCAGGGACCAGTCCTGTGACCAACAGCAACTGATGTGGGATATTTCAGGTCACTAATAGAAAACTGTAACTGTACATCGAAAGCTTGGAGCACAACCATGACTAAGTTATAATATAAAATAAAGAATAATCATCCCATAAATAGTTATTTGGTTCTTGCCTGGCTATAGTGATAAGAGGACTTGAAAAGATGTTGCCTGTTTCCAGGTGCTGTCAGGTTGGTGAAGAGCACAGGAGAATCAAGCACTAACTTCCCAAGACCCTGATCCATGTGAGTGTGGGTACACTGCAGGCCCTAGGAGCAGAGCTGAGAACAGGGCATGTAGGTGCCGGCAGCTGGACAGAGCCAGTTCTGAGATGTTTATAGGCATACATTCTTCCTTTGCCTTCACCTTGGCAGCCTGGCATTCCATCTAATTTTTATATGCTATCAGGGACAGCAGCACTAATGGACACTGAAGTATTACATACAACCTTGAATTTCAGTACTGGAAACGTTTAATTCCAGCTTAACTTGTAGAGATTGTTAAGAAACAGACCGTGTCCATGAACTTTCATTTAGAGGCTTACAGTACCATTCTATTTATCAGTCAATATATAATTATTAAATTTGTCTTGGAAACATCCAAGAGTGAAAGATTCTGCCTCAGAAGCAGGTTCCACAAATTGACCTCTTCCAGTCACTCTTGGCTCAGAGGGGCCTGGCTTTGTTTCGATTTCACAGGCTACTCTGCATTTCTGGTAAACCACAAGGTAAAGGCTGGTGTCTGAGAAGCAGATGTTTTGCTGGTTTTGAGGCCTGTGGCTTTCCATAGAGAAGTAACAGCACCAGTCGGAATATACCACCAGATGTCAAATTCCTACTTCTGGAAGTAGTTGGAGGTGCCCACAACACAGTCAAGTGAGAGTTCTCAATTGGATGCCTTATAAATACCAGTGAGAATTTTAGGTGATATTTAAAGCTGGGGAACAGGAAAATAATATTGGGGGGGGAGACCAGAAGCTTAAGAAAAAACTTTGGGGCTGGGAAGGTGGCTCAGTGGTAGAGCACTTGCCTTGCATGCTCGAGGCCTTGGGTTCAATTCCTCAGCACCACATAAGAAAAAAGCCGGAAGTGGTGCTGTGGCTCAAGTGGTGGAGTGCTAGCCTTGAGCTAAAGAGCTGAGGGACAGCGCCCAGGCCCAGAGTTCAGGCCCCACGACTGGACCCCCCCCCCAAAAAAAAAGAAGAAAAAACTTTGGAGGTGGGGGGGAAATGCATAAAATTCAGAGGTTGAATAGAGAATTACACAAGAGATAGAAAACCAGGAGATTTTGATGGTGGAGCTAAGAGATCCACTCTGACCACGCACATGACCTTATTTCATAGTTGATTTCACTTAAAAACTTGGTGAATGCCAACTGCCTAGAGTCATGGGGAGGCCAAATAGCATAGGAGAGGAGTCCTCTCTCTGCAGAGCCTATGGACCCCATGGGTAAATGAGACCTTAAAGTGCAAATGACTGAGAGAGGCACTGGTTGGGAAGTACCCCTGGAGTGGGATGGATTCAAGCCTGGGTTTGAGATGAACTTTGGTGATCCTTCACCTGTGGGCCAGCTGGCATGTTTAGACATGTAATTGGACAGGGAGGCAGGAACAGGATTCTAGAAGGCCTTGAATTCAAGGCTAAGGGATTTAAACACTACCTTGCAGGTCAAAATGCTGCTGTTAGACAGGAGCTAGGAGATCGTGTGAGACTTACGGTACAATCTTCAGTTGTGGAAAATCCTGGACAAAGGCTTGTAACAGGGTATATGGTGGCTGACAAGCTAGAGCCTAGGAAGAAGCTGAGGGCCTGGCCTAGGATGGCCAGGAAGGAGGGTGGATCAGCTGGGAAGTGCAAAGCCAGAAGTGATACAGCGCCATAACAGAAACAGTCAGCTCTTCAGGCCGCATCTGCAGGGAGTAACAGGGGCGAGGAGCGTGGGGGCGTTGAATGCTGACTGAGGATTTGCTCACATCGGTCTGGCTGGTTAACTTCCTCAGCTCCTTCCTCAGTCCATAAAATGGGCACGATAATGGCATTTCCTTCACAGGACTGGGGATAAAAAGATGTGAGGTTTCTTGACTTCAGCAGGTACTTAATACCTACTTGCTGTGCGGAATAATGTTCCGAGGATTCCCTCACAATAAATGAAGAAACAGGTTCAGAACTCATTTATCCATGTCTACCTTGTTATCCCACGTCCAGAATTAGCTTTTCCCCACCATCGGGTGGGATGCCAGGTGGCCTACCTCAACTGTGTAGACTCTCCCAATCTCCACCTTTGCAAAGGCCTGTTCTCTCCAGGACTCCGCTGTTTCACTCACTACTCCAGGCTGGCCAGGTACTGTCTGAGAACATTGTGTAGTGAGTGATGCCACACACATTTATCTTAGCTGACCAAAATGAGGCCCATGGCTACTCTTATTATTTTCTTTAAATCCCTCTGAATGATATGTACTCCATAAATTCTTCAAGAATGAGTTCAGGTGCTCTTCATGTCATGTGGTCCCGGTGCTGTGTCACTAGTGTCTTAGCCTCGGCTGTCCCTGATGCTATTGGAGCAGCCCTGTCCAGTCTCTTCTGCTGGCCTTCCAGTAGGATCTTAACTTTAAGTAACTCTGCAACCTGATCCTCAACTGCCTCTATCTTATCACAGGCCCTCCTTCTGCACACCTTATCTCCTGGCAGTTTCTAGAATGTTCCATAAGCCCCTCCTGGCTGAGTCCCACCTGACAGGCTGGGGCTCTTCCTGGTTACTTCTGCTGAGACTGCAGCAAACAGGAGGAGGAAGGTGCTTCCTCCCCATAGCTCCACCCTCCCTTTATTCCTCTCCTTACCTTCCTGGCTCCAGATCCCTCTGTTTACCTGTGGGCAGTGCTGGGCCAGATTGGAGCGCCCCGTGGGCAGGGCCATCTCCTTGCGGTCCACACAGTGCTGGGTGCCTCTTGATTGTGACAGTTCTCCTGTTCAGCAACACAAGTCACTCTTCTTCAGCTCAGAGGACTTTGCGTGGTGCCCTGGCAGATGTTTCCTTTGAACTATGTGTGACCACATTGAAAGTCATACCTTGGCAAGGGGTGAGACTTTAAACAAGCAGACTGCAGATGGTTCTCAAAGGCCAAGTTCTGCCCTCCCCTGGATTTGCCCTGCACGCCTCCAACGTGGGGGAGGAGAGAGGCCCTCTGCCTGGGGGACGGTGGAGGTGGAGGCTCCTTTGGCCCGGTGGGCTGGTGGAGGGGTGCCCCACCGTGCCGGCCTAGCCAGGGCCTGGGCCCCTGGAAGGGGCCACGGGGCCC
>NW_012267222.1:4817009-4820196 GCF_000151885.1 Dipodomys ordii | reverse complement strand
CTGCCTGGGCTGGCTTTGAACCGTGATCCTCAGGTCTCAGCCTCCTGAGTAGCTAGGATTACAGGCGTGAGCCACCAGCGCCCGGCTCTAATCTGTTTCTTCTACTTAAAAATTAGACAGTTTCTTCTAATCTGCCCTCTCGCCCTCAGTTGCCCTTTCTTATCGATGGTGTCTGACTCAGTGAACAACACCCTGCCTGTTCTCCACTGGGGATCTGGCGCACTGGCCTTGTGAGCTGGCTCATTGGTCCTCTTTCCCAAGACTGTCCTGTCACTCCCCCGCCACCGCGGCCGTTCCTGCTCCTGGCATTACACCCTGACTATTTCCAGCCTCTCATCAGGGCTCTGTCATTGGAGTAAAGAAGTGCAGTTTGCTGCGGTGTAATTTTCCTGCACATTCATAGTACCTGCCTTCTTGATTGTTTTGGTGGAGTTTGGTAGTTGGGTAAATCTGTAAGCATTTTAATCAGCTAGGAGAGGTATTCCTGGTATTTTCCTTAGTTATCAAAATAGGCAGGCTAATCATTCACAGCCTTCAGGAAGGGGAGGGAAAGGTCACTTTCTTTTTTGCTATAGAAGATGAAGCATTTTGCAGGTACTGCCCTTCTTGGTCCAAAAGCTTCCTTGGCAGAAATCTTCCTATGGCTTTTCCCTTTTTTATAGCAAGTCCCTGTTACCCAGATGCCTCCCACATTCTGTGCACCAGAATTGTAAACTCATTTCTTCACTATTCTCAAGTGACTTGAAACATCATAAGGGTATTCACATCCAAAAGAAGATGCCTGATTGGGCATCAGAGCAAGGGTCAGCAGACCTGTGTTCTATTCTTGGCCTAACCAGTAACTATAGTACTTGATGGTCTCTTTGAACCATGCAGTCCGCTTTGAGCTGTGCAGAGAAGTTGAGGTCAAATCCTGATAAGAGCTTCCAAGTTATTTTTTTCTGAAATGATGAGGATTTGTTTCATCAGTGCTAATGAGAGCATCCTCATACAAGGCTTGTGCAACCTTCAGGGGTTGTTCAGAGCAAAGTGACAGCCCTTGCCTTGTCTGCCACTCACTTTCTGTGGGCCACAGGCAGATCACTCAAGTCCTCTGTCCTTTACTTTCCAGGTCTGTAAAATAGGTTCATCATTTTTAGCCCTTAGGATTGTTTTCGAAATTTAGATAAGATGACATTTATGTATGTGTTTATTTACTTTGCTATGGGGATTGCACATGACATATCAGGCATGCTCTAGGCAAGTGCTTTGCCTCTAAGCCATATTTCTAGCCCAGTCATTCTTCCTCCTTACCTGTTCGTTTCATATAGTTATGTCCGAGGAAGGTGCCTCTGGGATGTGGACAGCAGCAATTCTGGCACCTTCAGTTCTGGTGTGTACTACACAGGAGCTAAATCTGGCTTCTCATTGCATGGCGCTGCCCACTGCAGTGGAAATGGTGGCTGTGATTATGGAAACCAGCTGTTTATGGAGGTTTAGTTGAATGGCTCTTAGGCATTTGATGTGTCTAGTCTTTTAGTATCATGGTTGGGCAAATATCCTGTCATTTATTTTCCCTGTCCCTTTTCTTTTTAATCATTCGCTCATAAAATGTAAAATTAATAGTAAAATGTTAGCAAAGAATTGGAAAAGCATCTCAGGTCCACTTTGGCCACATGAGTATGAAAGCCTGCCTTTTCTTCTCCATTTTCTCTATTCAGAAAGCGTTACTGCTGGACTGGTACCAAGAGACCAGTGACTTGTTTTGTTTTGCTTTTTACTTTGGGTGATTGGATGAAAAGTTTGGAGATTTAAATGTTCAATTTGAAAAACAACAACAAAGCTACCTTTCTCAACCACATGTTCTGGAAATGAATTCTGTGAAATACATATGTAACTACTGGATAATAATGATCCTTTTCCTCAGTCAGAATGTCATTTATATGAGCATATTCTCCCAGCAAAGAATAAGTACTGTTGAGAAAGGGCTTTAAGAATGAGTAATCAAGCTTCTATTAATATTAAGAGGTTAAAAAATGACTCTAGCATTCAGTAGGAGCTGTCAACAAGTTTTATTTAATCTCAGATTATAACCTTAGATAAACAATTATCTAACCTTATTAATACTTACTCTAATGTTCCATAACAAAATATGGACTTCCTGAATGGGCTGGGATTACTGAGTATAAGCAGATTTGTTACAGCCATATGACCGTACTTAAGATTGCTACTTTTTTGTTGGGTGCCAGTGGTTCACAGCTGTAATCCTAGCTACCCAGAAGGCTGAGATCTGAGGATCCAGGTTCAAAGCTAACCCTGGGCAGAAAGTCCTTTGAAACTTGCATCTTCAGTTAGCCAGCAAAAAGCTGAAAGTGAAGGTGTGGTTCAAATACTGGAATGCCAGCCTTGAGCAGGAAAAGCCAAGTTGAGAGTATGAGTCCCTGAGTTCAAGTACACCCTCCCCCCCCACCCCACACACAGATAATTGGTTTTCTGTCCTATATCTATAATGCCAATACTGTGTAGCCTGACTGCCCACAGAGATGGGCTCAGACCAGTGTGTGTTCTGTCTGTTATCTGAGAACTTGTGAAAATTGCAGTCTCCCGGGCCCCTTTTTTGTCCATATCTGTTGATGCAGAATCTGCATTTAATAAGTTCCCAGATGGCTCAAAGATACAGTACATCCAGGAGACACTGGCATCCTGTGTGCCAGGCCTGTGGGCAGCCAGCCCAAAGCCAGTGTGGCACACCTGTTCTCAACCGTGTTGTCTTCATGAAGTTCTGAACTGTTTTACCAGCAGGAGGGATTGCTTTTATTTTTGCAATTACAACAAAATGTTCCAAATTAGAGAATTTTTCAATATGGCTTCTTTCCCCATCTTCCATTCCTTTCTTTCCTCTAAACACAGTAACTCCTGTCTTTTTTCATATAAAAATCTTTGCCCTTCTTAGTATCTTTGTGGCATGCAGTCATGTTTGTTACACTACACTAGACCCTGTTTCTGTTTCTGATAGAAACCTTTTTTCTTTGAAAAGATTGAATCCCATCCTTTGTACCCCACTCAAACTCAGTATCTCACACAATTCACTCATCGACTGGTGCTCTACCATCTGAGCCACACCTCCAAACCCCTCTGTTCTTTTATTAATATGAGCTTTATAGTGTGTGTGTTTGGGGTGGGGGGTGTTTCTGGGGCTTGAACTCAG
>NW_012267222.1:4757808-4814654 GCF_000151885.1 Dipodomys ordii | reverse complement strand
CAAAAAGAAAAAAGCCAGAAGTGGCGCTGTGGCTCAAGTGGTAGAGTGCTAGCCTTGAGCTGAAGAGCTGAGGGACAGCGCCCAGGCCCAGAGTTCAGGCTCCACGACCGGGCGCCCCCCCCCCAAAAAAAAATAGCCACATGAGGCCAAAGTGCTGAGTTCAAACCCACTACTTACCTGCCTCCTCAGGAAGTTTTACTATGTGCCCGAAGTTATACTCCTTAAATAATTGGTTCATTTTAATGTTATTGGAGGAAACCCTTGACTATTGCTCTGAAAATAGAGTAAGAACTAATAGTGTTGTTTTGAGAAGTGGACATTGATCTCTCAGAAACAACTGCTTACTTTTGGGGAAGATATCTTGGGGGGGCAGTTACAGAAAGAAACATTGTATGTAGTTTAAAAACCACCGAATTAATGGACTAGAAAGAACAAGTAATAGAAACCTTTCTTGTGTTTTTGGTGGTTATTGGGATTTGAGCTCAGGGCCTGGAGCTTGCTGGGCACAGGACCTGGGTGCAGTCCCCAAGCTGTTTTGCTCAAGACGTTAGACGTGCTACCACTTGAGCCATAGCTCTGCTTGCAGCTGTTTTTGGTGGTTGATTAAAGAGAAGAGTCTCTCAACCTTCCCTGCCTGGGCTGACTTGGAACTGTGATCCTCAGATCTCAGCCTCCTGAGTAGCTAGGATGACAGGTGTCAGCTACAGGTGCCCAGCTTTTAGTACCTCCTCATGTCACATTTAGAGCCTTGTCATAAATGAAATGGGTGTGTTCACATGTGAATAATGGACTTAGGAGTACATTGTGCCCACAGAGTTAGTTATCTATCCTAAAAAAACGGAAAACTTCAGCTGTTTTTTAGCTTTTCTTTTGCTTTGGTTTACATGGTCACGGTGCTGTGCTTAAGGCCAGCTGAAACCTTGATGCCCCAGGGCTTCTACTTTAGGTCATGGACAGAAATTCCTCGTTAACTCAAGTGCTCAAGATAGCAGGACAGGACTTGAGTTCATTGTGACACACTCACCTTCCTGTTCTGTTTATTGTGGGCACTAAATCATCTGTAGTGTTTGAACAGTGGTTCTGTGTTCTAGATTATTTATAAGATTGAAACCCATTGCTTATTTTTCTCAGCAGGTTTATTGAGCTAATCAAGAATAAAATAATGGCTTTAGCAGTAGAGTAATCCATTAGCCAATTGCATATTGACTTCAAAACAATCACTAAAGTTTGAATGCACCCTCATGTGTCCATGTGCATGCGTGCACACAAACATGGGAGGGTGCGAATACTGGAGGCCCAGAGGCTGGAGGCGGCTGGGAGCTGGTAGATCTCTAGCACTGTGAGCTTCCTGTGGCTTCTGTGGATTTTTTTCTTTTCGTCTGTTAGTGAGTCACTGTCATATGCTATTTTATTATCTTCAAAACAGCCTCTGGAATTTTCTGTCCTGTGCCTCTGCTGTATGAGTGAGGCTCCACTGAGACGTTCTCAACAATATTAAGATAAAGATTTTTTTCCTTTGGTGATGCTTTTGCTCTGTATTTCAGCTGCAGCCAGTGTTCTCTTTGTTCCTATCTACAAGAGTTGGAATTTTTTGAGTTAGACAACAAATGGTGACTCTGATGTGCTGTGCTTATCTTAGAAGGCTGGAGTGGCGTACATCTGGTACCCCTGGTATTTGGTGGGTGTTCGTTCAGGCACACACCTCCCATGATCAGAACTTGATTCTCTCTCCCACAAGTGTGTGAATGAGGTGCACTAAAACCCATGAGAAACTTTTGTAAACAAAGCCTTTAAGTCTTGAGGGCTGAAACTTAGGGCCTGGGTACTGTTCCTGAGCTTTTTTGAAGAAGGCTGGCACTCTATAACTTGAGAGCCACAGCCCCACTTCGGTTTTTTGGTGTTTAATTGGAGATGAATTTTTCTGTCCAGGGGGCTTTGAACCACAGTCCTCAGATCTCAGCCTCCTAAGAAGAGTGAGCTACTCACACCTGGCTGACATTTTTACTTAATAACATATATAACATATATAGCATATATCTTGTTCCCTTTTTCAATTTTGTAGAAATTAAGGCTGGGCTTAGCCACCCATTTGTTCCTGTGTTTGCCAGATGGGTTGTTCTAAGACGCCTTCCTGCACATCTGCCACCTGAGTGGCCTGGGAGAGAGTGTGGGTTCTTCTGTGCTGTTGATCAGAATGTCCCTATTGGTTCCGTTCTGTGGACTGAACTTCCCTATCAGAACTCAGACATTCTTGCTTCTCTGGGCCAAGTATGGAGAAAAGATGGTTCCTGTCTGTGTAGTGATGAAGCAGAACAACAGGACTCTGGGAGTGATGGCCTGTGTGTGTGAGCATTTGCACTGTATTAACACATACAAGTTTACAAGTAGGGATGTGTGTCCTGTGCCAGTATATTTTTCTGAGACTCAAACTAAAATATACTCTTGTCCTTTTGTGTAATAGTTCTCTGCTATTTTCCCAAATGCTAAGTGCATATTTACAAATTCTTGTTATGACTGTTTTGTAGAAAGTAGTGAGTTAGGATGTTTGAAATGGATAATGTGATTGTGCAGAGTTTATATTTTGTCCTTTGGGGGAAACTTTCTTTTTTTTTTTTTCTTTTCTTTCTTTTTTTTTTTGGGTGGGGGGGTTCCGGGCGTGGGGCCTGAACTCTGGGCTTGGGCACTGTCCCTTAGCTCTTCAGCTCAATGCTAGCTCTCTACCACTTGAGCCACAGCACCACTTCTGGCTTTTTTCTTTTTGCTTATGTTGTGCTGAGTCGAACCCAGGGCCTCATGCATGCAAGGCAAGCGCTCTACCACTGAGCCACCTTCCCAGCCCCATTTGGGGGAAACTTTCGTATTATTTTTTGTTCATTTGTTTGTGTTTTGGTTTTGGTTTTATGGTCTGTCATGGGGCTTGAACTCTGGACCTGGGCACTGTCCCTGAACTCTTCAGCTCAAGGGATAGCACTCTACCACTTGAGCCACAGCGCCACTTCTGGTTTTCTGTTGGTTTATTGGAGATAAGAGTCTCACGAGCTGGGCGCCGGTGGCTCACTAATCCTAGCTACTCAGGAGGCTGAAATCTGAGGATCACGGTTCAAAGCTAGCCCGGGCAGGAAAGTCCGTGAGACTCTTATCTCCAGTAAACCACTAGAAAACCGGAAGTGGCGCTGTGGCTCAAGTGGTAGAGCGCTGGTCTTGAGCTGAAGAGCTGAGGGACAGTGCCCAGGCCCAGAGTTCAAGTTCCACGACCAACAACAACAACAAAAAGTCGCACGGACTTTTCTGCCCAGCCTGGCTTTGAGGCATGATCCTCAGATCTCAGCCTCCTGAGTAGCTACAATTACAGGCGTGAGCCATCTGCACCCGGCTTTGGGTTTGAACTCTCAGGTTCTCACACTTCTTAGGCAGTTGCTGTACCATTTGAGCCATGCCCATAATTCTTTTTGCTATTGGGAATTTTTGGACAAAATCTCACTTTTTTCTAGACCTGGCTAACTGTCCTGTCTTCATGCGTATTGCATAGTTAGGGATCACAGGTACAAGCTACCACACCAGGTCTATTGATTGAAAATAGGTCTCCCTTTTTCCCCTGGGTTGGCCTAGGACTGTGAGCCTCAGGTTCTCCATCTCCTTCCCATGCTCTTTACCTTCCAAGCAGCTGAATCTGGGCATGACCGCTGTGCCTGGGCTCGTAGGTCGTTCTTAATACCACCAATCTTATTGAGCATAGGGGAAGAGTTTGATTCTGCTTTCTGTGTAATGACCACGGTGTAAGCGGAGTAAAACCATGCGCCGAGCTGTGGCCTATGTCAGGTGTGCGAGGAGCTGCGGATGCGGGAGGGCTGGAGATCCTGTGCTCTGGGCTTGGAACTTTTTCAAGCATCCTTGCTGTCTCCCAAGGGGTCTCCCAGTGCCTGAATCTCCACCACATTTCTGTATTTTCATTTCTCTTGCTCTTCAAGTTTTGATGGCCCTGAACTCATGGTTTTGGACAAGTCCATCCTTTGCAGTGTCCTTTCTTTTCTTTTCTTTACTTTTCTTTGAGAAGAAGGCCCTTGAACTCAGGGCCTGGGCGCTGTCCCAGTGTTTTTGTGCACAAGCTAAGTGCTCTATCACTTGAACCACAGCTCCACTTTTGGCTTTCTTGGTGTTTTGCTGGAGCTAAGTCTCACAGAGTTTCCTGCTCATGCAGCCCTTGAATGTGATCCTCAGATTACAGCCTCCAGAGTAGCTAGGATTGCAAGTGTAAGCCACCAGTGCCTGGCAACAATATCTTCCTTTTCATTAAAAGCCAAAAGTTTTCCAGGCACAGCGGTTCACAGCTATAATCCCCAGATGTTTGGGAGGCTGAGGTAAGGAGGACCACGGTTCAAAGCCATCCTAGGCACAAAGTCAGTGGGATTCTTATCTGAACAAACAAGTCAGGTATGATAGTGCATTCATGTAATCCCAGCTGTGTGGGAGATGTAGGCCGGAGCAGCATCACAATCTAAGGGCAGCTCAGGGAGAAAATATAAGGCCTGTCCAAAGAAAATAACTAAAAGCAAAGGAGTCTCAGGAGAAGATGGTAGTTTAAGGGGTAGAGCACCTGTCTAGTAAGCACAAGTCCCCGAATTGAAACCCCAATATTGGAGGGGGGAGAAACAACACACAAAAAAACAAAACCCTGAGGCTGGTGGCTCATGCTTATAATCTAGCTACTCAGGAGGCTGAGATCTGAGGATTGCAGTTCAAAGCCAGCCTGGGCAAGAAAGTCCATGAGATTCTTATCTCCATTTAACAACCAGAAAAAGCTGGAAGTGATGCTGTGATTCAAGTGTTAGAGTGCTAGCTAGCCTTAGAAAGGAAGGGAGGGAGAGAGGGAGGGAGGGAAGGAAGGAAGGAAAAACACCTCAGGAACAGCACCCAGGCCTTGAGTTTAAGCCTCAGGATTGGTACAAGTGTGAGCGCACGCACACACACACATACACACACACACACACATTTGAGTCACTTTACTTTCCTGTTTCCCAGGCTGTTAGCTCTTCGGAGCTAGAGAACCGCCATGCCTTTGCTCACAGATCACTCTTTACACAGGTCAGGGCAGTTGACACATCCTCTGCCCGGGCTCTAGCTCCAGGCTGATGTGCAGGCTTCTGCACTGCACAGCACCCACTCTAGAAAGAGAGCTGAAAAGGCTATTCTCCACTGGGATGCAAAAATGGCAGAGAAGATAGCCCAGCCCCCAGCAGGAGGGAGCAGCCAGGCCAGGGTGGCTGACCCCATCTCCTGCTTGCTCTCCTCCATTGCCAGGCCATCAGCAGGCTCCAGTTGTAAATGGTGCTTCCTGTGCATCAGCACACTCTTCTAGAGTAGCTGGTCACGGAGTCATGGGAGTGTTTTGTTCTAGTGAGCCACACATGTCTTGCGTTACTGTGTACACACATGTACTGGTACTGGGGCTTGAATTCAGAGCCGCACACTCATTTGGCATTTTCGTTCAAAGCTGGCACTTGACCAATTCCAGGTTTTTGCTGGTTAATTGGAAATTAATAGTAGTCTCAGATTTGTTGCCAGGCTGGCTTTTGAACCCTGATCCTCAGGTTTCAGCCTTCTTAGTAGCTAGGATTTGAGTGTGAGCCACTGGTGCCTACTTGAGTATGCCAGTTTTTGACCCAGCTCTTACTTGTCCCAATGAGAAAGCATTAACATTATGATTTAGTAAAACATGTTATAAATGTTCATGTTAAAACTTAGGAAAAGGCAGCTTATCTGACTGAGCAGTTCATAACCTGATTAACTATTACTTCTGCCATCTTGGCACCTAGAGTGGACTTGAACAAAGGTTTCCAGTGCCCAGGCCCAGTGTAATTAAGAACTATGAGAAGACAGTCCCGAGTTCTTTGCAGGAGCCTCCTTGCTGAGAATCTCAGTTCCTGTCAATCCATTCCAGCGGGTGGCCTGGCTGAAGCATCTAGCAGACACATGCCTTCACCTGTTTGCTGCTTTTGTTTCAAAGAAACCTTGTGGGGTGTGTGTGTGTGTGCGTGCGTGTGCACATGTGCACACGCCACATACCCCAATGCCCATCCTGAGCCTTGAACTGGTATTTGCTGTCAGTTTCCCCAATTGGATTTCAGCCTTCCCCTGCCCTGACCCCTCACCTTCCATAGGCCTTCAAGACAGATGGTTCCTCTGCCCAGCTCTTCACCTGTGCACTACACAAAAAGAAAAGAGAGAGAGACTTTCTGGTTATGGGAAACTGATTTTAACCTCGCATTGTACCCCTACAACATCCCAATGCATTAAGATTGTTTGGGAACCCTGGCTACCATTTCTCTGGGTTGATTTGCTGTTTTTGTTGATGTTGTGCCTACTTGTTTTCTTTGCTCAGCCCAGGCTTCTTCCCCACCCTGCCCTCACAGCAGGAATCATTCTTTATGCACATATAACCTTGAAGCAAAATGGAAAGTGTATTGCTTATAACAAAATAAATCTTTCCTCTGCTTTTATTTTGAAAAGTCTTCCAGTTGCTTGATGTGGAGGATAATCATGTGCTGAAAGCCTATTGCACGTAGGCATGTGTGCATCCCAGAGCAACTTCTGACTTATTTCCTTAACTCTGCTCTCCTTTCTCTGTAGTTCAGAAACCTTTAATGATCTTCAGTGTGAAGTGTCGTGGTTGTGAGAGAAACACATACACACACACAACACACATAAGAGCCCTGCCACTTTCCCATGCTGGGGTTTTGACTCCCTGAAAAGCCAACCTCTCTCAAATGTTGGTTGTACAGCAGGGCATCCTGGGATGCAGCCTCAGTAGTGCTTGTGAAGTATTTGTTCCTCCTTGGCCTCACTCCCTCTGAAAAGTTGTGAAAATGCAGGCTCCTAGCCAACCTATGGGATGCAATACGCTAGAAATGTGACTAGTGCCCTTTGTTACAGCTGGGCTTTGATTAAGTTTGTTTCCCCTAAGTTTAATCTGCTCCCCCAGGCACCCCTCCCCCCATTTTTCACAGCTATGGAGGTTGACTTAGCCAAGGCTAACCTTATTTTGGGGGGGGTCAGTCATGGGGCTTAAACTCTGGGCCTGGGTGCTGTCCCTCAGCTCCTCAGCTCAACGCTAGCACTCTACCACTTGAGCCACAGTGCACTTCGGTTTTCTTCTGCTTAATTGGAGATAAGAGTCTCACAGACTTTCTTGCCCAGGCCTGGCTTTGAAGCATGATCCTCAGATCTCAGCCTCCTGAATAGCTGGGATTACAGGCGTGAGCTACTAGCACCCAGCCAAGGCTAACCTTTTGTGCAAGCTGATGCATCCCAGTATAGCCACTGTTGAGTACAGCCACTGTCCAGTACAGTCACAGTCGAGTACAGCCACCATCCAGCACAGTCACCGTCCAGCACTGCCACTTTTGCAGGCCACATAGGCTTGGGAGCAAGCAGGAACATTGTCCCTGTGCACTTGGATTTTTCCTTCCCTGGCTGCGGGGGTTTTATCCTTTTGTTTGTCCATGCTGATGGTGATAAGTGTTGTGGGATCTCTGTGGCTTTCCCTTGTTGCTGTTTTCTCAGAGCGTTCCAGGAAACCATTGTACAACTTGAGATTCTGTGGGTTACCAACGGTGTTAGACCAGGCTCTCTGGAGCTCGTGCCAAGTGGCATCGGCACACAGCAGCCCTCTTCTCATCCTCGCGGGCTCTCCATTTCCAAAGAAAGAAGTGGTTGCAGCTTAAAGCGTTTTGTAAAACACGGCTGGAACCTTGTATTTATAGCTCTTCTCAGGCCTACCGGTTGAGAACCATCGGCAGGTGTCATTTCTCCAGTTTCCCAGCACGCCTATGAAGAGCCCTGGCACAGATGAGCCGTAGTGCAGTGGACACTGATGTGGCACATGCTTAGAAACGCCCGTTGTGGGGGGTAGAGCTGTACCCCGCCTCCAACCTCTGTGGTGAGTGCTCTTATTGGAAGCCATTAATGTTGAGCTTCCATAGAAGGAAGATATTATACATGAGCACAAACAACCCTCGCTCACAGTGCGATTGTCTGATCAGCAGACAGTGAGGAGACACTGTGTGTGCTCTTTCTATCCTAGGAATCAAGAGACGCCACTCAGAAGCTTGTAGAGGGTGCTGCCCTCAAAGCTTCTATTTGATCCCTGGTCCAGAATCTATTGACTCTTTCTCAGGGAAAGATGTGCTCCTCTGTCTTTCAGGGTTAAATCATAAGAGCCTGTTATGATTTGGTTGCATTAAAAGACAAGACATAATATCTTCTGGCTGCTTCACCATTGCTAAGATCTGTGCTGACAGTATGCAGATCACCAGTCAGAAACTAGCCCCAGAAAGAGCCTGTGTCCGAGTAGTTTCTTAATGGTGATGGATCCCCCCACTCGCCACTTCCCACTGATGGAGCACTTCTAATGGGAGGGTTTCTTTTTCGATGTTTTTTGTTCTTGGACTGGTCCTGGAGCTTGAACTCCCTGAGCATTTTTACCCAAGCTAGTGATCTGTCACATTCACTGCCAGCATTGGTGGTGGTTAATTGGAGATGAGTTTTGTAGACTTTCCTGCACGGGCTGGCTTTGAACCCTGATCCTCAAAGCTCAGGCTCCTGAGTAGCTAGGATTGTAGGCATGTGTGAACCACTGGGACCTGGCATAACTTGTTATTTATTTATTTAGGTCAAGTGTGGGGCTTGAACTCAAGGTCTGGGTGCTGTCTCTGAGCTTTTTTGCTCAAAGGTAGTGTCTTACCACTTGAAGCCCACAGTACTATTTCCAGTTTTCTGGTGGTTAATTGGGGGTAAGAGTCTTACCAGGACTCTTCTGCCGGATCTGAACTGTGATGCTCAGATCTCAGCCTCCTGAGCCGCTAGGATTACAGGTGTGAGTCACTGGTGCCCAGCTATAACTGGTAAACTAATGAGGCATCAGATTAGGGGTGTTGTTTTTTTTTTTAATTTGTGAAGATAATGGGGCTCTGGAGAGGACATGCAGGGTTCCTCCTCCCGAGCACCGGCTGCAGCGGGAGATAGCTGCAGGCAGAGCTGCTAAAGTTGCCATCCTGTCTGTTTGGGCGGAGTGGAGACATCGAATTTGTAATTGTTCTCAGCTGCCCTTTGTCATACAGACACACACATAGCATAGTGTATTATCCCATGCACAACTCTATACAGCCATTCAGCCCAAAATAGTTGGGAGTTGAAGAAAATTTGCAATAATAGAATAAAGATTTTTCTATATGTTCTTTACTCAGCCACCCTAAGTATTAATACTTTGTCTCTCCTTTTTGTGTGTGTCTGTGGGGGGGGTTGCCGCATAAGGTAGGGGTGTTTTCCAGCTGAACCATTTGAGGGTAAGTCAGAACTTCTTCTTTTATCTCTAAAAATAACTTGAGCTTGGACAGCCTTTCTCTCCTTCCCTTCTTTTCCTCCCTTCCTCCCTCCTTTCCTCTTTCCCTTTTTCCCTCCCTACTTTCCTTCCTTCCTCCCTTCAGTCTTTCTTCTCCTTTTGATGAAAGTACAGTATTACTCCCTTCCCTTTAAAACATAAAAGGTAAGTGGTGCTGTGGCTCAAGTGGTAGAGCGCTCGACTTGAGCTGAAGAACATAGGGACAGCGCCCAAGCCCAAAGTTCAAGCCCCACGACCGACCAAAAAAAAAAAAAGAATTAAAAACATAAAAGGTGGTTGATGTGCACTACTGCCGCTAAAAATCTCCACACTTTAGTTTGTGTCAATGTTGGGAAAAGGAGACAAGGGTTTTTATTGTTGTTGGGTTTTTTTCTCCTTGAAAACGCAGGAAAACTGCACATTTTAGTTCATGTACATTTAGTTCAGTACCAACTCCCCACTAAGAAATGAGCACTATTGACACCAGGGCTCCTGTCCCTCATACCGTGTCAGGCGTGCGTCAGTGAATCTTCTAAATAGCAATGTCCACATTCTGTTACTGAGCCTTTCACCCCACCTATGCGATCCTTCTTGTAAAATGTATATGTATATCATCATTTGACAATTGTATTTTAAACACCTCACATGTTATTATCCAGCTTTTGGCTTTCAACATGTAAGTTCTTTTGTTTCCAGATCTATAAAGGTTTTAAATATAGTTATTTTCAAATTCTAATAAGTAGCTCTGTCTTACTTTGGGACTTTCTCCCGCCCCTCTTCCTGAGGTGTGCTTTGCATTTCTAAGGCCTGTGGCCCCTGGTGTCTACTTGCTTCCTGGGGAGCAACTAAGG
Source organism: Dipodomys ordii (assembly GCF_000151885.1). NCBI lineage: Eukaryota > Metazoa > Chordata > Mammalia > Rodentia > Heteromyidae > Dipodomys > Dipodomys ordii. Next base: position 4,804,427 of record NW_012267222.1, on the reverse strand, counting down.
TACACCCTGGCCTGCGCATGCTCCCTGTCTTCTGAGCATTTTAGCTTTGTTCTCCAAAAGCTTTATGAGACTTTAGAAAGTACCTGGTCTCTCCTGAGAAAAGAAGGAGCTAAATACTGGTAATCTTAGTTCATAATCAGTGGAGAACTCTGGGTGAAAAAAAGACCAGGGGACAGCCCAGAGCCAGTGGCTCATGCCTGTAATTCTAGCTGCTTAGGAGGCTGAGATCTAAGGATCACAGTCTAGGCCCAGGCCCAGAGTTCAAGCCCCACAACTGACCCCCCCCCCAAAAAAAAGAAAAAAGTATATGATTAATACTAATGAAATGTGGGGAAGAGAAGCTGATCTAGCCTTAAAATCTGGGCTGGTAGTGCACCTGTCACCTAGATATATGGGTAATCTGAAAATTTTTATAGACCAGTTTTTCACATTCCCAACTGAAGAAACACCCTCAGTAAGCTGAACCCAGTGATGTATTAAAAACTACATGGTAGCCAGGCACCGGTGGCTCATGCCTGTAATCCTTGCTGCTCAGGAGGCTGAGATATGAGGATCACACTTCAAAGTCAGCCTGCGCAAGAAAGTCCGTGAGACTTTTATCTCCAATAAACCACTAGAAAACCAGAAGTGGCCCTGTGGCTCAAGCGGTAGAGAGCTTGCTTTGAGCTGAAGAGTGCAGGGACAATGCTCAGGCCCAGAGTTCAAGCCCCACGACCAAAACAAAAACATGGTAACCATTGGATTTGTCTAAAACTGGGAAGGCATTTTGCATTTGACATTCCTTTAGTCATGCCCTTCGGCATGTCTGCTATCATGTGACTTGGGGTAAAAATGTGCTGTTCATGAATCTATATGAACAAGGAATTTTACTTTCCCTTAGTCACAACAAGGGACATTTCATTTGTACATTTCCACACACATTTCCACCACATTCCAATCAGTCAAGGGTGACTTTTCTCCACAGCTGCTGGGGCCGCAGCAGGGACGTTCTCCTAGCACACCTGTACCTGGCCATTACAGTTGACTTCCTACAACATGATGGCTGGCATCAGCATACTTCTACCACATTGCGACAGTCACCAAGAAGAGTTCTGATTCAGAGGAAGGGACATTAGTCCCCCTCCATTAATGGGTAGTGACAAGGTCCTGTAAAGGCTGTGGGATGGATTTTGTGGCCATGTTGGGAAATGCTGTCACCACATAGTACCATGCCCCCTATAAACAACTGTGGCCATTTCTGCACTTGCAGAAAATGTGTGTTCTTGGTAGTGTTGATTTGTCGCAGACCAAGAATAGGACATGTCCCTAATCTGAACCAGTGTGCCTGCCAAAAACCATTAAATGCCATATTTCAAAATAAAATTTTAAAATACTTTAAGTAGCAAGATGGAGATGCGCGCCTGTGTCACTGCTGTTATTACTGAAATGTAGCCTGGCAAATGTGTGTGTATGGGGGTGGGGGATGGAGAGGAAGAGACAGTGAACTTGGGATTTGTTGGCAAAGATGTTTTAACTGTATAGAAAATGCAGAGACTACTGGGAAAACAAATGCAAAGAAAGAAAAACAGCTCCAGTTGAATGACATAAGAAACCAACAGCATTAGCTAGTCGCCAGTGGCTTATGCCTGTAATTCTGGCTGTTCAGGAGGCTGAAATCTGAGGGTTACAGTTCAAAGTCAACTGGGCAGGAAAGTCTGTGAGACTCTTAACCGCTAACTAAGAACCAAAAAAGCTAAGTGAAGCTGTGACTGAACTGGTAGAATGCTAACTTTGAGCAAAGCAAGCCCAGGCTCTGAGTTCAAGCATCAGGTCTGGTGTAGAGAGAGACAGACAGACAGACAGACACACACACACACGAAAACAAAACAACCAAGCAGCACTCATGTGGACTGACAGTAACCAAGTAAGAAATAGAATAGGTTAAAAATGCTGTTCACAAGCCGGGCGCTGGTGGCTCACGCCTAGCTACTCAGGAAGCTGAGAGCTGAGGATCGCAGTTCAAAGCCAGGCCCAGGCAAGAAAGGCCATGAGACTCTTATCTACAATAAACCACCAGAAAACCAGAAGTGACATTGTGTTTCAAGTGGTAGAGTGCTAGCCTTGAGCTGAAGAACTGAGAGACAGCACCAGGCCCAGAGTTCAAGCTCCATGACCAACCCCCTCTTACCCCCCCAAAAAAAAGAAAAGAAAAATGCTGTTCACGGTGGAAATAAAAATCATAACAACACATAAACTCTTCATTTTAAAGTAAAGAGGTGTTTAAACACAAACAAAACACCTTAAAAATGAAAAGAAAAGCCAGTACTGGCTTTGGAAATTGCACATAATTTCAGCCCTCCAAAGGTCAAGGCAAGAATATCCAAAGTGTATGACCAGCCTGGTCTACAATAAGACCCCACCTCAAAGAGAAAGATCCAGGCAAAGGCTGAGACAGTGTCAGGAATGATAGTTAAAATTATTCATTAGAGCCGAATGCTAGTGGCTCCTCCCTGTAATCCTACCTACTCAGGAGGCTGAGGTCTGAGGGTCATGGTTTGAAGCCAGCTCTGGCAGAAAAGTCCATTATCTCCATGTAATCACCCTATAACTGGAAGTGGCATAGTGGCTTAAGTGGGTACAGTGCTAGCCTTGAGCACAAAAAAACTCAGAGACAGCACCCAGGCCCTGAGTTCAAGCCACACAACCAACATACATACACACACACACACACAAAATACTTACTAGAAAGAGAGTTATTAGCCTGTCAATAAGTGATTACAGTAGTTTCAAAGTGGAACTAGCCATCAGTCCCACTCACATTCTGTTGTTTCGTGATGCTACAAATCAAATCAAGGCCAACCACTCTACCACTGAGCTACGCCCCTTGCCCTTAGCAAACTGGTTTATAGGATAGAACAAGTGTCCACAAAGAACAAGGAAATTGTGAGCAAGGAAATTATGAGTAAAGAGCAAGGGCCATATGCTTTGCTGTGAGATAAGACTTTAAAAGACTATGTGACATTGATGTAAAATAGACAAACCTGGGTGGAAAGACAGTGGAGTGTGTGTGATGCAAGAACAATGAGCTTTCCATATGGGAGACAAAACTCGACCACATCTCCTAGGACAGCTATAGTCATGGAAAAGAGACTGTAAAACTGGAAGAAAATGTAACATGTTGATGTTCCCCGTGTACGAAAGGATTTCTAAGAAACCTTGTAAGAAGTCCACTTCAATGCTAGATACTAGGGAGGTTGAGAATGGGAAGACCTAGGTTGGAGGCCAGCCCCGGCAGACAAATGCTTCTCAAACCAAACCTGGCACAGCGGTTCATGCCCATCATCCCAAACTGAGATTAGGGAGGATCTCAGTGCAGAAGAGTCCTTGGGACCCCATCTCCACGGAGGGAAGTAGACGCAGCGGGGCACACCTGCGGCCTCTGGGTAAGGGAAAGCCCAAAGCAGGCAAGTGCCCGGGCAGGAAGCCAGACCCTATTCTAAAAATAACCAGTTTAACTACCGGGCTTTTCTGTTTTTGATGTTGTGTTTGTCACCTAGTAAACATTAATCAGAGTTACTTCCTATTCGTATTCCTCCCTCTCCCTGGGTAGGCACGATTCACTCAAGGTGCACACAAAATCACATGACAGATATGGAAAATGATTTGTGATATTTCTCTCTCTTTTGTCTGTCTGTCCCCTCCCACCCTCCCTCCTCCTTTCTCTCTTTCTCTTTCTATTTCTCCCTTTCTTTCTTCCTTTCATGGTGCTAGGATTTGATCTCAGGTCTGCATGCTTGTTAGGCAAGCTCTCCCCCTCTTGAGCCGTGCCTTCACAACTTTTTACGTTGTTTCTCAGATAGCTGTAGACTGGCCTCCAGCCTCAGCCAGGATCCTCCTACCTCAGCCTTCCAAGTAGCTGGGATTATAGGCATCACCCATTCGGCTAAATTTACTTTCTTAAAATATGAAGATGCTATAGACAGTGAACAGTGGAGAGGGCATGATATAACACGGTACCTGTCACAGTGAATTTGGACTATGTGGAGAACATGGGGTCTTTTCATCAGGAATGATGAAAGTTTCTGTCTTTGATAGATGGGATGGGCCCCACACATCACAAGTGTATTGTGAGCCTCCGAATTGCTACTTGAAAGTTGTTGGTTTTCTATTATACAAATTATCCCTCAGCAAAAAAAAAAAAAAAAAATCTAAAGTTAAAGTTTGATTTGATCTTTGGACTTTAGGGAAAGGAGTACTGTTGAAATTAAGCTGCATTGGGCTGGGAAGGTGGCTCAGGGGCAGAGCGCTTGCCTTGCATGCATGAGGCCCTGGGTTCAATTCTTAAGCACCACATAAGCAGAAAAAGCCGTAAATGGTGCTATGGCTCAAATGGTAGAGCTAAGGGACAGTACCCAGGCCCAGAGTTCAGGCCCATGACCGACAAAAAAAAAAAAAGAAATTAAGCTGCATTTTCTCAGACGGCTGAAAAGGAAGGAAGGCTCCTGCGTATGAAGCGGTCTTCAGGACTCGGTTGCGTCTCTCCCTGATTCCATCATTCTGGTCAAGAGTGAAGGATTTGGGACTGGGAATAGTGGCTCAGTAAGGAGAGTGTGTGCCTGGCATCCAAGAAGTCCTGGGTTCAATTCTTCAGTACCACATATACAGAGAAAGCTGGAAGTGGCACTGTGGCTCAATTGGTAGAGTGCTAGCCTTGAGGAAAAGCAGCTCAGGGACAGTGCCCAGGCCCAGAATTCAAGCCTCAAAACTAGCTCCCTCCCCCGCAAAAAAGTTTAAGGATTTGAGGATCAAGATGTGGCTCAAACAGTAGAGCTCCTGCCTGACAAGTGTATGACTTTGAGTTCAAAGCCCTAAGCGTTGGAGTATTTGATGACAGGAGTCAGGTCCCACAAGGACTAGTACTTATGTGAGCTTTATAGACCGCGAGTCAAATCCACATCATATTTCTTAACTCCAGCCTTTGCTTTACTTCTGCTGCTCTTGAGATTTGGCGTGAACAAGGAGGACCATGCTGGATTCTAGGGTTCAGGGAACAGCGGGAGAGGGAGGCAGGAGAGTGGACTCGGCTGGCCTGGCCTGGCCTCTCCTTCCTCCTCCCTCGTTCCCACTGCTGTTAATACAGTCAGTGTGGACTACGGATAGGAGCAAGAGAAGTGCTGTGCTGTCAGGCGTCCCCTCTGCCTCCTCATTCGTCATTCCCAGCTCTTGGTGCTGGCCCGGAAGCCTTTTGCAAGGCTTGGTGGGTGGGGCTCTCCTGGCCTCCACTCTTGGACGGAAGTGAATGGAATGGCCATCCTTCACTGTATTGGAGCAGAAAATAAATACTAGAGCCTGGTCCTCCTCTTGACATTCCTTCTCAGCTTGGTGTCTCGATTTTCTTTGGCCTTCCTCTCATAAGTTAATGCTGTCAGGCATCTTATCAGCTCAGTGAGTGCATCTAGCAACAACACCCGCATGTTCATTGCTCGCGTCGTCATGTCCTCATCCTACCCCCTGCAGCTGTGTAGCAAAGATGCACCCCAGTTTGTGCCTTTCCTCTGGTGGTCTCCTTGTTCAAAGTCCCTAACTAGCACACTCCCCTTCTGAATCTGGAGTCCTCCCCATTCTCCTCGTTCTCCTCCTCCAGCCTCCAGTGTCCTCAGATGCCTGCGCAGCTGAGCCTGAACGGGTTCTTTTCTTGGTAAACTAGTAATATGAACAAGGCCAGGGAAGGAATTGCTCACTCTTGGCTCTTAAGCTCACTTCCAGTTTCCTGTCCTTGATTTTTATTTTAGAGGAGACAGCAGGCAATATCTGGCTAAAGGAAATAAATACCAGGCGCCTTACATATAATGCTAATGTCAGAGATGGACGGCCACCTTGAATGTTTCTGAATTGTTCGGCCCTTAGTGTGTGCTTGCTTTTGTATTTTGCTCACCTACCCAGTCATTCAGCCGTCATTTGAGCTTCTTTGAGAAAGGTGTTCTAGGCGGACACTGAAGATACAAAAGTGAGTTTGATATTTCCACTACCCTACAGTGTTTATCCTGTTCGGAGCAAGCAGGGCTGGGAATATGGCTTAGTGATAGAGTGCTTGCCTAGCATGCATGAAGCCCTGGCTTTCATTCCTCAGTACCACATACATAAAAAAAAGCTAGAAGTGGTGCTGTGGCTTAAGTGGCAGAGTGCTCAGGGACAGTGCCCAGGCCCTGAGTTTAAGCCCTAGGACTGGCAAAAAAAAAAGCAAGCAAAATGAATGTAGCAAGCTGCAGAAGCTGCAGTTTGAAGATGTAAGAAATACATTCGTGTCAGGGCCAATGGCTGGGAGAGCAGGTGCACTTACTTTATCTCTTTGTCACTGCCACTCCCCCTCAGGGGCACAGCACTGTGAGGCCCTGGATGCGCCCGAGGCCGCCGCCTCCTTGCACATGACATCACATTAGTTACCTTACTGCTGGGTGGGAAGCTCTTTTCCCTCCATTGCCGCCGTCCTTGGACAAGTTCCTTGGTCTGTGCTTCACTTTCCTATCTATAAAATGGGGGTGACATGTCATATGATAGTCAGATGATCATGACAACCCGAAAAGCAAAGAATGTTCAGAGTTGTATTGTTTGGAATGATGTGCCATATATTCGGCTCACTTTTGGCTCACTTTTCTGGGAAAGCTGCTCGGGTAAACACAAGGAAGTTATAGAATGGACAGGTTTTTGGCTTCGGTTGTTTTCATTGTATAGGATATAGCTCTTCCATTCTGTACAGTCAGAACACTTGAATTTGAGTTGGAAATTGGGTTTTAGTTGTCAAGGAGTGCCGAGTTGGTCACTGTCTTTCTATCCTGCTGCGCCCGGGTGTCCTTAGTAGTGGTGGCGTCAACCAGCCCGGACCCTAAGCCTTGAGCCCGGTTTCTGAAGCTGCTTATTGCCCTCAAAATTATAAGCAGAGGAAATGAAGGGTGTTTGCCACGCTTTGGAGATGAGGTTTGCGTGTTGAAGGCATGGCCCCTCTGGTGGTGCTGCTGACATACGTGATGGGGTTGTACACTCTGACCTCATCGCTTGATTCATCCATGGGTGAATTCCTAGCTGAAGGGACATTTCGGTGGTGCCTGGTGGAGGAAGCAGACCACTGGCATGACTGCAGGGTATGTCTTGTCTCAGACCTCTTCTTCCCCAGCTCTCTTGGCTCCCTGGTGGCTGCAAGCTGGGCTTGTCTGTTGCTCCGCACGCTCCCCACCTTGATGTCTGCCTTGCCACAGCCTCAATACCGCCTTCCCTCCTTTCAGTGGCTTCTCTCGCGTATCTATCTTATCAGGTCTTCCTAGCGGATACTTACTTGATGTGTGGGTGCTAGAATGAAAACCCCCAAGTGGACGGAGGGAGGTGGCGTCGCTCTGCCCCAGGGAAGATCAAATGTTAGCTCACTGCTGAATTTTCCGAAAGCTAGAAAGAAAGAATTAACCCAGGGTAGAGAAAAAAGCTTTCCCATGCTTGTTCTGTATATTTAGTACATGTGGGAACTATGTAAAAATAGAGACTAAAGACTTTTTGAAAAAGCATCTGTCTAGATTTGTTTTTTTTTTTTTTTTACTTTTCATTTGTATGATATTTTGCTGGGTTTTATTACATATAATGTCCTCTGTGAGGGTTTTTTGATTGTTATTGTTTAATTGGTCATTTGGGCCTAAGCGCTGTTCCTGAACTCTTTTTTTTTGACCATACTTAGTTTTATTTTTTTAATATATTTTTATTGTGAAAATACTGTACAGAGGGGTTACAATTGCATGGGTAAGATAATGAGTGCATTTCTTATCAAGCATTGTAGCCTCCTGCTTTGTTTCCCCTTCCCATCCTCCCCCCCCCCACTCCCCCCACCAAAGTTGTAAAATTGTTTTTCGACATAACGACTTGTACATCTCATTGTTGCAATGGGTCCTCCTGTATCCCTGTTTTAACAATTTGTTTTTTCCCTTCCCCTCCACATATACCACACATACACATTGTACCATGGGGAAGTGTCCCTGAACTACGCAAGGCTAATGCTCTACCACTTTGAGCCTCAGCTCTACTTCTGGTTTTCTGGTAGATAATTCGAGATAAGAATCTCATGGACTTCCTGCCCAGGCTGACTTTGAACCACAATCCTCAGATCTCAGCCTCCTGAGTAGCTAGGAGGATTACAGGCATGAACCACCAGCGCCTGGCTGAGATTTTAGTTTGTTTGTTTTTTGTACATTTTTTGGTAAAAATGCTGTACAGAGGGGTTACAGTTATATTAGCAAGGTAGTGAGTACATTTCCTATTGAGCATTCTTGCCTCCTTTGTTTTCCCCTTACCATCATCCCTTTTCTCCCACCTCCACAACTAAGATTTTGTTTTCTTAATCTCAAAACAATGTGACAGGGCTGGGAAGGTGGCTTAGTGAGTGATAGAGTGCTTGCCTTGCATGCATGATGCCCTAAATTCCTCAGTACCACATAAGCAGAAAAAGCCAGAAGTGGCACTGTGGCTCAAGTGATACAGTGTTAGCCTTGAGCTGAACAGCTGAGGGACAGCGCCCAGGCCCAGAGTTTAGGCCCTACGACCAATCCTCTCCCCCACCCAAAAAAAATAAAGACAGTTGGGCATAGGAGTATACCTATGAGGCTGTGGCAGGAGCATCAAAAATTGGAAGCCATCCTGGCCTTACATAGCAAGCTTTTAAAAAAAAAAAAAAAACAGCGAGAAAAATCAAGATATTATGCTCAACCTGTAGCCTCTTCAGTAAATGAGATATGTTCTCTGGTTGTATAGCATTTTGGGTCAGTGAAGAAGTCATATTAAGTGATTAGTCCCCTATGTATGTAAATATAAATCATGGTAAGTAATGCAAAGGAAAAGTACTGCTAATTGTGAAACATTATAACAGAGGCCCTTACTTCAGGAAAGGTATATCCGGAGATTTCATCTTAACTATAGGCATAAAAAAGTAGTATAGAAACAGAAGTTAAGCCCGCCAGTAGTAGAACAAGCTTGGAACTCTATAGAAACTAAAATAAGAATACAGCTAGATGTGGTAGTACACACCTGTAATTCCAGCACTCAGGAGGCTGAGGTAGGAGGATCAGGAGTTCCCTCCTGTTTGTTTATTTGCTGGTTTGGGGGCCTGAACAGGACCCTGCAGGCTCAATTGGCTTTTGCCAGTCAAGACTGGTACTCTACCACTTGAGCCACAGCTCCATTTCTGGCTTGATGGATCAGAATCTCACAAACATTCTTGTCTGGCTTGACTTTGAACCTCAATCTTCAGATCTTAGCCTCTTAGTAAGGATTATGGGTATGAGCCATTACCTGTGGCAGGAGAACTATTTAAAAAACAAACAAAGAAAAGCAGCTGGACACATTGCTGCCGGAGAGCCTGGAGGAGTGGCGTGTCCGGAGGGCCTCTCTGCGTCTGCCCCTGCTCTGGCTTACTCGCACTGACTCCTCGGCTGCCTGTCTGATTTGTCCAATGCACAAGACGAGGAAATAGCCAAGCCACAATTGCTGCTAGGCATTCTGCTTCAGGGTGCATGCCTTGAGCACCTTACACATTTTCATGTTAAGAACATGACTGGCCACTACAGATTTGCAAACAAGGAAGTAACATCAGATTTCCTCCTTTTATTTGTTTTTAAGACACAGTGTTGAAAATGCAGGAAGTCAAGAGCGAGAAACCAGGTAGGGGCCTGTTGCATGATCATGGAAGAGGTGATCCAAAGCCTGGACAGGCAGAGAGGAATCAAGATCTCAGGAAATGTCTTAGAGGTAGATGAGTGAGTAGTGGGATCTGTGTAGGACTGGTTGTGGGTGACAGAATAGTGACAAGGGGAATCTAGCTTGAGCATGCTCTACTTAGGGGTGTGGACACTATTGGTATGGGAAAGGAAGTTTGGGAAATAGGAGTAGAGGCCAGGGGCACATGGACAAGCTGATTTTCAGATAAATAGCTGAGGGGATAAATTCATTGTATCTAGTATAGTTAGGTGAATGTGATTTTTAAAAATAGCATAAAAATGTTTAGAAATTAGTTTGGAGAACTTGGACTTAGGTGTCTGGGCTCTTCACTATTGTTTGTACTTCTCAAGAGAACCAGTGTAGTATAGTACTCCTCTTCCCCACGTTCTGAACTGAGGTTGGGGTCAAAGTACTGCCTCTAATAAATGAAAATAGTTCAGATTGGGGGACATGGCTTAAAAGGCAGGGGGAAAGCCTGCTCCAGCGAGAGGGCCAAGGACCAACCCTGTTTCCAGTAGGCCTCCAGAGACCACTAAACCAGGCATGCTAAGTGTGCTCTCTGCATTCAGGTAGGTGAGTGACTCCTGGCCAGAGTATACACCTGTGATCCTATACTAAGGAGGCTCAGATCTGAGGATCACTGTTTGAGGCCAGACAGAAAGTTTGTGAGACTCTTACCTCCAGCTAACCACCAAAAAGAAGAAGTAGAGCTGTGGCTCAAGTAGTAGAGCACCAGCTGTGAGCCAGAAGTCTGGCTCAGAGACAACACTCAGGCCCTGAATTTAAGTCCCAGGACCGACACACATACAAAACACCCCAGTTGGGGTGGGTGGAGAAGGGCAGGAGTTCTGTAACTAACCTCCCTCTACATGGATGCAGCTGTCTGGAGGTGAGCGCTGTGTCTGACCTTCTTTAGATGTGTTGTGCAGTGTGTCTCTGCTTTTGGTCACAGAGTGGCCGCTTCTGGTTCTTGGGTTTCCATGTCTAATACTAGTTTTCCTCTTTTGTGTGTGTGTATTCTTACCACCTTTTGTAACACCTACCCCAGCTGTCTGCTCTTGTCCTTAACCTCTACTCAGGAGATCCAGTCCTGTTTGGCTTTGGGACCCTTAGCAGGAAAACTGATTAAAAGGTGGGGCTGGACCTTGAGGAGCCAATGCTTCTTTTTTGGCAGGGGTGGGGGTGGGGGGTACAGTTGTGGGGCCTGAACTCTGGGCCTGGGCGCTGTCCCTCAGCTCTTCAGCTCAAGGCTAGCGCTCTACCACTTGAGCCACAGCGCCACTTCCAGCTTTTTTCTTATGTGATACTGAGGAATCGAACCCAGGGCCTCATGAATGCGAGGCAAGCGCTCTACCACTGAGCCACCTTCCCAGCCCCAAGCAGCAGACGCTTCTTTGCTGTGGACAGGTTAGGGTGGTGCGTTGCTTGCAGATGCAGATGCCAGGGCTGCACCTCACAGTGGAAACTGTGTACAAAACAGTGTGCCATTTGGCCAGGGGACTGCACAGAACAGTTGAGGCTTCACTTAGAGAGGGAGCTCAGATTATTTGTGATTCTCTCTGGTGGCTGCCTCTCCTCTCCCACCTGAAGGCCAGTTCTTCCTTGTGTTTCGTTGCATTTGTTCTTTCTTTTTTGGGGGGTGGGGGGAACAAGTGATGGGGAATGACACAGGATTTCCCAATGTGTAGCTCAAACTAGTCTTGGATTCCCAGGCTGGCCTTAGATTTAAGAAACTTACCATTACTACCTGTAATTTCTTGTGGTTAGGAAGACTTGGGTTTTTGGGTTTTTTGGTGCCAATTCTAGGGCTTGAACTTGGGGCCTCTCTTGCTTGTCTTTATCACTCACAGCTGGTGCTCTACCACTTGAACCATGCCTCCACTTCTGGCTTTTTCCTGGTTAATGAGAAATAAAAGTCTTGGAGGAATTATCTGCCTAGACAGGGCTTCAAATGGTAGTTCTCAGATACTAGCCTTCTGAGTAGTTAAGATTCTAGGCATGAGCCACAGTACTTGGCTAGAAAGACTTGTTTTATAACATGAAAGGTAAAACTCAAGAGGCTGAGATCTGAGAATCAGGAGCCAGCCTGGGTAGACAAAATGATGGAGAACAGGAAATGTTTCTCCCTTTTTCATTTATCCCTATTTTATCCTGTTATATAAAGCCCTGCTAAAACTTGAGAAGACTAGTAAGTTCTTAATTTTAATGTATTAATCTATAGTTTAAGGGTTTTTTAAATTAAGAAATCTTTCTTTTTCGATCTTTAGGCAGTCTCTTGTAGCTCTCAGCTTTCTAAGGGTTTCATAATTTTACCTTTCCTATTTGTCTTCCAGCCTCTGGACTTGGTTATCATATGCAGCATGAAGTGGACTCGGTTGAGTTTTTTTCTAGGAATAGCCAGGGGTCCCGTGTGAGCAGACAGTGTAGCACCAATCATGCCTCCAGGAGCACATGAACTCTGCATGAAGGTGGGAATGTGTTTCTGGGCCATTCTTTCCCACTCTTTGGACTGGTACCTTGCCATCTGTCTAGCTGTAGAATAATTGTTGATCTTCAGTGTGGCAAGTTTCTCACTGTGCTCTTTTTCAAGAATGTACTGAGCTGGGTCCCTGCCTATAATCCTTGCAACTCAGGAAGCTGAGATCTAAAGATTTCAGTTTGAAGCCGGGTAATCTATCTCCAGTTAACTGGAGGTGCGGCTCAAATAGTGTAAAGCACCAGCCATGAGCAAAAAAGCTGACAAGAGCATGAGGCTCTGAATTCAAACCTGGTACACACACACACACACACACACACACACACCGTCTTGAATTATTGGTGGTTTTGTTCTTTATAGTTTCCCGAGTCAGTGTGAGTAGCTGGGATTGTGAATGAAACTCCATTGCATCTCTAGGTCCATATGAATACTGAATTTTTCAATCATATCTATTTTCATCTTCTTTCTCCTTTCCTTGTGTTTCCTGTATCTCAAGTTTCAGGCCCCCTTCAGGGAATTTACAATAGATTTTAAAGCCTTGTTTCCTGTGTTACCTCTTTGAGGTAAAGTTCTACTTGATCATTCAGCCCACAGAATGTGAAGCTAGTGCTCTGTTCATCGTATCTGGAAAGGAAGCTCTCTTGCTGTTTGGGATTCTACTTGGCTGAGTTCTGGCTTTGGCCTTGGATCCGGAAGCTTTGTTTGTGTGCATAGTGCTGCAAAACCAACGGGCCTGGTGAATGCCCTCATTATTAATAATGCCCACATGTGGGCAGTAGTCTAGAGTGAGAAGCTCTCATGGCTGTGTTTTCTCCTTATAAATATGAAATGCAATGGTAATTTTAGTGACTCGTTTATTTCGTCTTTTGGATTCAGTGAACCAGCCTATAAGGAGAGAATAATTAGCTATAGCGCCTCAAGAAATCTTTAAATAGTGGGTATTTTGGCCAGTTGAAATAGAAGTCACAGTAAATTTGAGTCCGTTCCCTCCCACCCCCCCCACCCCTTTCTTTTTGGGTTCTTGTTTTGTTTTTGAGATAGTGCCTTGCCTTCGTAGTCCAGATTGGCCCCAGCCTGTGGATGAGAATGCTGCTGCCCTAGACTTTTTTTTTTTCTCTTATTTTGCCAGTCTTGGGGTTTGAACTCAGGGCCTGGGCACTGTCCCTGAGCTGCTTTTGCTTATGGCTAGCACTCAACCACTTGAGCCACGGCTCTACTTCCAGCTTTTTTGTGTATGTGGTGCTGAGGGATCGAACCCAGGGCCTCCTGCATGCTAGGCAAGCACTCTGCTGCTGAGCCCCCTCCCCAGCCCTCTGGATTCCCTCTGACAGCTTCTCCCCTTCAGAAGCACTGGTCCATGAGAAGCCGCTGGGGCACAGGGTTGGTTGGTTTTTGTCAGATGTTTTGTTTTGCCACCAAGAGCTGGAAGCACGGCACTAACCCCACCCCCTGCTGGCATCCAGGGAATGTCTGCATCTCCTCCGTGAGCTAACACAAGCCGGGTTTAAAACGCCAGTGGAGCCTTGTTACCAGTTTTTCAGCAAGTGGCCTAGGATTCCCCTTGACACTGAGACTGCACTTTACCAGGGTGGGGGAAGGGGTGCTGGGGATCAAACCTAGAGCCTCCCACAGACGGGCACTGCTCTACCACTGAGCTACACCTCCAGCCCCACCCAGGCATCTTGAGGTGACCTGGCCCTCTGAGCTAAGAAAGAGAAAGAGTCTGCAAGGTTGTCAGGATATAGGAAGTACAACAGTGAGCAGGTTAAGTTGAAAATAGAGCCATTCAAGAACTCCCCCCTCCCCCCCCCCCCCCCACCACCCGCTTCCTCTAAAGAGCAGTGTAGACCCAAGGCCACACATGACCAAGTCATGTCAGGAACAGAAGACAGGGCTTCAACCTCGGTGGCTGGCAGAAGCAGGCTGTGGGGCATGCGGGTGGGGAGCCCCGGCTATAGATTGTTGACAGGACTGCGGTTTGCATTCATGGAGAACTGTGCCGTGAATGCCCACATTGCACATGTCACTCGCTCCTGCCCACTGGGTGAGACTCAAGGTTGAATTTGGACTTCTTGTAGCCTCAGGCCTTCCTTTGCTGTTAGCAGTGAGTGACCTGCACAGAGGCCGTCCTTCCAACTGCAGGGTGCAGAGCAGCACCTTCAAGGCTTCAGAACCTTCCGATCCAGGCCTCTGTGGCAAGAATTCCTAAGTGATGTGCACCCTCCTTACCTCTGCTGTCGCCCTAAGCTCCTCACACTTGCCTCTTTACTTGCTGCCACCTGGGAGTCACTGTGGAGATAAAGGCACCCGGTTCCCAGGAAGGGTCCTCACGCCTCTTCCAACACTGCTTTGGCAGGGGGTGCTTTATTTCATTTCATGCATCCATGCAGCACTTAGGGTTCTGAGCTCATCTGCGCAGAATTGGCCTCCTCAGATGCCCATTGGTGTCTTAAGGGCAGTGACTGGGGCGGCAGCAGGCTGAGGATGGCTCTGGACGAGACAGCTCCACGTGTGCCCCCGCTCACGTCCCCCACTGCTGAGCAGACGGAGCAGAAGACAGCGTGGCCGCCGAGAGAGGGGGCCATGAGGCCCAAGGCTCATCCGGCAAGCTGCCCATCGCCCGTCTGCAGCTTCACCAGCACCAAGTTTCCAGCTTAAATTCCTGCCGGGCCTTTTTTTCCACTTGAGTTAGTGAATGATCTAAGCCAGCCATTTTTCTTCAGTGGGTGTGACACTAAAATTTGGCCACAAAAGTCATTGTAGTTGGCATACTGTTAACATAAGTGTATATATATTTTGACTTTTTAAGAGTGGAGTTAATGGTGCTACAGCATTAAGTCATAGCTGAGTGTGTATCAAAGGGCAGGGCTGGTGACAGGCCCACCATAGCCTGCTCTAGACCGCCAGGTGCTTTTTCTTGAGGTGGTTTGTTTTTGTTGTTTTGTTTTGGGGTTTTTTGTTTTTTGTTTTTTGTTTTTTTGCCAGTCCTGAGCCTTGAACTCAGTGTCTAGCCACTGTGCCTGAGCTTTTCTGCCCAAAGCTAGCACTATACCACTTTTTTCTGGCTTTTTTTTTTTTTTTCTAGTTAACTGGAGACAAGTCTCATAGACTTACTTACTGCCCAGCCTGGCCTCAAACTGTGATCCTTAGATATCAGCCTCCTGAATAACTAGGATTACAGGATTACAGGCAGATGACATGATGAGTTTTTTCAGTTCTGGTAATTATAGTAGTCCTTTCAGGTGATCTTAGTTCTAACGTTCTGATCCGTTTTTCCCAAATGGAAAAAGAATAAAAATGTTATTTATTGAGCATATATGACAAGCTCCTTTAGGTACTTTTCATCCTAACTATACCTCATAAAGAAGGGAGATGAGGTGGGCCACCCCCTCATTTACAGATGAGAAAGGAGCCTCAGAGGGGCTAGTAAAGCCTCTCTGGATGCACAGCAAAGATAGAAAGAGCATTACTAGCTGGGACATAGGAAGAAGACGTTTGTGTGGGACTGCTGCAGCTTCCAGAAGTAGATTCTGGCTCAGAGCAGTGTTTTTCTTGTTGTGCTTGCTAGGTAGATCTAATACCACCACTTGAGCACACCTCCAGCCCAGGCAGGGTTTGTGCCTGTGCTAGAAGTAGGGGAAGGTGTGTGGTTTCCTTGGCAGAGGATGGCCTCGAGCGTGTGGGGTGCTGTTTGACCACGCTGGTAGAAATACGCAGCTTGAAGTGGCCATTGTACATAGTGTAGAAACCACACAGAGGCACTTCTGAGAGTCATTTTCTGAGCCTTATGATTCAGCTGAAGAATTCCAGTGGAAGGAGGTTAGACAGTCAGAGGTTGGTAATTCTTTCTCCTGTGTTCGCCATAGTACACAAGCGGGCACACTCACACTGGCCGCCGGACCACCAGGCCAAGGCCTGAGCTGGGAGGTGAATCTCCCCAGACATTAGGAATTAGGATACCTGTGGGCGCACATGTGGCCCTGAAGTCCTCATGGTCAAGCCTTGGAAGCTGCAGTGCTGGCCAGTCAGAGATGGCTCTATTGTGCTCACAGCCAGCCCAGTAGGCTGTCCTTGTTCTGTTGGGTTTGGCTTTTGTTAGCACTGAGGGGATACCAGGCTTGCACACATACTCCCTTGCAGAAAACTGTGTGTGCCGGGCACGCTCAGGACTGTGATGCCCACCCTCTGGCTTGCCAGCTTTGAGCCTAGTTCTCACCTACATCGAGAGGAAGGTTTGACCATATGTGCCACGCCGACCCCAGTGGAGTCTGCTTAGCATGGGAAACCATCTATCAGACCATGATAGGGGCTTCAGAGACCTATCTCTGAGGTTTGGGACTTCACCGAAGTCTACCTCGGAGAATAGGGCTTCTAAGAGGCCTACTCCTGGAAAGGCTGGCAAAGATGTGTTTCTGCCTATCTTTTCCTCATAAGAGTGCCTACTAATCTTTTACTGTTTCTACTGCTCTTTGTACTTGCTCATTGTCAACGTTTCCCTTATTTAAAGCTCTTTCTTAAGAGTGTTGACGACTCCAATATCTGATGAGTGTCTTAAAAATATGACTAACTCACCGGAGTTAAGTGATACCCTGAACCCCCTCTTATGGAGGCTAGTAGACAAGCCATAAGCAAATATAAAAGTATTGGGGGTTTCACAAAGTCACTTCAGCAGAAGGAATTGTTTGTAAGAGATTTACAAAAAGCTGTAGGCGCGGCTAGAACAGAAAGAATGTATGGCAATTACTGAGATAACTACTTAGGAGAAAGAACTTCCTATTACTCTTTCATTTACTAAGAGACTTGCTAGATCTAAGTCTCCTTGGTGTTTACTATTAAAGAAGGAACAGAAAAGATCTAAATAATGTAATGGTTAGTTGGTGACAAACATCAAAACCCATTATATTTCTTAGAGATAAGCCGGAAACAAGTGCCTATCAGGCGACCAGCTGGTGACCACCCAAGAATGAAGCCCTGCAGCAAGGTTGTGTAACCTTTTGCCCTTTCAGGTGATCAGCTGGTGACCGCCCAAGAATGAAGCCATGCAGCAAGATTATGTAACCTTTTGCCCTTTCTTATGGAGACTTTTTGCTATAAAAGTTTGTTATCCTCTGCATTAAATCGCACTCAGCGCTCAGCACTCAGCATCCACTCCTAATGTGTGTGAGTTGTCTGTTTGCCATCTCCCCATCCTATTCCAGGTTCCTCCCCTAGGTATCCTCCGTCGTCCCGACAGAACCCGGTCCGCGGCACATATGTAACCACTCAGGTGGATCCAGATTCTCACAGCAGGAGATGAAGAACTAGCCCCAGGAACGTGGGTGTTACTCTTTTAGTGCCACGTGTCATTGGACCAGAATATAGTTTTGTTAATTCGGGTGAAGACGCAGCCCCTGGAGCAGTGTAAAGCCAAGACTTGGGTGGTTTTTCACAGATTTGTTTAAAAAACACAAATAGAAGGCATCTGTGGGCTGAGTTGTGAGTGAATACATGTCGTGTCCTCTTATTTTGGTTGAGCATTCACTTCGATGGGAGAGTTGTTCATCCGCCTAGGTAATTAGGTAGACTAACGGTCTCAGATGTGCCTTTTACTGTAATGCCTAGATACACACATCCCGTAGAAAACAATAATCCTGACACTTTTTTTTTTTTTTTTTTTGGTTGGTCGTGGTACTTGAACTCTGGGCCTGGGCGCTGTCCCTCAGCTCTTCAGCTCAAGGCTAACGCTCTACCACTTGAGCTACAGCGCCACTTCCAGTTTTCTGGTGGTTTATTGGAGATAAGAGTCTCACAGTCTTTCCTGCCCGGGCTGGCTTTGAACCACGATCCTCAGATCTCAGCCTCCTGAGTAGCTAGGACAGGCGTGAGCCACCAGTGCCCGG
Source organism: Dipodomys ordii (assembly GCF_000151885.1). Classification (NCBI taxonomy): domain Eukaryota; kingdom Metazoa; phylum Chordata; class Mammalia; order Rodentia; family Heteromyidae; genus Dipodomys; species Dipodomys ordii. Next base: position 4,786,343 of record NW_012267222.1, on the reverse strand, counting down.
CGTACATTTTTTTTTTTTTTTTGTCACAGTGACTTTCCTACTCATACTGAAGTGTTTGTCTCAGAGAAGAGCTTCCCTAAAAGATTACAAGATTTTGTTTTTTGTGGGGGTTTTTTTTGGGGGGGTCCGGTCGTGGGGCCTGAACTCTGGGCCTGGGTGCTGTCCCTCAGCTCTTCAGCTCAAGGCTAACGCTCTTCCACTTGAGCTACAGCGCCACTTTCCGGCTTTTTTCTTTTTGCTTATGTGGTGCTGAGATATCGAACATCATTCCCATCTATTTGTGTCTGTGGTGTAGTAGGGTTCAAATCAAACATTTACTGAGCACCTACTTTGTATAAGGTCTTCTGCTAGTTACTCAAGTCTAGAGTGGCTGTGTCTTCTACTGATGTATACTTCAAAGTCTAGTTGGGAGAGGAAGAGAGTCAAGCTGTAGACATAGCTTGGAGTTTCTGTCAGGAAAGACAGCATTATGAAGTGTATGTATCATAGGCCCACTAAAAGGTGGCTCGAGTTAATGACAGATGGAGCAGGGGACCCGAACTAGTAGCAACCAGGAGAAAATGGTCTCAGGAGGTTGGGAGCCAGAAGTTAGGGCATGTAGGCAAGGCACTTGGCTCAGTTCCTGTTTGTGCAGGAAGCCCTCTGGAAGCCAAAGGCGAGGAAAGCCTGCGAGACCTGGCAGATGGCACCATTTGGGGGGCACTGGTTTGGAGGATGCTCGAGGAGCGTTGCTTGCTGCCCTGACTTTGGTTCTTTCCTCTCCCAGGAAAATGGACCTGTGGCCATGGCCTCGGGTCCAAAGTCAGCTCAGGGAAAGGATCTTTCTGTTCCGCTTCACTGGAGAGTTTTCACTCCCATTGGAGGTGAGGCAGAACCAGAGAAAAGCCAGTTTCTGAGGGTTTCTGCCCTGCAAGTTCTCAGACATTTGAAGACCTTAGGGTTGAGCAGGAAGAATGCAGAGCTCGTCCATCAGCGTCTCTCCCTCTGTGCGTCTGTTTGCAGTGGCTGGTGCCCAAGGGTAACCGTATAGCACATGTGGCAGGAAGCAGAATGACTTCCTGAGCACAGACACGAGCATCTTCATGCCTCAGCCGGCCTCTGCGTATGCCCGCGCTGGGCGGGTTGGAGGGCGCAGTGTCCCACGGGAGCACTGTGGCACACCCCCTCCCACCACCCCACAGCAGCTCTGAGCAGGCCGATGTGTGGTTTGGACACGGGCCTGCAGCGTGCTCATTTTAAGTGTCCAGCACACCGCAGGGACAGCCCTGGTCAATCCTGCAGCGTCTACTGGCTTGTTTCAGATCCACACTGCCCACCCGGCACTTTTGAGATGTGAACTCAGTGGCCAGGGAAGCAGCCTTCTCTATTTCCAGTTCCCTTCGGGATGGGTGGAGAATTAGTGCCAGCCACACACTGATGTTGTGGCCCTCCAGTTGGGGGAGCCACGCCCAAACCCCTCACTGGATGCTCTCACGTCATACGTGTTGTCCAAGTTGTGTTGTGTGTTCATAGAAGTAACTTGGATGTGTAGAAAGCCTGAGCTGGGCCTCACGCAGCCTGGTGTGCCGTGGCTCTTTCCTGCGGTGACTCTGGGATTTCTTCCTTTGTGTTCTGTTGGCAGCTGCTTGTCCATCTGGTCCCCCTTTTCCCAGGGAAGCTGCCGTTGGGGTCCCCTGGACGGAAGGTGGGCTGGCTCTTCTGGGCCTCTGTGCAGCAGTGGCAGGGCGGCCAGCTTTGAGGCCATTTGCCTTGCTCTTGACCCTAGTGCTCCCCGTTGGTACCAGGTCCCCTCCACCGGCAGCCTCTACTTGCATGGAGGACCTCATGGTTTGGCAGGATCCTATCACCTGCTCTGCAGCTCAGCTCTTGCCTGAAATCGCCGCTCATTCTGCCAGGGCTGCTGCAGCGACACACCACACACTGGCAGCACTGGCAACAGGGATGTATCTCCTCACCATGCCAGAAGCTGGACTTCAAGGCCAGGTGTCAGCTTGGTTGGTTTCTTCTGAGGCCTCCCCGCTTGCTTGTAGATGCTGTCTTTATATCATTGTCCCGCTGTACTTGTCTCTACCCTAATGTCTTTTTCTTGTAAGAATACCCATCTGATTGAAAGACTGAGTCTCTTTTTTTTTTTTTTTTTTGGTTAGGGGGTCCGGACGTGGGGCCTGAACTCTGGGCCTGGGTGCTGTCCCTTAGCTCTTCAGCTCAAGGCTAGCGCTCTACCACTTGAGCTTTTTTCTTCCGGCTTTTTTCTTTTTGCTCATGTGGTGCTGAGGAATTGAACCCAGGGTCTCATGCATGCAAGGCAAGCGCTCTACCACTGAGCCACCTTCCCAGCCCCCCATCTGATTGAATAAGGATATATCCAAGATGTCCTTCAGTTGTTGTTTTGGGGGTTGGGGTTTTTTGTTTTGTTTTGTGGTGGTATTGGGACTTGAACTCAGGACCTTGTGCTCTCACTTGGCATTTTCTTCAAAGCTTTCCCTCTACCACTTGAGCCACATCTCTATTTCCAGCTTTGAGCTGGTTGATTGGAGATGACTCTCTTGTATTGGTCTGCCCAGGCTGGCCTAACTGCAGTCCTCAGATCTCAGCCTCCTGAGTAGCAAGAATGACAGGTGTGAGCCACCAGCGGCTGGCTCATTTAAAGACCTTATCTCCAAATAAGGACACATTTGTCATAGTAGATAGGGGCTGAGACATCACAAATCTTGAGAAACAGTTGGAAGCCCTTGTGGTGGCTGCAGTCCTCGCCCTCTGCTCTGGAATGTCCGTGTGGACGGGCCCAAGAGACCACGGACAGTGAGCCAGCCCGCCTCCAGCTTCCAGAGAGAGGCCTTCGCTCTGAGCTAACCCAGATTCAGGCAAAAGAGATGAGACATTTTCCACCACTGTAGGAGAATGTGATCCAGTTTTTGATTTTTTCTGCTTCTCCTTTTATTAAACAAACATGGTCTTCCTTCTTTTGTAACAAGGAAGTGAGTCCTTTATTTGAAAATTCAACTTGCAAAAATGGATTGCACATGATAATTTGCTGCACATCCATAAAACCCATAAAATATAAGAGGTAGTGTTGGTAGAGGCGCTGTTCTCATTTCCTGACAGTCATTACATACTTCCAATACAAAAACATTTTTCTCCTAACTATCCTTTCTGAGCTCAAAAATGGATTTCCCTCCAGCCCCTGTCATTCAATTATCACCTCGGGAAATGCGCAGATAGAACTGATGATCCCTTTAAAACATCCTGCAGCAGGCCGCCCTGCCTCATCCTTCATTGCTCGTCATTAAACGTTACATCGCCAATGTATATTTTATAGGGTGACCCTGACGGATGTCACTTTGATGCTGTGTGGGGATAATAAGATTGCACATACAATGAAAGGCCGATAAATAGAAAAATGTTTACGAGATGAAGAAGGGTGGTTTTAACAGCTTTATGGCTCTCCTTTCTCCTCTCCCCCTCTGCTGGTAGAATAGAGGGTTCATTACAGGAACAAAAAGCATGAGCAGAGGTGAAGTGGCCACAGAATCAGAGGCAGTGAGACCCCCCTGCCCTGCTGCTGAACTCCAATAAAATGAACTTGGGAAACAATGATAAGTGTTCAGCGAGGGGAAGGAAACCTATGTCAGCAAATGAATTCTTGGGGTTGAGAAGTCAACTGAGAAAATGAGATGACTAGTTCTAGTGTGTTGCATTTGAAACGTTAGCTATCTCTAAACAAACAGCCCATAAACCTGAAACTAAAGGCATTGGCACGCTCCCTGTTGTGTGGGCTCCATGTTAAGTCTTGCTGCTGTGTCAGCATTGCCAAAGACAGGTGATCTCCACACCCGGTGGGAGCCCATAGGTCTGGGATGGGCTTGGCACTATATTGTGACCGCCTTGAGTTGTTTTCTGTTTTGATTTTTAAAGACCAGTCTCACTGAGTAGCCCAAAAAGGCCTTGAACTCACGATCCTGCTGCCTTAGCCTCATGAGTGCTGGTATTGCACGTGTAAACTACAAGACCCTGCATTGATCTCTATTTTCAAATGTGTCATTTCCACATCTTTAAAAAGAAGTCAACAGCCAGTCACTGGTGGCTCATGACTGTAATCCTAGTTGAGATCTGAGGATTGCGGTTCAAAGCCTGCCTGGTCAGGAAAGTCCTTGAGGCTCTTATCCCCAATAAACTACTCAGAAAAAGCCAGAAGTAGTACTGTGGCTTAAGTGGTAGAGCCCTAACCTGGAAGACGTAAGATCTCAGGCACAGTGCACAGGCCCTGAGTTCAAGCCCCAGGACTGCCCCCCCCCCCAAAAAAAAAGTCATTTGTGGTTAAGTAAAGGAATTTTCTGTGTAGAGCTTGGTCTATACACAGATGTCATGGAGTTACTTTCAGAGGTGGCAGCAAGAGGTTGCAGGTTCAGGGGACATCTCAATGGCTCATGAGTCCTTTGCATGGTCTTGAGCACAGAAGAGATAGTTTGAACAGAGACTGTGAAGTTAATAGTGTGTGTAGGACTCTCTTGGGCAGAGCCCATGTGTCTTTAGGGACTTGCCTTGCCTAAACTCAAGCATCACTGCTGCTCAGTCAAGAGGCAGTTGATTCCGTTTATTGGCATGTCTCTGGGCATGTGAAATGCAGAGCCTGGGGAAGGCAGAGTACCTAATAGCATAAGCTGTTGGGCCGCAGGAGGCAGCTCAGCGTAGTGGTTCCTAGTGTCTGACTCTCTTCCATGTAATTCTTAGTGAATCCTGTGTCTACCATATGTAGTTTTTGTTGTTGTGTGGTGTTTGTTTTTGTTTTGTTTTTAAACTTGGTACCAGGAAGCTGTTTCACTCTGGTGTGATTGTATCTTCAGGGTGCTGAGGTGGGGAAGTGGAAATGAAGCAAATTCCAGAAATCCAAGATATCCCAGATTTGAGCCTCTGGCTAAAAAGATCAGGATGGCCAGCCTGCACCAGTGGCTCACACCTGAAGTTCTGGTTGCTCAGAAGGCTGAGATCTGAGGATCGTGGTTCAAAGCCAGCCTGAGCAGGAAAGTCCATAATCTCCAATTAATCTCCCCTCCCCCCCCAAAAAAAAAAGCCAGAAGCAGAGCTGTGGCTCAGGTGGTTAGAGGTGGTTAGAGCACTAACCTCAAGCTACAAAAATGTCTCCAGCCCCCTTAACTCTTTAAACCCTGAATGTTAATGTTTAAGAAGCAGCACAGCAGCATGGTTAAGACTGCTGAAGTCTGGGACCCAGAGTTGCTTCAGATGACAGAACTCCTGTTGTTTGCCTTAAGTTTTATCCTTTTCGCATGGATTTCAGGTATTTTGATTCCCAGGAAAGCCTCCATTCTTGTGTTTATGGATGACTGACCTGGTCTCTGGGCGTGGTCACCAGCAGGGCCTGTGTGGGGGAGTCCACAGACCAAGCCCAGAAGAAAAGCCTGAATGTAGCCAAAAGAAAGGAATGGCAAGGTAGGGATAAAAATTCCAGGGGGCCGGGAGTGGTGTTTGTGATAAACTTGGACTTGGGCCTGGATGCTGAGATGTGAGGTGGTCAGGGCTTCATGGGCTGCAGTCTGCAGATGGAAACCCCTGGCATGGTGCTCAGCAAAGGCCTGCTCTGTGGATGGTTTGCGAGAGGAAGTGGCAGGGTCAGAGGTGAGCTTTGGAAGACCAGTGCAGCCCCTGCAGGAGACAGTGGAGAGTTCAGGAAGCCTCATTCCTATTTTAGTTTCTGAAAGAAACAACAGTCTCCTCTTTCAGCTCTTTTGTGCGGTATAAACAGTGTGATAATGGGGGAGGTTTAACTTGCCCAACTAGGTGTTTATTTTCATCTTAAGGGTACCTGGCCCAGGAACATTATAATGGACATCTCAACCTGGCCTTGTCAAAAACAAGTCAACTCCGAGAGACCTCTTCTCTCTGGGGTCTGGAGGACGTGCCTTGCCCAGGCTGCTCCCCACGGGAGCCTTCCTCTTGGGCCGTGTGTTAGATCAGAAGGCGTGGGTTCAGGAAAGCTGCTCTTGTGCTGTGGGCGTTCAAGCTCCTCAGCGCTCTTCTCATGCAGGAGACCGCGAGGTGGGGGAGCTGCTGATGGTGCAGGCCCCTTTAGAATCAGGGAATTCCATTTGGTTGGTTAACAGAAAAGGAGCCCTGGGAACTGCGCCTTAATTACTGGAAGACAACTGCTTGCCTGCTGGAGAAAGATCTGTAAGAGGTGGCTGATCCCAAACTGCCTCGCACCTCATGTCCCCCGCTGTCCAATCCAGCCTGGGATTGCCAGACGCAAAAGGAAGGAGACTCGCACAGGAGTCTGCACCAGCCAATGTTTACTGATTTAATCACTACATTTGAATTAGTCATTTGTGTATTTGTGTGGGCGTGTGCACACGCATCCACATACTAGTCCTAGCGCTTAAACTCAGGCCTAGGCACTGTCCTTGGGCTTTTTTGCTTAAGGCTAGTGCTCTACCACATGAGTCACAGCTCTACTTCTGATTTTTTGGTGCTTAATTAGAGATCAGAGTCTCATGGACTTTGCTGCTTGGGCTGGCTTCGAACCACGATTCTCAGATCTTGGCCTCTTGAGTAACTAAGTACTACTAGTTTTTGCCAAGAAACAACGGGATTGTAATTCTTAGGCAGAGCAGATATGAAAGCCGCCCAGGCAAGCCGTGTGCCTTCCTGGAACCCCTTCCCTCACAAGGAGCTGTATCTGTAACCCCCCCCCCCATCCACGGGCAGCTTTCCGACCTGCTTCCCCCCCTCTTGTCTCTTACTGCATGCTGCTTTTTCTCATGTGATGCTTGGCCCAGAAAAAGACCCAAGGAAACTTAGTGATGAGGAAAGATGAGCTCCAGCCTTGCCTCCCCAGTGAGGGTGCGAGGACTGCCCACCCACACACGGGCAACGAGGAGGCGGGGCGCAGGCCCACACAGCGCAGATTGTCTTCTGTTTTGTGGAGAGAACATTGCTCTGTGCGCTGAATTGGAAGGTTATGTACACAGTATTTCCAAAAGACCTCGGCCTTTCTTGGCTTGGCAAGAAAATGTGTAAGTAGCTGTCAGGCTGCAGCCACACCAGACTTTGTTCTGCAGTCCCCTGGCCTTACCTTCCACCTCTCCCTTGTGCCCTCCTCAGGAGGTGTTCAGGACAGCCGGCCCCCGTAATGTGCTAATAGTAATACCTCACAGTTCAGGCTCTATTGGGTATCTTCATAAGCCACTAGTATAGGGCAAAAATAATCGGCTTACCTTTTCTTGCCTCCATCTCAGGACCTGAGTGAGGGTCCTGTGTGATGCATTAGCGCTGAGCCGAGGTGTTAAAACCCAGGCGGGGGGGAAGGGTGCTCTTTGAAGACCCCTGCACCAGATGCCTGCACCAGATGCCTTGGGCAGCTCAGCTGGCTGAGAAACCCGCCTTTGCTGCTCCACGCTTCCGGCACCTTCCCACCAGTCTACCTCACTCCACTCCCCCACATCCCCAGGGTGGGGACCCGAAGCCTGAGTTACTTTACAGAAGAATTTCTTTTTTGATTGGGCAGGACAAGCTGCGGGTTCTCTTTTCTTCGCATTGCAGTACCTGAGGGAAATGAAACAGTGGCAGCGTTGTAGCTTACCAGACACCACACAGCACACTGAACTGCTCACAAGACTGGCGGGAGAGGCACCCAGGCCCCTGGCGGCAGCCCCACCGCTGGCTGGAGGCTTGGCACGTGCCAAGTAGGACCAGCCTGTCATCAGCCAAGGTCAAGCAGAACCAGGCCCAGCCCTCCCAGCCACCTCAGGGGTACTGGCCTCCAGGCTCAGCGGCCCTGGCCTCTGCTGCTTCACCCACATTGAGCAACAGAGGGGCACTGGCATTGTCTTCCTGCCTGAGAGATCCTGACCGACCTGCAGCTCCATCCCAAAGACCTGGCTGTCGAGAGGTGGCGAGGAGGAGGAGGCCACCACCTCTGGATGACCATTGAACTGACCTGGGGTCAGCGCAGTTGGGTTTAGCTTTTCTCCTTGAGGTTCTCAGCCCACCCTGAGGCACTGCCCTGAGCAGGTGGTCCCGCCCCTCTCCATTCTCCTGTGCACAGTGCTCCCTTCCCCGGGTTTTCCTTTTGGGGGAATCTGATAGCACTCTTTCTCTAATGCTACCTGTGTGGTCTCTGGGGAGCTAAGGGCGCTGGGTGAAACCCTGTCTCTGGCAGTGAAGCTCCATCATCTGTAGCCTTCTGTGACTTGCAGAGAAAACCCAGCTTCCCCCAAAACAGAGAGGGGCACTAAATATAAGCTAGTATGCTCAAGTACCTCCCACAGTGCTGTGATTGGAGATGGCTTCGCCGGGCACTGCGCCTCTGGTTCCTCATGCCGTGTGCAGTCTTGCGAGGCCTGGGAGTGAGCCCAGAGCGCCGCGCGGCAGGAACACCCTGAGCATTACCAGCCATTGGTGTCACCCGCATTTAGACCTTGGTGTTTGCTTGCAAGCAAAAGCAGGAGCTAATTTGCAAGGCTGGCTTTGTGGAGCTGCCTTTTGATCAATGATTGCCTGTGTTAATGTTTCAGTAAGCTATTGATTCCTGCAAGAGCTTCTGTTCCCTGAATTTATGTTCAGCGGGCCTCCACAGCACACACTCTGCATGTTTGATTAAAGTTCAATCGACTTCGTTCCTGGTGAGCTCGTGAGCTGCTTCACTCCCTATTTGTAGAACCAAAGCGTTTCCTAACATATTCTTTTGTTTGTGCTCAAGACCTAGCCACCCATGCAGCCACCAGTATGCTGCTTCTAATCCTCCCAGATTCCCTTGGTAGCCATTACAGCTGCGGAGAGGCAGCTAATAAAAGCTGGCCTGGATTTGTTGTTCTTTTATCAACTTCATTGATATGTAATTGATGTATATACTCCTTATTGTACGTATTCAGTAAAAATGTACCCACTTTAAATGCACAATTCAGTAAGCATCTCTGTGACATAATGGTAACAGTCAATATCCAGACTGATTCCATAGTCTAGCCTGGTTATTGGGTTCTTTTCAGCTGTTTCCTGTCCCCCATGCCAGGCAGCCATGGCTTTGCTCCCCCCACCTTCCCTTTAAACAGACTCTATGCACCCTTCTTTGATTGCTTTCATTTGATAAGATGTTTTTGAGATTCATCCCTGTACTAAGTTGTTCTTTTTTATTGCCAAGTATTATTCCTATGAACAAGTATGCCAGAATCCAGTTATCCAGTTCTTTTGTTTGATAGGCATGTGTCTTCTTTCCATTTTAGAGCTACTAAGAATAACGTTTCTATGAATGTGTGTGCACAAGGCTTTGTGGGAGCATAGTTTTATTTCTTTAGGGTAAACAAGCTAGGCACAGAATTGTCAGGTAGTACAGTGGTGGGTATTTCACACTGTAGAAACGGCCAGCCAGTTGTTTTTGTGTGTGTGTGTGTGTTGGTTGTGGGGCTTGAACTCTGGGCTTGGGTGCTGTCTCTGTACTCTTCAGCTCAAGGCAAGCGCTCTACCACTTGAGCCAGTTTGCTAGTGGTTTATTGGAGCTTGAGCCAGTTTGCTAGTGGTTTATTGGAGATGAGTCTCACGGTCTTTCCTGCCCGGGGCTGGCTTTGAACCGTGATCCTCAGATCTCAGCCTCCTGAGTAGCTAGGATGACAGGCTTGAGCCACCGCCGCCCGTGCTAGCTAGTTTTTACAAAGTGGTTTGGCTGTTAGGTATTCTCAGCAGCAGTGTGTGCCGGTTCTGACCTTTCCTGAGTTTTAAAGAGTATTCTTTCATTTTATCAACCATGATTCCCAACCTGTCCTTTTGATTCTTGGTACTGAGAAGATAAAATCTCTTCTTGTTTGAAAGCTATTTCTCTTTTTAAAATTTTTTATTATTATTACAAAGGTAATGTACAGAGGGGTTACGGTTATGTAAGTCAGGTAATGAGTATATTTCTAAAAGCCGTTTCTTAAGTGTTGACAGAAAGTTGATGTTCATGTAATTGCTAGGTTTCTTTGGGGTCTGGAGTTTCTCACTTGACAGAACAGGTGTTAGGTAGAGAGCACTAGCTCACCTGTGCCTGGAATCTTCTTTCTATCTTGAGTCTCGCATTGGGTTTTAATCTCACAGAATTCTATCTTCTTTTTTATTCTACAAACTGTGCTGTCTTTTTAAACTGCTTTCATTTGCCTCTGGGAAGTAGAGGCGGTCAATTGTAACTGCATGAGGCAACACAGCGTGCACACAAATGCTGCTTCCAGTCTGGGGCTGCCTAGCTGCTTCGAGGAACTCTCCAGCCTCACAGAGGCCCGGCCACGTCTTCCCGCCTGGCTCCTGTTCTCCTCTTTTTGTTAGACCTTCTCTTGGCTCATGTGGCTCTTCCTCTTGCAGTGAAGCTTCTGTAATTCTTTTATTTTTATTTTTTTGTCAGCCATGGGGTTGAACTCAAGGCCTGGGCACTGTCTCTGAGCTTTTTCATTCAAGGCTAGCACTCTACCACTTTGAGCCACAGCACCACTTCCGGTATTCTTGGTGGTTAATTAGAGATACAAGTCACAGACTTTCCTGCCTGGGCTGACTTGAAACTTCAGTCCTCAGATCTCAGCCTCCTGAGTAGCTGGGATTACCTGCTTGATCCACCTTCACCCAGTCCTCTTTGGCTCTTGTTTCCAGTGTGCCCCAGGGCTTTAGCACCAGTGAGTAGCTTCATCTGGCACACTAGACACTGAACAAATAAAGGTGATCGAGCACATGGTGATGATGTCTGGAAACAGTGCTGTACTTGGCTGAAGGAGGTGGCTGTGTTCGCACAGGCTGGGGGTGGGGGTGGGGGGAGACGTGCGGGAGTTGTTCTCCTGGAGCATACCCTCACTGTTGCCAGAGCACTGTCACTGCCACCCAGCTTTCTACAAGGCCGGATGGAGACAGACGTGGCCCCGCCCCCGCCTACCCTCATGGGGCCTTGTGTCTTGCAGGGAGAACTGATCACCTTCTATTACTACTGGAAGAAGACCCCCGAGGCAGCCAGCTCCAGAGCTCACCGCCGCCACCGCAGGCAGGCCGTGTTCAGGAGGATCAAAACCCGCACTGCCTCCACCCCCGTCAACACACCCTCCAGACCCCCCTCCAGCGAATTTTGTAAGTGGGGAGGCCTGGGGAGAAGTTCACATGCAGCCAGTTCTGGGCCTGCAGGAGTGGATGGCCCAGACTATTGTGTGTGCATGTGTGTGTCTGGGCACACACGTGTGTGAAGCCTTACCTAAATGCAGTGCTGGCAACGGGTGGGAGGTTTTCACTAGAGAGAGTTTTAAAACCTGTTTGTATACCTAAGTATTTCTAATTAATTCACCATCATTTAAAGTTTTATAGAAATGTGAAGCTTACCCTAGGCATGTGGGGCCTTGGCCTAGAAGACTTCACATACACTGGTAATATGTGTGAGGTTTTGGTGGTAATAAGATCAGATGAGCCCGAGCTGGTGGCTCATGCCTGTAATCCTAGCTACTCAAGGAGGCTGAGATCTGAGGATTAAGGTTGAAAGCCAACCCTGGCAGGAAAGTCTGTGAGATTCTTTCTCTCCAATAAAGTCACTGAAAAAGCCAGAATTAGTGCAGTTACTCAAGTGGTAGAGTGCTAACCTTGAGCAAAGGGAGCTCAGGGTCAGTGCCCAGGCCCCGAGTTCAAGCCTCAGGACCAACCAAAAAAAAAACAAGATCAGAGAACACCCTTTGGGAAGGCCAGGCCCGAGCAGCATGCACACCAGTGACAGCCAAACGCTGCCCTCTCCTCTCTGGATGCAGCAGCAACGCCTTGCCTTCCAGCCTGAGACCATCTGTGTTTGTGCGTGCTGAGGACTGCCCATGAATGCCAGGACGGCGCTGTTCCCCCTTCAGTGTGCAGAGTGCCCCGCCACGAGGGCCCTCAAGCGCCGTGGACCTGGCTGTGGACCAGCTCTGCCGGAGCAGTCAGTGTAACGGTGTCTCCCTGTCCTGCTTGTGTGTCCCATACAGTGGACCTGAGCTCGGCCAGCGAGGATGACTTTGACAGCGAGGACAGTGAGCAGGAGCTGAAGGGCTACGCCTGCCGCCACTGCTTCACCACCAGTAAGTAGCTCGTGGTGCCCAGGGCTCCTTCACCGTGTGCTTCAGGTGGGAAAGCTGCCAGAAGCGGAGAGCATGACTGAGAAGCCCGAGTGTCCTCTGTCTTTGACTTCCCTCCCCTTTGAGTCATCGGTACAGGGAGAGCTGGGCTGGCCAGTGGGTAGGGGAATCCATTGAAAGCTGGGTGTGCATGGGTCCTGGAATTTGCTGCCATCTCCTCTGTGTGCCCCACGAGGAATGGGCTGCCCGGGTTGACGGAGGAAGAGCATCCAAGGGGGCTGTCTGGCTGTGCCCCGGGGGAGCCATGGGTCTGGGATTGGCACCTCCCCTCTTCACACAGCCTCTAAAGACTGGCACCACGGGGGCCGGGAGAACATCCTTCTCTGCACTGACTGCCGCATCCACTTCAAGAAGTACGGGGAGCTGCCGCCCATCGAGAAGCCGGTGGACCCCCCTCCGTTCATGTTCAAGCCTGTCAAGGAGGAGGAGGATGGGCTCAGCGGGAAGCATAGCATGAGGACACGGCGGAGTCGGGGCTCGGTGAGCTCCTGGCCCCGGAGGGAGGGAGTGCAGAGTTCAAGTTTAGGTAGAGAAACAGCCCCCTGGAAGCAGCGCTGTGCCTCTGGGAAGAGCATTTGGTCCTCTTCTTGGGGGCTTGGCTCTTCCTGGGTGGCCGCTAGGCTAGGTGGCCATGTGCTAACTCTAAAAACCTTTACCTGTTGCTCCTGGGCTGGTCACTTCCATCTTCAATGTGGCACATCTCCACTAGTTTATACTTTTTTTTCTTTTTTGGTGACAGTACTGGATCTTGAACTCAGGTTTGGGTACTGTCCCTGAGCCTTTTCGTTCAAGGCTGGTGCTCCACCACTTGAGCCACAGCTCTGCTTCCAGCTTGATGATGGATTACAGGCAAAAATCTCTTGGATTTTTTGCACTGCCAGCTTTTAGCTCCAGTCCTCTGATCTCAACCAACTGAGCAGCTCGGATTACAGGCCTGAGCTGCTGGAGCCTGGCGTACTTTGTACTTTTGCAGATTCACTTTCTCAAGCACCTGATCCTGCGTTAGAAACCTGTGGTACATGCTTCTCCTTGCTTCCCAGGCCTTTCACCACACCAGCACACGCTCCTCTTGCTTGATAAGTCTCTCACGAGAGGCTTTGTTTCCTTTATGTCTGGAAATATGGCAGGGACTATGGAAGAAGACCTTAGTGAAATGCTTGGGGTACGGATGTAGGGGGGCTTCTGCACAGGACTGACTTCCCAAAGGGTGAAGCAGGTGGGTTGGACAGCCCAACTCCTCTGCCTCTGCCTTCCTGGCAAAGCTCCAGGGCTCACCTGGTGGAAACGAGGGCTAGAGGAGCCAGCAGATGTCCTCTGCCTACATGCACCGTGGACAGCTCGGTCCCTTTGGATGGATTTCCAGCCTGTCTCATTATCTCTGCAAGTGGTGACGGGCAGGGTTGGAGAGTGGACAGGTTCAGGGGATAAATAGAAAGGGTAAGGTACTTTTAAGATGTCAAAGTAGCCAGCCCAGCCGACTTCCTGCCTGTTGCTCAGAAAACTTTGCTTATTTCCAGCACGAGTAGCTCAGGACACTGCTCAGAGATGAGTCTTGAGCTTTGAGAATTGCTTTCTTTTCAACGTGTGTATGCGTGTGCGTGTCCATCTGCCCATACCACCTCTGCTGTGGTGGGCTCGGGCGGGTTCCTGGGGACCTGGGGCCCACCCGCCCGCCTCACGGGCCTTTGTTTGGGGCACAGATGTCTACACTACGCAGTGGTCGGAAGAAGCAGCCCGCCAGCCCCGACGGCCGCGCCTCTCCCATCAGTGAAGACATCCGCTCCAGCGGCCGGAACTCCCCCAGCGCCGCCAGCACCTCCAGCAACGACAGTAAGGCCGACACGGTGAAGAAGTCAGCCAAGGTCAGGGGCCACCCGACCCCCTTCTCTTCCTCTCCTACCTCTCCATTCCCTTCTTCTGCCCACCTGCCTGACCCTTCCCCTTCTTCCCACTGGAAACTGGGCTGCCAGCTCTGGCATTCAGCTGCCTCAGATGTGGGCTCTTGGCTGCTTCTTGGGGCTTCTCTGAACATTTAACACTGCCCGAGCCTTGGGGCCTAGAGAAGGGGTTCCCACCAACCTCGCCCGCCAAGGTCTCAGAGACAGAGGTCCGAGACCGGCTGGAAAGCCCCGCCGCAGCCCCAGGTGTCTTCATCCCCACATTTTTTTCCTTCAAGTATATTTAAAAGTGAAAGGCAAACCCTGCAGGAAAGTAGACACTGGCCATCTGGAGAGGGGTCCAGAGAGGCGGTCCCTCCCCACTGGTGCCTTCCAGAGCTTGCTGGCTTCTGGAGAGGAAAGCCAGCTCAGGAGAAGGCCGTCTCCCTCCGCCCGCGCTGACGCTGCTTCCTTGCTTGGGTGGGGGTGACACTGCAGAAGGTGAAGGAGGAAGCCTCGTCCCCTCTCAAGAGCACCAAGCGCCAGCGGGAGAAGGTGGCCTCGGACACCGAGGAGCCCGAGAGGACCAGCTCCAAGAAGACCAAAACCCAGGTGAGTGCCCAGGCCTGGCCGCTCCTTCAAGGCCCCTGCCCGCATCCCCTGCATGATGGTGTCCTCTGGCTCCTGAGGGGCCAGGCCTCGGCCACGAGGGACAGAGTTGTCTCACCCCGTCCTTCCCTTCTCCCTCCTCTGGGTGTAGGAGGTCAGCCGGCCCAACTCCCCCTCTGAAGGCGAAGGAGAGAGCTCGGACAGCCGAAGCGTCAACGACGAGGGGAGCAGTGATCCCAAAGACATTGACCAGGACAATCGCAGCACATCCCCCAGCATCCCCAGCCCTCAGGACAATGAGAGCGACTCCGACTCCTCTGCGCAGCAGCAGACGCTGCAGGCCCAGCCCCCCGCCCTGCAGGCCCCCTCGGGGGCCCCTCCAGGAGTGCCCCAGCTTCCTACCCCTGGCCCCACCGCCTCTGTCCCCGCCATCCCACCCCAGGGCCCCGCCGCAGCCCCGCAGGCCCCGGGCCAGCCGCAGGCGCCAGCCGCATCCGCTGTCCACGCGCACGTCCAACAGGCCCCCACCCTGCACCCGCCGCGCCTGCCCTCTCCTCACCCCCCCCTGCAGCCCCTGACAGGCCCTCACGCACAGCCCCCGCTACATGGCCAGGGCCCCCCTGGGCCCCATGGCTTGCAGGCAGGGCCCCTACTCCAGCATCCCGGGCCCCCTCAGCCCTTCGGCCTCCCTCCCCAGGCCTCCCAGGGCCAGGCCCCCCTGGGCAGCTCCCCCGCAGCGGCTCACCCTCACAGTGCTCTGCAGCTCCCCGCCTCTCAGGCTGCCCTGCAATCCCAGCAACCCCCGCGGGAGCAGCCCCTGCCGCCCGCGCCCCTAGCCATGCCCCACATCAAACCCCCGCCCACCACGCCCATCCCCCAGCTCCCCGCGCCCCAGGCCCACAAGCACCCCCCACACCTCTCAGGGCCCTCCCCCTTCTCCATGAACGCCAACCTGCCGCCCCCACCTGCCCTGAAGCCACTCAGCTCCCTGTCCACCCACCACCCGCCCTCAGCCCACCCTCCACCCCTGCAGCTCATGCCCCAGAGCCAGCCCCTGCCCTCCTCCCCGGCTCAGCCCCCCGGGCTGACCCAGAGCCAGAGCCTGCCCCCCTCTACTGCGGCCCACCCCCCTGCCAGCCTCCACCAGGTGCCCCCCCAGTCCCCGTTCGCTCAGCATCCCTTCGTCCCTGGAGGCCCTCCTCCTGTGACCCCACCCTCCTGCCCGTCCACCTCCACCCCTCCCGCGGGACCCAGCGCCCCCGCACCGCCCTGTCCTGCCGCTGTCTCCAGTGGCCCTGGGGGTGCATCCTGCCCGCTGCCCACCGTCCAGATCAAGGAAGAGGCTCTGGATGAGGCCGAGGAGCCCGAGAGCCCTCCCCCACCCCCCAGGAGCCCCTCCCCTGAGCCCACCGTGGTGGACACTCCCAGCCATGCCAGCCAGTCTGCCAGGTACGGTTCACCTGTGGGGAGGATTTCAGGGGAGGCCAGGCTGGTGAGGCCCGGGATGGGCCCCGAGCCAGAGCTGTGGCCTTTCTAGGTTCTACAAACACCTGGACCGGGGTTACAACTCGTGTGCACGGACAGACCTGTACTTCACCCCCCTGGCCGGGTCCAAGCTAGCCAAGAAGAGGGAGGAGGCTGTGGAGAAAGCCAAGCGGGAGGCCGAGCAGAAAGCCCGAGAGGAGCGAGAGCGAGAGAAGGAGAAGGAGAAGGAGCGGGAACGAGAGCGGGAGCGGGAACGGGAGGCCGAGCGTGCAGCCGTGAGTCTGGGGGCGCAGGGGCACTGTGTACAGCGTGCCAGCCCATGTGGTCTGCCTGGCACACGCCGGCGGCCATGGCCCAGGGAGGCTGTCCCCAAGCCGAGGGCCTCGTAGGCTGCGGTCTCTTCTGCAGCCTGGAGATGGGCACTACTTCCGGGGGTCCGCTCAGGAGAACCAGGCGGGGGTGGGGGGCATTCTACCAGCATCTATCCCATGATCCTTCTCGTGGACTGAGCCACCCAGCACCCACTTCTTTAGGAGGAAAGGAAATAGAAAATGGGCCTTGTGGTAGGCCTTCCTCCCCTCCCCCCGTCTTGCTGCTGTCTTAGGGGTACACAGCCCCCCCTAAGGTTCCAGGGGTGCTGTGGGCACAAATGAGACAGACTCCCTGCAGGGCCGGAAGCGTGTCGGGATCCAGCACAGCTGGAGCCCCGTCTCCATGTTCGAGTCCCAGGCGGACCGGCGGTGTGGGGGGCTGTGTGGTGAGCCCCAGGCTCGGCCTCAGCGCGCTCTCTCTCAGCAGAAGGCGTCCAGCTCCGCACACGACGGCCGCCTCAGTGACCCCCAGCTCAGCGGCCCTGGCCACGTGCGGCCCTCCTTCGAGCCGCCGCCGACCACCATCGCCGCCGTGCCCCCGTACATCGGGCCCGACACGCCTGCCCTGCGCACCCTGAGCGAGTACGCCCGGCCCCATGTCATGTCGCCCACCAACCGCAACCACCCTTTCTACATGCCCCTCAACCCCGCCGACCCCCTGCTGGCCTACCACATGCCGGGCCTCTACAACGTGGACCCCACCATCCGCGAGCGGGAGCTGCGCGAGCGGGAGCTGCGCGAGCGGGAGATCCGCGAGCGGGAGCTGCGCGAGCGGATGAAGCCGGGCTTCGAGGTGAAGCCCCCCGAGCTGGACCCTCTGCACCCAGCCACCAACCCCATGGAGCATTTCGCCCGCCACAGCGCCCTTACCATCCCCCCCGCAGCCGGCCCCCACCCGTTCGCCTCCTTCCACCCGGGCCTGAATCCCTTGGAGCGGGAGAGACTGGCCCTGGCCGGGCCCCAGCTGCGGCCCGAGATGAGCTACCCAGACCGGCTGGCCGCCGAGCGCATCCACGCCGAGCGCATGGCGTCGCTCACGGGCGACCCGCTGGCCCGCCTGCAGATGTTCAACGTGACTCCTCACCACCACCAGCACTCGCACATCCACTCCCACCTCCACCTCCACCAGCAGGACCCCCTCCACCAAGGTGCGTGCCGCCGCCACCAGGGGGCACTCAGCACACGGGCCCAGGTGCACCTGCTCCTGCTCCTGCTCCTGCCTCTGCCTCTGCCTCTCCCTCTTCCCTCCCCCCACGAGAGCGGGCTTGAAGGAGGGGAGCCACACCAAGCCGGTGGCGGTGGCTTGAGGGAGGGGCGAGGATTTGAAGCCCAGGACAGGAAGTGGCCCGACCTGCTCTGAAAGGAGAGGGAGGCCACCGCATTTGCTGCCCCCAAAACTGGACCTGCTCTGCAGCTGGGCCAGGCTCATCTGTGTTGGCCGAGCTATGCCCCAGACCGCCGCCAGGGGGCACTGCAGAGCTGCCCTCACACCAGGGCTCTGGCGAGGAGGGAGGCAGCCCAGCCCTCGCACCGCACCGCCCACATCTGGACTTGTGCTCTTTTCCTCAGGTTCCGCAGGCCCAGTGCACCCCCTGGTGGACCCCCTGACTGCCGGCCCTCACCTGGCTCGCTTCCCCTACCCTCCGGGCACCCTCCCCAACCCTCTGCTCGGACAGCCTCCTCACGAGCATGAGATGCTACGCCATCCAGTTTTTGGTGAGAATTCAGCCGAGGATGATGGGGCTGCGTGTCGTGGGCTGGGCTGTCCTCCCGAGGCCTCCTCTGTGTTCAGTGTCAGTCTGCACTGCTGTGTGCAGCGGGGCCCCGTGGGGACAGAGCAGACGCCCCCCTGGGGAAGGCCTAACACGGGAGCGGAGCGGAGCAGCCTTCCAGGAGCGCGGGGGACGCAGGGCTTCTCCAGGCCTCCTGCTCCCTGGAGGCCCCGCAGGCGCTCTCTGTGACCTGTGTGTCTTTGGCAGGCACTCCCTATCCTCGAGACCTGCCTGGCGCCATCCCGCCTCCCATGTCAGCGGCCCACCAGCTGCAGGCCATGCACGCCCAGTCAGCCGAGCTGCAGAGACTGGCCATGGAGCAGCAGTGGCTGCATGGACACCCCCACATGCACGGCGGCCACTTACCGAGTCAGGAAGATTACTACAGGTGAGGGGGGGTGTCTGACAGGCCACGTGCAGGAGAGGAGGCAGCGGGTATAACTTCTGGGTGGGAGGCCATGGCGCAGGAGGCCTTGCTGGGCGGGGGTCCTCAGAGCAGCAGGTAGCCCCTGCCTGCCACCTGCCCAGGCCAACATTTCTTTTTCTTTTCTCCCTTCTCTTCCAGTCGACTGAAGAAAGAAGGCGACAAGCAGTTATAAGTTATTTATTTGTTAATGCTGGCTGTGGGAACCCCAGTTTTGGGGACAGAAGCGGGACTTTTGGCATATATTAGGAGCTGCAAAAGCAAAAAAAAAAAAAAAAAGTCTTCTAAAGATTTCTTTATATATTTAAAAACCCCACAACTAAAAATGTGTCTGCATACTAGCGTTGGTTTGTCAAAAGGATTTCCTGAGGCTGTTTGGGTCTCTTGCATGACAGTCCCCCAGAAGCTTAGTGAGTCCTGGACTAGACCGAACACCCACAAATTTCCCTGCCATCTTGGGGTTTGGCTTTGGTTTTCTTTTCTTTGATTCCTCGGTAGGTGCTAGAATCCGTTCACACCCTTCACTGTGCGTGCAGACACCGAGTCCCGGTCCTCCGGCCCGCGGTGTGCAGGTAGTGGCATATGAGGTAGAATCCAAGAGCTATAATTTTTAAAAAATCTTTTATTTTAATACATTGTAGGAAATCTTCATAATTTGAGAAAGTCCTGCAGCATGGCTTTTTACATCTGTAAATAAGTAATTTTAGAACAGTTTTTTCCCCGTTCCACAAACGACTATTCTGATCTATTTTTTCCAGCCATGTCACTAATTGTGAATTCCTACCAGCTATTGACAGAATACAGAGTTGATTTTTTAATAAAAAGTTATATATAATTATCCCTTTAATTAAAGGGAGCAGATGGGCGTTACTGATGGTACGCGGACAGGAGCTGGAGCTGGGGGTGAGGTGTGGCCCAGCAGAGGGCGGCAGGGCGGCAGCGCCCGCCCTCCCTGCTGCGGGCTCTGCTTGGGTCTGGCGCTCACTCGTGCCTCGAGGGAGCGGGCTTCCTGCCTTGTGCGCAGGAGGCGGGTGCTGGCTTTCGGTTGGGCACACATCTGTGTGTGTCTGTGGTAGGTTTCCGTAGTTCTATGCACACACATTGATTTGTTCTGGATACATTGCCTTTTTGAATCTTCTGGAAAATTTCATAAGCAGGCTAGAGAATTCAAGAAAGCGATTCCGCACAAGTAAACTCAGCCCGGGAGAGACCCAGGACATAAGCTTGCCAAAGGAATCCATTGGGAGTCCGCCCTTCATGTGTGTCATCGTGTGGATGTTGTGGAGGGGACCAGGCAAAGGCAGCCTTGCCGTGCACCGGGGCGCCCTGGGGCTCGCCCCCCTCCCCCTTGGATGCCAGCTGCAAAGCTCCATCAGGAAGCAGGTGCCCAGCTTGCCAACCCAAAGGGGTTGGCCACCCCCACTGCTGACAGCGCCATGCCCAGAGCTGAGGGCGGTCATCAGCTGGGCAGGGCCACTGCCCGGACTCCCGACCCACACTGTCCTAGGCATTCTCCTGTCTGGCAGTCATCTTGGTGGAGCCCTGGCTGGCCCTTTCCTGGCTCCGTGCGTGGCTCCTGTCGGGACAGAGGGCGTTGTCTGTTGAAATGTCGTTTGGGTTTCTTTTCTTTCTTTCTTTCATTTTCTCATTCCATTTCTGCCTTAACTTTAGTTCCTTAGGGGAGGCAAAATCACATTAACTCTTGGTTACGCAGACTGCTGGCAGCTTTGGCGTGGGGGTCAGGTGCCCTCTGGGGGGTGGAGGGTCAGCCTCTGGGCTTCTCTGGCTCTCCGGGAAGGCCTCTTCCCACTGGGCACTGGACAGGCCCCAGGCTGCCACTGCTGTCCCTTGTCCTTTCCCTCTTCTTAGCTGAATCTACCACTCAGATCTTCCAGCTCCTCTCTATTACCCGTTTTTCCAAAGAGCAAGAGGGAAGTGCTTTGAAGTCTGTACTGGAGCCGTGGGAAGTGTTTCCTCTGTATGTTCTGGGTTCCTCCCTCGCCCCGTGAAGCACCCGACCCTTCCATTCCCAACACCTGCAGCCCAACGCCCCGGCGACTCCATAGCTCCTCCAGGAGGCCCTAAACCGTGTGATGTCTGTCAGGCCCAGCCGCCTGGCTTCCTTTTGGATTTTCCTTTTCTTTGAGGTTTGATTTTGCGTTCTGTGTTCCGTACGTATCTTGTTCAGTGTCGTCGATGAGCTTCGCGTCTCACCGCAGCGGAAGCAGAGCAGAATACTTTCTGGTTTGCTGGGTTTATATAGATCTTGAAGCTAAGTGTATATATGAGTAGTTTGCCATGAGATAACACAGTGTAAGCAGAGTAGACACCCAGAAATCGTGACTTCTGTGTTCTCTCCATTTTGAGTATTTTGTAATTTTTTTGAAATACTTGTGGACATAAATAAAACCAAGCTACACTACACCAGCAGTGTGGACCAGCGCAGTGTCATTCGTGGAGCGGGGGTTGGGCCCTGGCTGCTGCCGGCCTTCACCCCGCCAGGGCCAGCCAAGGCCAGAGAACCCTGCCGTTCCCGCCGGGGACCCTGCCGGCCTCGCAGACACCAGTGTTCTGACCAAGAGTACCACCCTGCCCGCCCCCCTGCTCACCCCACTCCCGCACGGCCTAGCCCGAAGAAGATGCCAGGTCGGGGGTGGATAAGGAAGGTGCTGCAGTGGCCTGCAAGGGGCATGTATGGCCACCAGGGGGCAGGCGTCAGCCGTGGATTCCCCTCAAGTTTGTCCCTGGCTTCAGCGCTTGCTGGTCTCCCAGGGTGCTCCACATGCAGCTCCACTGTGGCCACCACCGGCCATACATCCATCCGCCCAGGGGGCTGACACCCAGGTGGAGGCCTCCTGCCCACCCTGGTGCTGCAGACATCAGCCCTCGGCGTGGGCTCCCGGGCCCTGCCACCCCTGCGCACGCTGCAGCAGGTGGACTGAGGAGAAAGGGAGAGGATGACTTGGGGGCTGCCGAGGCCCTCCTGGCCTCCTCCACGCAAGCAGGAGACCTGCGGATACGCCCATTAGCAGGGCCGCCAGCCTGCTGGGCAGGCTGTGAGCAAACCGCCTGTGCTTGTCTCCAACCCAGACCTCTGTCAGAATAGAACCCGTGACAGACACATTTGAGGCTCGTGCTGCAGGTCCTCCCTCTGAAGAAGGGCAGAGCCAGTGTGTCCGCGGTGGTCCCTGCCCCCCCCCCCCCCGGAGCAGCAGGAGACCGCACCTGCGCAGCTGACTGGAACGGGGGTCCAGAGCCGCAGGTTGGAGCAGGGATGCCGCAGAGTCCGTCAATGAGCTCATGCCTCCCTGGTGGTCCCAGAGCAGCTCCAGCCCCAGCCCCACTGAGCCCCGCTGGGCGTGGGTTGCTGCTTCCCCCGGGGACACATGCCCCTGGAGGCTCAGTGCTGCTCCAAGAGCTCCGACAGCTCAAGTTCTGGCTGGGACACTTGGTTCCTCCCACCCGTGGTGACAGTTCGTGGAGTGGTCATTGGTTCCTTGACCTGTCAGAGGCCAGGCTGATCTCCCCTGCACAGCTCTGCTCATGGGCAGCGTGGCTGGCCCTGTCCTGGTGTCTTGGTAATGGGCAGACCCTGTGTGTAGAAGGGCCTTGCCTCTTTCTCGCTGGATAGTAAATGGGGGTGTGGTGGTTGGATGATGGATGGCAGGGTGGATGAGTGAATGAATGGTGGGTGATGGACAGGTGGATGGATGGGTGGAGGATGGATGGGTGGATGGGCCCTGCAGCGGTGTGCTCACATCAAAGGCATGAATAGCCAGACAGCTCCTCCGAGGGAGCCAGGCGCCCACGGCTGACCTCCCTCCCCAGTTTTTCCTATTCTTGCTGCCCCCGACAACCATGCCTATCCTCGGGGGTTCAGACCTGGTGGATTCCATCCTTGGGACGGATGTCCCGAGTGATGGTTACATTTGAGGCAGGACTTGCGTGCAGTTCCTGCTCAGGCTGCGGGAGGCTGTGATCAGCTATGCATCTGCCGGCACTCCCCGTCACTCTGGTCCTGGTCCTGGCCACCAGGTGGCAGTGGTCACAGCCCAGGTGTCTGTCCTCTGGAACCCTCAGGTGAATGTGGGAGATGTGTGGATTTGTCGGGGGCGGGGGGAGGGAGGGCCTGGGCAAAACGGCAGCTGGAAAAGGTCACCGCAGAGCAGGGCTGTGGTGGCGGGCGGGGGGGGGGTGCTGTGCCGTGCTGGGGGGGAGGGGAGAGGGCCCTGACACTGATGAGGGAGAAGCAAAGGCTGTGCGCACAGGTGGTGTCTTTTGCTTTCTGCCAGACCTCAAAGCCTAGGCAAAAATTGGGGTTTGCACCACAACCCTCCCTACCTGGAGCGTATGAAGGCTGTGATCTGAGGCTCACAGTTCGAAGCCAAACCCAGGCAGGAAAGTCTGCGAGACTCACCTCCAATCTACTACCAAAACTCTGGAAGTGGAGCCGTTGCTCAAGTGGCTCAAGCGAGAATGGCCAGGCCCTGAGCTCAAGCCCCATGACTGGTACTGAAAAAATACAAAAACCACAGCTAGGGGCTGTCCCTGCCCCTGCAGTCCCCGGTGAGTAGCAGGAGAACGGGGGTCCTTGTGTGTTCTCGGGGGACAGTCGGGAGCAGCTCTGATTCCAGCTGTACAGCTTTAGTTTCGTGTCTAGTGGCCCGAGTGGGATGATGGGAGGGCCGGGGCCGCTCTGCCCCTGTCCCGGCCCCGCGTTTGCTGCTAGGGAGCAGCTCGCGGATCTGTGAATGGGGTGGGCGCGTCCCTCCTGATGTGGTAGCAGGTTCGGGGCACTGCCCTCGGCGGCTGCATCTCCATCCCCACTCAGGTCAGCAAGGAGCTGAGAGGTGGGGTGCAGCTCGTGGACTGGCGGCGGTGGCCCCCACAGCTCTGGAGGAGGAAGACCACCCTCCACGCTGCCCTGCCCAGCATCCCTGGGCAGACTTCAGAGCAGAGGCCTGGGGCCATGCACGCCCTCGTTGAAACCATCCTCTCTGCTTTTGAAGCTGGAGGGAGGAGGACCGGGATTAGAGGCCACCGTGATGGGGCCGCCCCAAGCCTCTCCCCATTCTCAGCAAAAGAGTGGAGGCAGCCACGCACATTCTCAGAAAGCTAAGCCACCTCCCCAAGCAACGTGTGCGTGGGAGACGCGTCCACAGATCCAGGGAAATGAGGAAACATCAGGAGGCCGCTCCAAGGAGACTCCAGGCCGGTCAGGGACTCCCTGTGCTTCTCTTGGGCGTGGGGGCCGCCTCCCGCGGTGCCACACATACAGGGTAGGATGGCAGCTGAAGGCAGAGAAAGGACCACCGCCCCAAGTGGGAAGCTGGGCGGGGTCGGCCGTGGGCGTGCAGAGTGGGCTCAGGTGGTCGCTCACTCCTCAGAGTGGGTGCAGCGTGTCGGTCGGCCAGGTGTCCTGGGATGAGGCGGGGCCTAGCCTCGGTCTACAGTTCTTCCTGCTGCAGGGAGATGGAACGTTGGTCCAGCAGGGCAGCAGGTGGTCACGGGACAGTGATGGTGGAGGTGGAAGCCCGAGCCCAAGAGCCAAGAGAAGAGGCCGAGGCACGTGACAGAGGCCAGGGCTTTCCTGCCTCTCTGCCTCCCCCTAGCCAGCGCAGCCTGTATACTCTGGCTCCCAGCAGGACCCAGGTGTCTGCCCACGAACTGCGGAAGAGGAGGCATCCTGCCTTCAAGTTGGGGGGCAGATGGAGTTGATCAGGAGGTCCCCCTCATTCCTACTTCTCTGGGCATCTCCGGGCCTGGGGTCCCTCCCTCAGAGATGGCTCCCTCCCTCAGAGCACTGCTCCAGGAGTCTCACGCAGGGCTCGTGCAGGCTGAGTGCCTCAGGCTTTACCTGTGGACGGATACCTGTCACTTGCAGCCGGTCCCCGTCTGCCACTGCTTCCCGGAGCCAGGGCACCGGCTGGGTGTTTATGGGGTACGTGCACTGGTGGGTAATGAAACGCCTGAGGCTCAGCCTGTGGCCAGGGGCGGCGGGAACCTCAGCCAGTGCCGGGCAGCATGGCCAGAGTGGGTGGAGGAAGAAGATACCTGCTGCCAGCAAGCGCAGAGTGGAAGGGCTGAGGGGCTAAGATCCCCTTCCGGGGCGTGCCCCGTGACCCTACTCCCCCCCCCCAGCCCCTCTTGGAGCCCCCTCACGTCCTGACTGCTGTGGGCTGGGGACTACGTGGTCCCATGCGGGCCTCCGGGAGACACTGCAGATCAAACCACAGCAGGTGGGCACAGGGGTGAAGGGATGAACGAGTAAACGAATGATCGGGCCTCCCCCTGCACAGCGCAGCATGCAGAATCTGTGTCCTCAGCTCTGTTAGCACCTAGGACTCGGGAATTCTTTGTCACTGGAGCCTGTGTGCACGTGGGACGTGTGCGTGCACCCCCCCACACACACATACGATGGCCGCGGCGGCCACCTGAGTGGTAACAACGGAACCCATGTCCAGACCCTGCCACAGTCCTAGGGAGGGGTGGCACAGTCACCCCAGATTGA
The DNA here is from genome assembly GCF_000151885.1 of Dipodomys ordii. Taxonomy (NCBI): domain Eukaryota; kingdom Metazoa; phylum Chordata; class Mammalia; order Rodentia; family Heteromyidae; genus Dipodomys; species Dipodomys ordii. The sequence continues at coordinate 4,761,184 of NW_012267222.1, read as the reverse complement.
GAACTGCACCAAGATAGCCTTCCTTTTTGTTTCTCCTTTGCCTCACCCGTGCCAGGCAGGCACCTGAACCACCCCCCCAGCCCTTTTTGCTTCCGTTTTTGATTACAGGAGTGAGCCACCATGCCTGGCCCACACCTTCACTTCCACCAGTAACCTGTATCCTCCCGCTGCTCAAGTCCCCTGGCAGCAGCTCAGTCCCCGGCGACCTCACACCAGAGGGCGGCTGAAACTGCAGGCTTGCTGCTGTCCATTTATTTTACCTAGTATTTACATCTCACCGGAAGCTGCCCCGACCCCCCAAAGCCTGGGGTTCCTGGGGGAGGTGGGGTGGCTGCCGTTGGCCCTGCACAAGTCCAGAGTCCGGGCTGGGAGGGGGGGGCCGTCAGACGTTGAGCAGGAGAGGCTGGTACTCCTGGTCCCCCGTGTCACCGGCAGGGAGCTCGTAAGTGACAAACAGGGATGAATAGAGGCAGCCCAGGAAGGACACAAGGCTGGAGAAGTACATCACCCCCGTGGCGCTGCCCACGGCCGAGGTCAGGGGCCCCAGGACCAGGGAGACGAGGATCTGGGCCAGGAAGTACTGGCAGCTGAGCAAGGAGATGTCCACGCCCATGCCCCGGCGGCCGCCGTCCGCCCCGGACCCTGCGAACTGAGAGATGGGGCGTCAGTGCCATGCCACAGCCCAGCCCGGAGGCCTGCCCCCTCCCGCCCTCCACTGCTCCCTGGGGACAGCTGCCGGGCTGAGGCTCCGCCTCCACTCCCCGCACTCCACCAGTCAGCCCAGGATGCACCGCAGCACTCCCCTGGGCCCTCCCAGAGCAGCCAAGGCTGGGATCCCGAGACGCACAGCTCCGCTGGGGTGGGGGGAACGAGGGGGAGCCTCTGGGATCCTCCCCAACCACTGCGCAGAGGAGCAGCGATGTGGCAGGGCCAGCACGGGCCAGCCTGCAGGGTGTGGCACCGCTGTCCGGGCAACTCTGTCGCTGTGGGCACAGTGCCACCCACAAGGCGTGGTCCTCAGACCTCTGTCTGCGTGACAGGGACAGGTTCCGCCAACGTTTCCCTTTTGCTTCAGACGCCCATGTGGCCAGGCCCAGCGCCCAGCCCTGCCCCGCCGGCCTGTTTAAAATGGTGCTGTCTTATGTAGGTGCACGTGGGACATCCATTCTGTCTTTGGGTTTGTGCCAGTCTGGGGGCTTGAACGTGGGGCCTGGGCCCTGTCCCTGAGCTTTTTGTTTTCATTCTTCTCCAAGCTAGAGCTCTACCACTTAAGCCACGGCTCCACTTCCAGTTTTTATGTGATACACTGGAGCTAGGAGTCCTGAGGATTTTCCTGTCCAGGCTGGCTTTGAACCAGGGACCTTAGCTCTCAGCCTCCTGAGCAGCCAGGATGACAGGTGTGAGCCACGGCGCCTGGCCCATTCTGGCTGTTTTGCCATCGACGCTGATCACTGGGTTTTCGTGCCTCACCTCCCATCCTCTAAGCCTGGCCCTGAGTCTCTGCTACTAACACGGGACCTGGAAGTGGGCTGGGGAAGGGGCAGGGCAGGCCTCCCGCCTTGCATGGAGGCGGCTGGCGGGGGGACACTCAGGAGGGCTCACTGCATCTTCCCCATGCTGGGGCGGGGCCTTGGGGAAGTCCCCCAGACACATGCCACCGGAAGTGCTCACCTTCTTGCTCTGGTAGTAGTCGCAGAGCAGCGAGTAGGGCAGGGTGCAGAGCGTGGAGAAGAGGACACCATAGGTGACGCAGAGGGACAGGACCACGTAGAGGTTCCGGGAGAGCGTGGCCAGCCCAGTGCCCAGGCCAAAGGCGAGGTAGGCGATGAAGTAGAGGGTGCGGATGCTCAGCCGCTCCTCCAGCTTCTCCAGGATGGCTGTGGACGGGCGGGGTGAGCGGGGATGCGGGCTCACGGGCTCACCCCTGACTAGAAGGTATTTCTGCCCCAGGAATACACAGGATGGAAGGCAGGACCCACTGCCCTTTCACCCAGAAGATTTGGGGGTTCAGGGGTAGAGGCTGAGGTTGACGATCGCAGAGTCCCAGTGGGCCAGCAGCCACATGCTCTTCCTCACCTCCTCCTCCAGTCAGCCAGAGAGGCGACAGGTACTGCGGTGTGAGCTCAGGGCCCAGCACGCGCCCACGGACGCCCACTCCAGCCCCACCATCCGCCCTCTATGGGTATTATTTTCTGCATAGGATCTCACACTTTATTCTGGGCTAGCCTCAGACCTCCATCTTCCTCCCTACCCTGCTGTGTGTAGTGCTGCCTACAGGTGTGGACCACCACATCCCACTGAGATGAGATCTTACTCGTTTTCTGCCCGGTTGTCCATCTCTGCCTCCCTAACGGCTGGGATCCTAGGCAGGTGCCATCTCGCCTTACAGCGGAGATGAGGGCTTGGCTAGCGCCGCCGGGCTGGCCTCACACCTGTATCTTCCTAGCTCTGCCTCTTGGGTAGCTGGGCTGACAGGCAGATGCTTAATGAGCCTCCACCGCCCTCCGGGGCCCCCGGCGCAGCGCGGCGCCGGCTGTACCTGAGTAGAAGGCAGCGCTGAAGGCGTAGATGCACAGGCCCCAGCAGCCCACCGTCACGCCGCGGTTGTACTTCTGGTACGCCTCGGACGCGTGGGGCGCCTTCGGGTCCCCCTGGAACACCACCTCGCCCATGAAGTCCGTGTAGAAGAGCAGCATGCCCTCGAACGACAGCCACCCTGGAGGGAGGGAGGGAGGAGGCCTCAGAGGCCCGGCCTTTACCTAGCACAAAGACCAGGCGGCTCGGGGCTGTCACCCAGCGAGCTCAGGAGCTTCAAGGGCATCCGTGGAGAGCTCCGTGGTTGGGGGTGAGGAAGCGCTGTGGAACATGGGGTCCCCTGCTTAACCGCCAGGAGTCTTGGGGGTTTGGGCCTGTGAAGCCCTAGGTGTAGGGCTGCTTGGGAGGTGGAGAGCCCGAGCCGTGGGTGGGCGGGCGTCCACTCGCAGCCCAGGCCCCCCCGCCGCCCTCAGTGCTGTCTGGAGCCCGGAAGTGAGGCCCGGGAGGCAGGGGGCGGGGGGAGGCTCAGGGAGCGAGGTCTGGAAAGCGAGGCCTGGGAGACGAGGCCCAGGGAGTCAGCCAGAGAGGCGAGGCCCGGGGGGCGAGGCCCAGGGTGGAGGCCCCGCGCTCACCCAGGAAGTGATTGAGGCACAGGCTGCGCAGCGCGGCCGGCATGTGGCAGATGGTGGCGCAGAGGCGGCGCAGGGACAGCGGCTGGTCGGCCGGCTCGCCCGCGCCCGGCAGCTCGCTCTCGTACTTCACGCCGTTCAGTAAGATGTTGGCCACCTGTGCGGGCAGCGAGACGTCAGCCCTGGGCCGCGGCCCGGCCGGGCCCCGCGCC
>NW_012267222.1:4753928-4755688 GCF_000151885.1 Dipodomys ordii | reverse complement strand
GCCCGGGGCCCCGGGGCCCCGCCGGCCCTGTACCTGCTGGCTGAAGGTCACGGTTCTCCTCCGGCTGGTTTCGGGGCCGCCGCCCCCAGCCGCGTCCGGGAGAGCCAGGGTCTGGGGTCTCTTCAGGATCCCAGACGCCCGTGGCTTGGAAGCGTCCAAGGAACCCACCCGCAGCACGTCCCCGTCGGCGCCCGCCGCCAGGCCCCCGTCCCTGCGGTCCGGCCGGCCCCAGCCGTCGGGGGCGCGGGGGAAGCTGGCGCTGACGGCCTGCCTGGGCAGGCTGCTGGGGAGGGCCAGGTAGCCGTCGTGGCCCGCGGTGAAGCAGTCGATGAGCACGCTGTCGATGTGGGACGTGCCGAAGGAGGACGCGAACTCGTTGAGGCCGCTCAGGGAGCTGTCCCGGCTCAGGAAGCTGCCGTACTTGGGCGTCAGGGGGCTGGGCGGCGAGATGGGGCTGGAGAAGCTGGCGTCCACGCCGCCGGGCGTGGGCAGCGCGTCGCCGGCCCCGGCGTCCACGGCCACAGGCGGCGATGGCGGCAGGGGGAGGCTGGGGCTCTTCATGGCCGTCCTCTTCTCCCCCAGCGGCTGCAGAGGCCGCTCGGGGATGCTGGCCAGCGTCAGCACCGTGGTGACGCTCAGGGTGACGGCGGTGAAGATGTAGACGACGCGGAGCTGGCCGCCCAGCGCTCTGCCGAAGCCGGTTCGGTCCCAGTGGATTCCCCCGACCACATAGCCGAACCCGCCGCCGAGGCCTGGGAGAGAGGACCGGCCTCAGCCCTCACCCCACAGGCAGCCAGGACTGGCTGGTCGCATCCGTCTCCCCGGGACCCCGGCATAACGACAAGGGGGCCCAGCGGCCTTCACCTGCCCAGGCCCTTCCTGGGTGAGCTGCGGTCAGAGGCTGGGGAGGCAAGGCCGGCCTCCACCTGCAGAGCACACACAGTCCACACCAGGCACCTTTCCTTCCAGGCCTTTCCAGTCCCCTCTGGCTCACTCGGCGTGAATGTGTCAGGAGCTCATCTCCAAGCTGAGCATGGTGGCTCCCACCCATAATCCCAGCTACCTAGCTACTCAGGAGGCTGAGATCTGAAGACAGGGGTTCAAAGCCAGCCTGGGCAGCCAGTTCTGAGACTCCATCTCTATAGAGCGCAAAGTCAGAAGTGGTGCTGTGTTTCAGAGCACTAGTCTTGAATGAAAAAGCCAAGCGCAAACACGTGTGCGCGTCAGTGCCGTCCCCTGCTGCTCTCCTCCCTGGCCGCCGACTGGGCCTGTGCCACCCTGTCCCTCCTCCCCCTGCCCCTCCTCCCCCTGCGCCTCCTCCCCCTGCAGCTCTCAGGACCTTGACCATTGACACACAAGGATTTGGGATTTGGTTACAGTGTGGAGTTCTTTACCCACAGCCCGGGGCACCAGACACCTGCCTCAGAGGCTCCTCAGGCCAACATGCACCTCTGAGCGCTGCCATGGTGACCCAGCTGCAGAGGTCAATTCTACTTCTAATAAAAGCCATTTCCTCCACCTCAAGCTCCTCTGCCTGAGCTTGGCCCTGAGGAGGCCCCCCTGATGGAGGCTCCACCCCCAGCCTGGCTCTGATGGAGGCTCCACCCCCAGCCTGGCCCCGAGGAGGCCCCCCCCACAGCCTGACCCTGAGGAGGCCCCACCCCAGCCTGACCCTGATGAGACACTACCCCCCCCAGCCTGGCCCTGATGGAGGCCCACCCCCAGCCTGCCCTGATGAGACACTACCCCCCCCCAGCCTG
>NW_012267222.1:4746944-4753076 GCF_000151885.1 Dipodomys ordii | reverse complement strand
GGCCCTGATGGAGGCTCCACCCCCAGCCTGGCCCTGATGGAGGCCCCACCCCCAGCCTGCCCTGATGGAGGCTCCACCCCCAGCCTGACCCTGATGAGACACTACCCCCCCAGCCTGCCCTGATGGAGGCTCCACCCCCAGCCTGGCCTGATGGAGGCCCCACCCCCAGCCTGGCCCTGATGGAGGCCCCGCCCCAGCCTGACCCTGATGAGACACTACCCCCCCCCAGCCTGGCCCTGATGGAGGCCCCACCCCCAGCCTGGCCCTGATGGAGGCTCCACCCACAGCCTGGCCCTGATGAGACACTACCACCCCCCCCAGCCTGGCCCTGATGGAGGCTCCACCCCCAGCCTGCCCTGATTGGAGGCCCCACCCCAGCCTGGCCCAGAGGAAGGGCCGAACTCACCTGCCAGGAGAGCATGGATGTTCAGGCCTCTGTCCTGGTCCACGGGTCCGCACACATCCATCATGTATGCGTGGCTGGGGTTATCGGCTGAGTCGGCGCTGAAGTCCATCAGCACCACCCCGCACACAGTCAGAAGGATGCCCCACTTGTGGTTGGTGGCCGTGTCGGCCAGGGCCAGGCCGATGTCCCTGCCGTTCAGCAGGAGGGACAGGCCCAGCAATGCCCCTGGAAGGAGAAAGACCGAGTCACTTGGAGGACACGGGCCAGCCCTGCCCCACGGCTCGCTACCTGGTGGAGAATCGAGGACCCTTGAAGCAGAGCCGGGAGACCTCACCTGCAGCTACCATAGTGTTCATACTCGGTCAGTTTTTCCCCAGGGAAGCAGAGCAGGACTGAGCTGCACTTCACTAACTCATTAAAAATGATCAAAGAAGTCCTCAGGACCACAGGCATTAACAACCACAACAATCCCAGTGGTTCCTTCTCCGAGCTGGGTTAGGGGACAGGGCCTGGAGACGCCTGGGGAGCGCGGCCCCGGGGTCGCCGGAGATGGCTTTGCTCAGGCTTTTTAGCTTTTCCTAAAAGGAAGCAATTGGGGCTTTTTTTTTTTTTTCTGTTTTATTTCCATGCTAAAACAACAGACCTATGGCCAGGACAAGAATGAAAGGGCGCCTCCTTCCAAACCTTGAGGCACATCTGTCACTCCAAGCACCCAACAGAGGCTGCAGCAGAAATCCTGAAACAGAGCAGGCCTGGGTCAGAGCTGGGGGGCCCAGGACACCCCTGCCACGCTGGCCAGGGACCTGCCCTCCCACCGCCCAGCACGCCAAAAGACCAGGGCACAGAAGGCAGAGAACCAGACTTCTGGAATCATCTGGAATCATCCACTTTGGATCCTACAAGGCCACTAAGAAGCCACACCAGGAATCCACAAAGTTAAGATGGCGGATTCCTTGGTGGCTAACTTCCTTCCTATTGCTTGGCTGGGCGCTGGTGGCTCTCACCTGTCACCCTAGCTACTCAGGAGGCTGCGATCTGAGGATCTCAGTTTGAAGCCAGCCTGGTCAGGAAAGTCCATGAGACTCTGATCTCCCAATTAACCACAAAAAAAAAAAAACAAAGTGGAGCTGTGCTCCAGTGGTAGAGCGCTCGCCTTGAGCGGCAAAAGCTCGGCAACACTGCCCAGACCCTGAGCGCCAATCCCAGGACAGGTACCAACAAAAACAATACAGTAGGCACAACCAGCCTATCTGTACAGCCCAGTTAGAGGGGACTTAACTCTTGCTCCTCCCTGGTCCCTTGGGAGACCCTCAAGTGGCTTCCATTGAGGCTTCTAGAAGCTTCCAGAATTTTCCAGGGGCATGGTCACCAGGGCAGGCTGGGCTCACCGAGGATGGGGCTGATGAACCACACCAGGCTGTAGAGCTGGTCGGGCAGGCCCATCTGCAGGAGCACGGGGGTCACATAAGCCGTCTCCATGGCGTAGCTGAACTCAATGCCAAACAGGATGCAACCATTGAACAGCAGCTCCCGGAAGGACCTCTGGGGGTGCAGGTCCCCAAAGTCCACCAGCTCCAGGGGGCAGGGGGTGTTGGGGGGCGGGGGCGGAGAGGGTCGAATGCACTTCCTCCTCTTGGGGTGTCGCTTGAAGTTGTTGGCCCGGTGGCTGATGTGACGTGTCAGGGACCCCGCGTAGCTGGAGACGTGCGCCCTGCATGAGTCCTGCGGGGCCAGGCCCGGGCAGAGCGCGTCGCCCGCGGGGCTGCCGCTGGCCGCCGGCGCGGTCATCGTGGGCGGCGCGTCTGGGAGTCCCTGCGGGGAAGCGGCCGGGGGGCCTGGTCAGGGCGCCAGCGCCCACCCTGGCACTCGGGAGTGTGGCGTTGCGTCGGCCCGGGGTGGTCGGGGCCACTCTCCCCATACACACACACCCCAGCACGGCCCGTCCACCCTGTGAGCGGGTCCAAGGCTGCCAGGCCGGTCACGCCAGGCTGTGGGAGGCCCCGGGCTCCATATCCAGGCCTCGTTTTGCTTTTTCCTGACTCCCAAAAGACCAGAGGTGGGGGGACCCTGAGTGCTCCTCCCGGGGTCACAGCCACCCCCTTGGCTCCCTGAAGATTTTTTTCCCTGCTTCCACCAGATCCGGAGGAGCGGACGCCGGCGTCAGAGCCGCCCAGCGGCAGCGGCAGCACCCACACCGGTTCCCTCTAAAGAAACAGCACTGGGGCTGCACGCCCGGAATCCCAGCGAGTCAGGATCACAGTTCAAAGCCAGCCCGGGAAGGAAAATCCATGAGACTCATCTCCAATGGACTCCTGAAAAACCAGCAGCGGAGCTCTGGCTCAAGTGGTGAAAGCACTAACTAGCTTTGGGGGAGAAAGCTCAACAAAAGCATAAAGCCCTGAATTTGAGCCCCAGAATCTCTCTGTCTCTCTCTCTGTCCCTCTTTCTGTCCTCCCTCCTCTCTTCCTCCCCCCCCCCACATGAAGCACAGCAGTAAGAAAGTTCTACAAGCCGAGCGCTGGTGGCTCACGCCTGTAATCCTAGCTACTCAGGAGGCTGAGATCTGAGGATCGCGGTTCAAAGCCAGCCTGGGCAGGAGAGACCGTGAGACTCCTATCTCCAATAAACCACCAGAAAACCGGAAGTGGCGCTGTGGCTCAAGTGGTAGAGCGCTCGCCTTGAGCTGAAGAGCTGAGGGACAGCGCCCAGGCCCAGAGTTAAACCCCCCGACCGACCAAAAAAAAAAAAAAAAGAAAGTTCTACAATGATGTCAGCTTCTCTGAACAGAGTCCGTTCCACCTCACAGGACAAGTCAGGGACTAAAACTCCTTTGATGTCCTTCCTCAGAGAAGCGGCCCCCCGACTTTCCCAGCCTTCACCCACTTCCTATTTTCTTTCTTTTTTAATTTTTTGGGGGTCTGGTTGTGGGGCCTGAACTCTGGGCCTGGGTGCTGTCCCTCAGCTCTTCAGCTCAAGGCTAGCGCTCTACCACGTGAGCCACAGCGCCACTTCCGGCTTTTTTCTTTTTGCTGTGGTGCTGAGGCATCGAACCCAGGGCCTCAGGCATGCAAGGCAAGCGCTCTACCACTGAGCCACCTTCCCAGCCCGTGAGCCACTTCCTGACAAGGACACTGATCACACCCAGCACGGACAGCACAAGCTTATTTCAACATTAGTTTCCAACTTCAGTTTTTAAACCCTTATGTTTGATATGAACTTCTACACAACTATCTAACACATTGTGGGTACTTGCTAATTTTTTAAATCTACCCATCCATCCACTTACCTACCCATTATCCATCCATCCATCCACTCATCTACCCATTATCCATCCATCCATCCACTCATCTACCCATCTATTCATCTACCCATCCATCCATTCACCCATCTATCCACCTAGCATCCATCTTCATCCATGTACCCATTACCTGTCCGTCTATCCACTCATCTATCCGTCTACCCATCTATCCCCCCACCCATCTATCACCTAGCATCCATCTACCCACCATCCCCTCATCTACCCAACTACCCATCCATCCATCTACTCATCTACCCATCCATCCATCTATCCACTCACCTACCCATTTATCCACCCACCCACCATCCATCCATCCCTCCACCAACCATCCCCCACCCACATATATCCATCTATCTATACATTCATCCATCTGCCAATCCACCATCCATCCATTATTCATCCATTTACCAGCCATCTACCCCCATCCATCCATCATATACATATATCTTCCCATCTTTACATTTGTCTATGCACCCACCCATTCATCTATCATCCACCTGCTCATCTATCCATTCACCAAGATTCTATCCAGCACTTCTATCCAGCCAGTATTCATCCCTCCATCCATGCATTCACCATCCACTTATCTTCCCTTCCAAATATTTATCAACCCATCTACCTACACAGCCCTCCTATTTGGCTACTTCTCAGGACCAAGAAACTAAGGTCATAAAGATAAGATGAGGACATAGCTCATGTCTCTGAGCTAGGTGAAAGAGAGGAGAGGTATTCTAACCAGGGGGAGTGATCATGAGAAAGAGGCACCCCAGCATTGTGCTGAGGGTGGGGGAGAAGGCTGGCAGGGTGGCGTTGGTGAGGACCTTTAAGCTTTGCTAAGAGACGCATCGTCCCTAGGTGACAGGGAATGGCGCAGATACAGCCCCTCTGCTGTCACTCTAAATAACTACTGATCTTAGAAAAGTGCCACCCTCTCCTATCAACCAAGCAGATGCGCTGCCTCCTGCGGGCTGACTGAGAGGCAGCTCTCCCAAACTGTGAGGCTTGTTTAGGTCCAGCCCCGGGGCCTGTGCAGAGTAAAACCTCTCAATCAGCCTCTCTTCCAAAACCTCCTTGGTTCGCAGTGGTCAGCACTCCCTTACAAGAGGCCAACAGAGGGCCAGTCCCCACGCAAGCACCCCTCCCCCCCACACACACAGCATGGCGCCTCCTTCAGGGCCCGGGCACCTGCACACAGGCGTGCTGGGAGCTGGGGCTCGGAGCCCTCCGGGCTGCCTTCTTCTCGCTCCAGGTGGTCCCCACTTCAGGCCACCTGCCCCCCCACACCAGGGCCCACCCCACTAAGTACACCTGAGCACCCCTTGGCTTGTGTAATGAACTGTGGGCCCCGTTCAGAAAAACAAAGAAAACCTGCATTGCGGCCTAGGGTACACGTATGGCTTTGGAAAGCGGAAATGCCACCGAGCGCCGGCTCAGGCAGCCACTCAGGAGGCCGAGATCTGAGGATCGCAGTTCAAAGCCACCTGGGCAGGAAACTCCGTGAGACTCTTATCTCCAATGAACCACCAGAAAACCGGAAGTGGTGCTGTGGCTCAAGTGGTAGAGCGCTCGCCTTGAGCTGAAGAGCTGAGGGACAGCGCCCAGGACCAGAGTTCAAGACTCAGGACCGACAAAAAAAAAAAAAATTAAAGATGGAATGTGTCTGTCAGGAGCTGTTCTAGAAAGTTTGAAGACTTTTTGGAAGTTCATCTTCAGATGTTACTAGAAAAATGAATGAAAATAAAATAAGAAAGATGAGAGTGTGGGGCACTGGGGTCTCACACCCGTGATTGTGGTTACAGGAAGGCTGGGCGCTGCGGGCGCCAGTTCAAAGCCAACCAGGCAGCACATCTGAGAGGCTCGCCTCGAATCACCAGCAAAAAGCCGGAAGAGGAGGTGTGACAGAGCGCCAGCCTTGAGCAAAAAAGCCCAAGCAAGAGTGTGAGACCCTGAGTTCAAGCCCCAGTACCGGCATGTGTGTGCATGCACGCGCACACACTCACGCGCACACATGCACACACCCCAAGAACGACAGAACTTGAACAATGCAGATACCCATTGGTCCATCGTTAGCACCTACGATTAGTTGCCATCAAAAGCGATCGTGTATGTGTCCCTGAACCCCAAATCCCCCACAGCCCTGCCATGCTTCCAGAACGTTCTGCATCGCCCTCTCACGCTTGCAGAATGAGGGGATGAAAACAACGACCGACATCCGTGTCATTCATTCCAATAGCCCGCTGTCTCCCGCGGTGTGTGGTCGCCTCTCCTCCAGGGTCCCGAGACCCCGGCCCTTCCCCTCCCTGCGCCCGAGACGCCTGGAGACCGTGGGCCCGAGGAGGCCGTGGCCTGGGGAGGCCGTGGGGCCGGGGAGGCCATGGGGCCCCGGGAGGCTGGGCCCGGGGAGGCTGTGGAAGCCGGGGCCGGGGAG
>NW_012267222.1:4703225-4746284 GCF_000151885.1 Dipodomys ordii | reverse complement strand
GCGTAGCCCGCGCCCGGCCGACCTGGAGACGACATGGGCCGGCGCGGGCCCGACCTCCCGCGGCTCGGGAGGCCGAGCTCCGGAAGTTCGAAGCCAGCCCGGACGCGAAGGCCCAGACTCTGTCCGCAGTGCGCCCCGTGCTGCCCGCGGCGCGGGGCCTCAGGCGGTGGAGGCGGTGGACACCGCGCCCGGCTTCGAGTCCCAGGACCGTCGCGCGCGCACACACATGTGCACACATGCACACACGCACAGCGCACACGTATGCACACACATGCACACAAGTGCACACACGCACAACGCGCACATATGCACAGCGCACACGCATGCACACACATGCACGCACGTGCACGCACATGCACACATGCACACAAGCACAGCACACACGCACAGCACACACATGTGCACAGACATGCACACACGCACAGCACACACATGTGCACAGACATGCACACACGCACAGCGCACACATGCACACACATGCACACACGCACAGCACACATGCACGCACATGCACACACGCACAGCACACATGTACACACACAGCACACACAGCACACATGCACACGCACAGCTCTCACACACGCATACACATGCATGCACATGCACACACATGCACGCACGCACATGCACACATGCACAGAGCACGCACACACATGCGCACAGCGCACACACCTGCTCTAAAGAGGAAACCACGCGCGCGCGCCCGTGCCCGCACACACGGTGCCGGCCGAGCTGGGCTGTGGAAACCCCGCGTCGGGCCCCAGGTCGGGCGCTCGCTGAGTCCCAGGAGCCGCGGTGCCCTGTGGCGGGGACCAGGCGGCCTCCGGGGCCCGTGCAGGCCGCACGCAGTCCCCGCGCCCACGGCCAGTGGCCGGACATGGACAGCACCGCGCCCTTGCGAACGAGCTGGGCCCGGCACATCTCCAGAGCCGCCAGAGGGGCGCCACACATGCGTGCACCGCGTGCATGCGTGCGTGCACACACGAGCCGGGCCTGGGCTTCACCACACGGCCCGCACGGGCCCTCAGCTTTGGAGCTCCAGGCTGGCGCTGTACCACCTGAGCCACGGTGCCAGACCTAGAGATTTGGTGGTTAACAGTAAAAAGTCTCACAGACTTGGCTGGGCAAGCTGGCTTTGAACCTTGATCCTCAGAGCCCAGCCTCCTGAGCAGCTGGGATCATAGCATCGGGTTGTGGAGGGATCCTCACTGGGACAATGATGTCTGAAGAAAGTTCTGGAGATGGTGAGGGCCCAGCCATGCTGACACTGGGGGGAGGGGAGGAAGGCCACACCAGGCACAGGCACAGGGAGGAACAGGCGCAAAGGCCCTGGGGTAGAAATGAACCGGGTTAATCACCTAGTGACACATCACATAGCTGTTCCACCTGAAATGAAATTCCAGCCACATAAATTGGCACAGATGCCACAACTGGTGCCACGGAAGTTGATCAAAGCCGGCTTTGAGTCCATGGGGAGGTGGAGAAGGGACCCACCATGTGGGCAGAAGTGAGAGCAGAGGCTGTAGCAGCGGGCAGAGCTGAAGGGCCCGGATGCTCCAGCCGGCCAGGCCCCGACGTGCACGGCAGAGACAAAGACAGGCTGGGCTGCTGCTGTCCGCCTCTCTCCCTGTCTCGGCCTTGTGTTCTTCTTGTAGTGTGGGTTTATTATTTATTATTTTTTATTTATTTTTGGTCCGGTCATGGGGGCTTGACTTTTGGGCTTGGGGGCTGTCCCTCAGCTCTTCAGCTCAAGGCTAGCGCTCTACCACTTGAGCCACAGCGCCACTTCCGGCTTTTTCTGTGTATGTGGTGCTGAGGAATCGAACCCAGGGCCTCATGCATGCAAGGCAAGCGCTCTACCGCTGAGCCACCTTCCCAGCCCAAGGTGGTGGGTTTAGAACTCAGGACCTCCCTGCACCAGGCAAACACTCTACCCCGAGCCCTCCACCTCTTGTCACTTTCGGAGAAGCCTCGTGCTCCGGCCCCACATCCAGGAGAGGAGCCGAGCAAGAGACGGTGGGGACGGGAAGCAGGTGGCCGCCAGCCAGTGGGGGGTGAGGATGGAGGGAGGACGGAGGGGGCCAGGAGGAGACGGAGGAGGAGGATGGAAGGGGAGGACAGAGGGGGAGGACGGAGGGGGCCAGGAGGAGGACGGAGAGGACCAGGAGGACAGAGGGGGAGGACGGAGGGGGAGGACGGAGGGGGAGGACGGAGAGTGGGCCAGGAGGAAGAGGACGGAGAGTGGGCCAGGAGGAAGAGGACAGAGGGGGAGGACGGAGGGGGCCAGGAGGAGGAGGACGGAGGGGGAGGACGGAGGGGGAGGACGGAGAGGACCAGGAGGAGGAGGAGCACCTGGAAACCCACATCTGGCCTCTGGTCTCTGATCTCACGCGGAGGCGGTGAGGAGGCTTAAGCCCGGCCATTGTGGAGGAGGAATTTCAAAAATGCCTTTGGCCTTTTTTAACCTCTCAAGTCTAGAACATTCGGTTTTGGTTTTTTTAACCCTTCAAGGACAGATGATGGCTGGAGTGTTCCCCGCATGGACAAGGTCACTGTCTCCTGACTGTCTAGACAGGAGACGGAACAATGGCCGGGGCGGGGCGGGTGTGACCTGCTGGGGGCCACCGCGCCTGTCCTGGCCGAGGCCCAGGCGGGCTGTGCGGGCCGCGGTCCCCAGTGGGGAGGCTCAGGCTGGCACGTGCCAGCCGCGGCCACCGGGTGGCGCAAGAGCCGCGCCTGCCGGGCTTCGGGGCTGGCTGAGGCCGAGGCCACAGTGGCCCGCAGGCCTGGGCTTCCAGCGTGGCCCTTGGGTTGTTTACTTTGTGAATGACCTTGTTTTGGGCTGCAAAGCCTGGAGGGAAAGAACGGTGGGTTACGTGGGATATATATATATATAAAATATATGACATATACATATGATATATATATACTATATATCATATATATGCATGTATCTCATATATAATGGATATTACATCTCTCACTTCTTGGTGCCGATCTGGGGCGCACACTCAGCTGGGGTGCTGTCCCTGAGCTCTACCGCGGGAAGCTGAGCCGCAGCTCCACCTCAGCTTTTGTGGGGAAGCTAATTGGAGATGAGTCTCACAGACTTTCCTGCCCAAGCTGGCCTCAAACTGCGATCCTCAAATCTCCGCCTCCTCAGTCGCTGGGGTTACAGGCGTGACCACTTGCTGGTGTCCGCCAGTGGAGGGATTTCTTTCTTGTGTTCTTGTCAGCGCTGGCTTTGCCCCTGCCCTGCGGCTGCCGGCTGGGGGGCCCCTGAGCCTTGTTGCCAGGCTCTTTCGCGTTCAAGTGGCGTCTGTGCCTGAACTATTTGCTCAGTTTGTTTAAATCCTCCATCTATGGGCAGCTCTTCCTAAACCTCCTCCACTGCTTACACAACCCCTGAAGACTCAGACGTTCTCAGCTTTCTTTCATCTCTTATCAAAATAATTGTCAGGAATCAAGATCTCATGATTTTCCTATTAGGAACTAGTTACACAGAAAAGTACAAGGCACAGAATAAGCATTCGGGGTTTCTCACCCACGCATGCCCATCCCCGGGCCTCCTGCCGCCCCTCCACACCCCTCCCGCCCCTTCTCCCGGCCTTCTCTCCACCTGTTCAGAGGGCATCGCTGTCTGACTTCTGTATTCCTTGCTTTCTAGTTGTGTGTCTGTGTGTCTTATGTAGGGGTTGCCCTATATAAGGGGCTAATTTGGAAGGAGACCCCGGGAAGCAGGAAGGGAGGAAAGCAGGTAAATCCATGCACGATCTGGTCACCAGTGTGGACACCGGGGCCTCCGGCCCAGTCAAAAACCCATCTCCCAGGGGCCAAGAGCCCAGGAGGCCAAAACGAAGGCATGGCGGAGTGATGATCTGCTAGGGCCTCTGTGTCCTCTGGTGGTGGGAAGGGTGAAGGAATGTTCTGGGCCTCAGTGTCCTCTGCTGGTAGGAAGGATGAAGGAATGTTCTGGGCCTCTGGTTTTTGTTGTTTTGTTGTTCCTTTTTTTGTCGATCCTGGGCTTGAACTCTGGGCCTGGGCGCTGTCCCTCAGCTCTTCAGCTCAAGATGAGCACTCTACCACTTGAGCCACAGCGCCACGATCAGTTTTCTGGTGGTTAATTGGAGATAAGAGTCTCATGGACTTTACTGCCCAGGCTGGCTTTGAACCTCTATCTTCAGATCTCAGCCTCCTGAGTAGTTAGGATGACAGGCGTGAGTCACTGGCGCCCGGCCATAGTTCACGGTTTGGTTTCTGAGCACATCTGTGTCTGTGTGAGACGCAGCTGCTTGTGTCCGCCGCGCGTGTCAGCGCCGGTCAGACTGGAACTGCTGGCGGATGTTTGGGCCGCTTCTGCTATAAGGCGGCGACACTCGATGCTGGCGTATAGAGTGGACTTGTGCACGGTCCTGGCTGAGCCCCGGAGGGATTTCCAGGGTCCACATGTGTGTGGCCTTCATGGGCAACGTGGAGAGTGTTCCAGAGGCTGTGACCCAGGGCAGTGCCCGGCGCCGCCTTGTGGCACATGGCTGTGGCTCATATCTCCGCACCCCCATTGAGGGGCGCGTGCCGCCCGGGAGCAGGCTCCGCAAGCCCTGGCCTCTGTCTCCACCCGTGTCTGTCTTCCTTCCTGATTTCAAAGCAGCTGTGGTGCACTTGGTGCAAAGCCCTGGCGCGCCGTTGATGTTAGCACCATCCAATTGTGACGGTTTCCTTGAGGAATTTTATCAGCCCTACCTAAGAAATCCTCCCCTGATTATGCCTCACATTGTATTATTTAATCTATGGTGTTTAAATCTATGAATCACCTGGAATTGGCTTCTGTGTTGTGTGTGTGTGTGTGTGTGTGTGTGTGTGTGTGCGTGCGCGCATGCACACAAGCGTGCCTTCATTCTGGGGCTCCAGGGCCTGGGCGCTGTCCCTGAGCTTCCTTCGCTGGAGCTAGCACTCAGTTGCTTGCGCTCCACTTCTGGCTTTTTGGTGATTAATTGGACTGATTACTTGGACATGGGCTCTTCTGCCTCGGCTGGCTTAGATGCTCAGATGTCAGCTTCCTGAGTAGGATTACAGGCGTGAGCCCCAGTGCCCAGCTCTACTGGGGTCTTTTAAACTCTCTCTGGATGGATGTTCTGCGCTGTGTGGGGAGCGCCTGCCCTTTCCTGCCTTATGCCATGTTTCCCACTGGGGCTTGAGCTCGGGGCTGCCCCGGAGCTCAGTCATCTCAGCCCTGCCTCCTGTCAGCTTGCTTGCTGTATTTTGCTGCATTTGTGGATAGCTTCGTTGTAAAAAGTGTTTGTTTTTAGGGGCTGGGGGTTCAGCCCAGCGGAAGGGCGCCTGCCCAGCGCACACAAGGCCATGGGTTCGGTCTTCAGCCCTGGGGGGAAAAAAGTGTTTGTTTTTAGTTTGTGGCTGGTGAGATGTGTAGTTTTGTATAGTTAGCTTCTATCTAGTAACCTTATTTCATCTAGCAACCTCTTTCATTTCCATAATTGAATCAGATGGTTTGGGTTTTTTTGTCAGTACTTGCACTTGAACGCAGGGTCTTATTCTTGTTCAGCTTGCTTTCTACTGGTGCTCTACCACTTGAACCATACCTCCAGCCAAGCTTTCTGATGCTTAATTGGAGATGGAGTTTTGCAGACTGCTCTGCCTGGGCTGGCTTCAAACCTTAGTCTCTGAGGCCTCAGCCTCCTGGGTAGCTGGGATGACAGACACACCAGCACCTGGGTCATCAGGCCTGTTATTTTAGATTTTCAATATACACAGACATGTTGTCTAAAAAATAATTTCCCCTCTATTTCACGTGTCTTTTATTTCTTTTTCTTGCTTTCTTGCATGGTCTGGGACTTCCAGAGCCATGTTGAATAGAGACGTCCCTCACCTCTTAATCCTGATGGAAAAGCCTTTACTGTTTCACCTTAAGTATGTTGTTGCCTGCTATGGTTGTTTTGTAGACATTTCCATCAAGGTAAGGAAATTCTCTTCTGTTCTAACTTGTTAAAAGTTTTCCCCATGATGGGCCAGGGAGGTGGCTCAGTGGTAGAGTGCTTGCCTTGCATGCATGAGGCCCTGGGTTCGATTCCTCAGCACCACAGAAGCAGAAAAAGCCAGAAGTGGCGCTGTGGCTCAAGTGCTAGAGCGCTAGCCTTGAGCTGAAGAGCTGAGGGATGGCGCCCAGGCCCAGAGGTCAGGCCCCACAACCACCACCACCAACAACAAGGAAAGTTTTCTTCATGAGAATTAAAAAACAAAACAAAAAACCTTTTTACTTTAGAGCTATGGTCTTATTTAATCCAGGCTGGCCTTGCATTTATGATCCTCCTGGTCCAGCCTCCTGAGTTCTGGGGTTAAAGGCATGTGCTACATACCTACTTGGGTATTTGATTTAATAAAAGATTAATTCATGGATATTCTAGTGAGGTTTTTTTCCCTTCACATGCTATTCTGCATTGACTGACTAGTTTTCAGTTGTTAAAAGGACATTGCGTCTAGAAAAGTACAATTATAGTATAGTTTTCTTGTATGTGTATGGAAATAATATTTTGCAAGTACTGGTTTCTGATCTCTCCACTTCTTTTCCTCCCATCCTGAGGTCTGAGCCAGGGCCATGGCGGGCACTGACCAGTGAGCTGTGCCAGCCGGTAATGCTCCCTTTAAATCACCTTGTGAGATCTGATTCAAGGTCATGCCGGGTCCATAAATCAAATTAGAGTGCTTCCTTTCCCTCTAGTCCAGGAGGGAATATGTGTGTGTGTGTGTCAGTCCTGGGGCTTGAACTCAGGGCCTGGGCACTGTCCCTGAGCTGCTTTTGCTCAAAGCTAGCACTCTACCACTTGAGCCACAGTGCCACTTCCGGCTCTTTCTGTGTATGTGGTACTGAGGAATGGAACCCAGGGCTTTGTGCATGCTAGGCAAGCGCTCTACCGCTGAGCCACCTTCCCAGCCCCATATTTTCATTAAAAGTTTATGAGAACCCACCAGTGAGCCGTCTGGATCTAGAATTTTACTTGGGAAAAAGTTAAAAATTGAGCTACAGCTTCACTTCTGGTTTTCTGTTGGTTAACTGGAGATAACAGTCACAGACTTTCCTGCCCCAGTTGGCTTTGAACCTCGATCCTCAGATCTCAGCCTCCTGAGTAGCTAGGATGACAGGATTATAGCGTGGGACTCAAACCCCACTGTGGATTTTGGAGGGTGGCGGCCATATGGGACCTCAACCCCATCACTGGGCCCAGGGGACGTCCTGTCTGCCCCTCTTCGTGCGTCCGTGTGGCTGTCTGCTGACTGGGGTGCATTTCAAAGGCCCGTGAGATCTTGAGTGGGAAGTCTCATCAACGCCCAGGCTGCTGGGCCCACATTCAATCCGGACGCCCCTCATCAATTTCAGATCCATCCTCCAGCTTCTTTCCTCACCGGGTCTCTTTGGTCTTTCTCAGGGTTTTGTTGTCGTCGTCGTTGTCGGTCATGGGGCTTGAACTCTGGGCCTGGGTGCTGTCCCTCAGCTCTTCAGCTCAAGGCGAGCGCTCTACCACTTGAGCCACAGTGCCACTTCCGGTTTTCTAGTGGTTCATTGGCAATCAGAGTCTCACTGACTTTTCTTCCCGGGTTGGCTTTGAACCCTGATCTGCAGATCTCAGCCTCCTGAGTAGGTAGGATTACAGGTGTGAGCCACCAGTGCCCGGCAGTATTTCTCATTTTGAATGAAGTCACCTTACTGCACTGCTGTATATGTTTTCTGAGCGCTCACGAGGCTGGGTGGGTGTAAAATCCCCACCTCTGTGCTCCCCACCACTCTATCCCGAAGTGAGCTAAAACCTGTGTCCTGCCTGGGACAGTGGCTCACTCCCAGAATCCTAGCTGTTCAGGAAGATGAGATCTGAGAATCACACACTTCAAGACTCTTAGATTTTCTAAGTAACTAGGAAAAAAAAAAGCTGTCCTAGATGTGTAGCTAAAGTGGTAGTCTTTAGTGAGAAGGCTGAGAGAGCAAGGCCTTGAGTTCAAGCCCCAGTCCTGGCACAAAACCAACAACAACAACAAAAAATGACAGCACCTCTGTATTCCTCAGGAAGAGGAATGAAAAATACCTTGTAACAAAACATTAGCCAAGTCTCACAGACTCGGATGGGAGTGGCCCTTCCCACCCTTCTGTTCTCTTCAGGGGGAGGAAGAGAGGGTAGAACTCAATGTTTAAACTACATACTACCTAAAAAGGAACAAATATTAAAGAACTAAACCTTGAAACCAGGTGCCAGTGACTCACCCCTGTAATCCTAGCTACTCAGGAGGCTGAGCTTTGAGGATTGAGCTTTGAGGCCAATCAGGGCAGAAAGTCTGTGAGACTCTTATCTCCAGTGAACTACCAGAAAGCTGGAAGTGGAGCCGTGGCTCAAGTGGTAGAGCGCTGGCCTTGGGCACAAAGGCTCTGTTCAGCGCCCAGGCCCTGAGTTCAGGCCCCAGTTCAAGCACTGCCCTCCCCCGTCCCGCCCTCCTCTTGTGTGAACCTTGGTGCTGGGGTCAGGGAGCGCCCAGGTCCTCTCTCTCTCTCTGTCTCTCTCTCTCTCTTTCACACACACACACACACACACACACACACACACACACACTCACACGCAGCATGCCCCAAGAGGCATTGCGGGTGATGTTGTACGGGTTTCTGGGCGGCTCAGGCTTCTCTGCTCTGTACATTTCAGGCCCTGCTGCCATCTGATTTTCTTCCCGTGCTTGGGGAAGGTAAATGGGGAGTTCACAGGGACACGGAGCTTCGTCTCACCCACAGGGTGAGGGGGACCCCCACCCCAGCCACGCTCTCCCCCCCCCCAGGCCCTTCCTCTGGAAGCGAAGTCATTTGCTGATCATTGCAGGGCTCTGCCCCTCCCTGCCTCGCGGGGCGCGGACACACAGACGCCTCATTTTTCAGGACACACAGACGCCTCATTTTTCAGGACACACAGACACCTCATTTTTCAGGACACTTGAACCGGGGCTGGCTTCCTGTTTACCGGAAGTCTCCAGAACACTCTGTCATTCTTCCGTGATGGAAAGTGCCACTCCCGCGGGGCGCTGGGTGGCTGCGCAGGGCGTCTCCGTGGCCTCCTCGCTCCTCGCCACGCTGCGGCGGCCCCCGTGGTCCCCACGGCCCCCACGGCTCCCACGGTCCCCACGGCCCCCACAGCCTCCACAGCCCCATTCGCCACCGATGGCGGAGTCCATCCTGAGCCCCGGCCCAGCACTGCGCCTTTCCCCCAGGCCTCAGTAACCAGGGACAGGATGGGACCCGGCCCGCCCCGGCCACCGAGCGCCGCCCCGAAGAGGCCAAGATGGCCTGCGCCACAGCTCCCCCAGGGGTGGCTTTCGGGTGGCAGAGCGGGGAGAGGATTCTGTGTGATGGAGACAACCAGAATCCCTCTTGGAATTCTAGAGGTGGGGTCATGGGGTCATCTTCACATCTTAGAAAACAGACACGCATGTCACCCTAGCTACTTGGGAGGCTGAGATCTGAGGATCAGGGTTCAAAGCCAGCCCGGGCAGGAAAGGCTGTGAGACTCCTGTCTCCAAGTAACCACCAGAAAAACCAACCAGAAGTGAGGTGGTGGCTCAGGAGTAAAGCGCTAGTGTTGAATGAAAAAGCTCAGGGATAGTGCCCGGCCCTGAGTTCAAGGGCCAGCACAAAAGAAAAGAGGAAGGGAGCTGGGAAGGTGGCCCAGTGGTAGAGCGCTTGCCTTGAGCTGAAGAGCTGAGGGACAGCGCCCAGGCCCAGAGTTCAGGCCCCACGACTGACAAAGAAAAAGAAAAAGAGGAAGGGAGGGAGGGAGAAAAGGAAAAAGGAAGGGAGGGAGAAATGAGGGAGGGAGAGAGGGAAAAAGGAAGGAGAAAAAAGCATTGAAGGTGCTTGGTGAATAACTAAGAAAGACCATAAAGCCCTTGTTTGTCTGTTTCAGGA
The DNA here is from genome assembly GCF_000151885.1 of Dipodomys ordii. NCBI lineage: Eukaryota > Metazoa > Chordata > Mammalia > Rodentia > Heteromyidae > Dipodomys > Dipodomys ordii. The sequence goes on along the minus strand of NW_012267222.1, from coordinate 4,736,338 downwards.
AGTTGAATATTTCATTTTTAAATTGCCTTTAGGAATTCCTTCTACCTCTGGCTGCAGCCACCTGTCAATCAAAGTCAAGGGTGCTGGGCTTGCACAGAGCATCTCGTGTGGATCACCACGTCCCAGATAGGACAGCCCCTCGGGGGCCGGGCAGCCGGCTGTCACTGCACTGGAGACAGCCACTGGGCCTTGGAGGTCAGGGGTCACCATGCCTGTCCCACCCTGCCCAGCAGGACAGCCTTTAAGACAAGAGAGTCTCAGAGGGGTGGAGGGACTCAGGGGGTCCTGGGCCTGCATGGGCATGGTGGCTCAGGTTTGCGTCTGGAAGGGCCAGCAGCTGGGTGCGAGAGTCCATTGACTGGTAGCTCAGCACCATGCTTAGCCGGCCCACGTGTCCACTGCAGATTGGAGCAGGGAGGAGAGCCAAGACGGAGTGACCACCTCCCCTCATGGAGACAAAGGCACAGCCGTCTGTCCCCTCCCCTCTTGCTCCCCCTCCCCCCGCCCCCCATCTAAAGCCACAGACCCTGCCCCCCCAGCCCCGCCCCTGTGAGGGGGGGAGGCCCCTCCCGGATGCCTGCCGCGTTTCTGGCCGCTGTGGACGGGAGGAATCCCTGGCCTGGGGAGCTAAAAGCATGAAGGACCAGAGGCCACTGCCCCTGGAGTCTGACTGTCCTTGGGAGCCCCCCCTGAACCCCACGTCCCAAGAGGGCCTCCAGCTTACCTCTTGGTAAAGCACACGCAGGTGGGACGCAGTGACTGCGTCCATCCGCGCCCAGGCTCCCTCTCACGCCACGCGGCTCCTGCCCATGGAGTAGACCCTCGGGGCTGGCTGCCACCTCCTTGGGGTCTCCCTAGCCCTGCCTTGTTCTGCCCAGCTCAGTGATTGAGCCTGCAGGGCGAGTCATTCTCCACGGAGACTTCGTGGCAGGCCCTGGGCTCGGGGTGCATCCGGGACCCTGGAACAACAACTGTCGGCGTCGGTGCTGGCTGAGCCAGGGTGTGTGGGGGGAGAGTTCTTGTTACACAGATACCGCCCGCCTGGTGCACCTGCCAGACCCGTCTCCACCACCAATTTCCACTTCCCTGTGCTGCCAGTCAACACTGGGAAGCGTAAGACCAGATGTTTCTAGAAAAGGAAGATGCTGGGCCTGAGGTTGCGAGGTCAACCATTGCCCAGACAGCTGGGCAATTGAACCACAGGCCTGCTGGGGGCAGCTGCCGCCCCTGGGCTTCAGGATGCCATGTCTTCTGCTGGGGCCCCAGTGGCAGCCGCACCCGGCCCTGCTCCTGTGTTCACAACAAACTCGTCAAGAGGCCTCCTGCTCCCAGCGACTCGGCCCGCCGCTCAGACTTTCCGGCTCCCTCACGAACCACCCAGCAGCCAATTTTCCAGTTGCAAAAGGGGCAAATTGCAGCCGAGGCCCGTGTCCTTCTGACCTGTGGAGGAGGGCGGAAGACACGGCCAGGCAGAAGCTGGGAACAAAATATGTTCATAAAAATCCCACGCAGAGCGGCACTTCTGATGAAATGAGCCAGACTTCAAGTTGCAAAACTGAGCGCCCTAGTGGCCAGGGGACCTGGTCACACAAAGGACAGGCCTGGACACCCATGCAATGGCAGCTCCATGCAATGACAGACCTGCCGGGCGAATGACCAAGAGTCAGGTGAGCATAGTGGCGCATGTTTGTAGTCCTGGCCGTTGGGAGGCCAAAGCAGGAGGATTGTGAGGTTGAGGATCGCCTGGCCTACATCTCAAAAAAATTGGGGGGGGGGCTGAAGGTGGCTCAGTGATAGAGCGCTTGCCTAGCATGCATGGGGCCCTGGGTTCAATTCCTCAGCACCACATACACAGAAAAGGCCGGAAGTGGCGCTGTGGCTCAAGTGGTAGAGTGCTAGCCTTGAGCTGAAGACTGAGGGACAGTGCCCAGGCCCATGACCAACAAAAACAAAATGTTGTTGTTTTTTGTTTTTTTGGGTCCGGTCGTGGGGCCTGAACTCTGAGCCGCCGGTGCCCGGCTGAAAATCTTTTTGAAGTAACATAAAAGAGTTGAATATTTTTAAGTTCTGGAAAAGTATGCCGATATATTATTTGCCTCTTTTCCTGCCTACCGTCCTGAAACACACGGTCATTTCTATTTAGATTGCATCGTGTGCATTGTTAGGGCTGCGTTCCAGGCTGGGCTGGTGGCTCAGGAGGACCGTGAAGACCAAGCGACCGGCAGCTCTGGCCGTGAGCGACCTGAGTCAGGCGGCATGTCACCCTGGGTTCTACGATCCAGCTTAATCCTTCTAACCCCACACAGCGGCTGGGCTCGGAAACACAGCCTGCCCGCCCCCGCGGCTCACAGGGACTGAAAGGAGACTCGGTTTTCTGTGTTGGTTCTAAGTCTGTGCTTATTCTAACTTGCCATTTTCAGCTAACGTTTTAGAAGTCGCCACATACTCGGGTGGTATTTGTGACTCTTTTGCACAGCTGGGATTAAAATAATGTCAGGTGAACCGGGCGCTGGCGCCCATGCTTGCCATCCCAGCTACTCTGGAGGCTGAGGTCTGAGGATCGCAGTTCAAAGCCAGCCTGGGCAGGAAAGTCTGTGACTCTGATCTCCAATGAACCATCAGAAAACCAGAAGTGGTGCTGTGGCTCAAGTGGTAGAGAGCTCGCCTTGAGCTGAAGCACTGAGAGACAGCGCCCAGGCCTAGAGTTCAAGCTCCACGGCTGACCTCCTTGCTCCTTCTCTTCCCCCTCCTCCTCCTCCTCCTTGTTCTTCATTACTTGCCAGTCTTGGAGCTTGAACTCAGGGCCTGGTGGCTGTCCCTGAGCTTCTTTTGCTCAAGGCTAACGTTCTACCACTTGAGCCACAGCTACTTCCAGCTTTTTCTGTGTGTGTGGTGCTGAGGAATCCAACCCGGGGCTTCATGCGTGCTAGGCAAGCACCCTACCACCGAGCCACGTCCCCGGCCCTTCCCTTACTCTTTTTCCCTGTCTCTCTATCGGATGCTCTCAGGGCAGCGAGAGCCTTTGGCTGAACTTTGACCATTAGTTGGGTGAGGCAGCCAATGGCAGATTCTCACCAGACCCCACCACCGTGGCCCGGGCGGCTTCCTCCAGAGGTGTCCAAACAGCTGGCCAACCTCAGCACGCCCTTCCCTTGGTGACACCCTGGAGACCAAAGGACACAGGGCCTCTGTGAGTCTTGGGTGACACTTAGTCATCGTTCTTAGTTAATATGAGCAAGCTTTTCCTGGATTAACTCGGAGAGCTAAATGGCCCAGTGAGGAAAAGCAATTTCCACCGACAGCACAGGATGCCGGCCTGCGGACCCTGAGCTGCGAGGCAACCTGGTCTCCACTGCCCCAGGCTGGCCACCCGGAGCCCCACGGCCGGGGGCCGGCCCGGCCTCCTCCTCCTGCTGGTATGGGCAGGCTGGGGACATCTTGGTCACTGCCACAAGACAAAATCTGGTTCTGGTCTCCCTGGAGGAGCGATACGGGTTTTGATCTTTACAATGCATACGTTGCTTTTCAAAGTCTAGGGAAAAAAAGGTCAGCCAAATACTGGTAGCTCTCACCTGTCATCCTAGTTACACAGGAGGCTAAGATCTGAGGATCACAGTGTGAAGTCAGCCTGGGTAGAAAAGTGAGTGCAACTCTGATCCCCAGCTAGCTAACAAAAAAGCTGAAAGTGGAGCTGTGGCACAAGTGGTAGAGCACCAGCCCTGAGCAAAAAAAAAAAAAAATCAGGTCCTGAGTTCAACCTTAGCACCTGCACAGAAACAAAAGCAATGAATAAAAACAACAAGCAAGTGGTCTAGCGTGTGCCTGGCATGTACAAAGCCCCGGGTCCAGCCCCAGCCCTGGAGAGGTATTAGTAGTAGACCTGGGACGGTGCAGTGACCGGTCCCATGGACGTGGCCAAGCAGGGCCTCGGGTAGCAGGGAAGGAAGCCCTGGAGGAAAGTCCTCAGGGACAAGCAAGAAACCTGGGCCTCGCGGGCACCCCCGGCCCTCAGAACCACCCATTTCAGCAGGAGGGAGAGGAGCGCTGTATGCGGATGCTGCATGGGTGAGCCAGGCCTGTCGCCCAAGCCAAATGACCCCTGGACACCACAACCAAGCTCTCAGAAGCTGGTCCAAGACCCAGATTAGTCTCGCTGCTCTAAGAAACGGCACCAAAGTAAAAAGAGAGGGAAGCAATCCGGAGGATCGGGATTTGAGGCCAGCCCCAGCTTGAAATCTGTCAGGAGCTGGTGGCTCCCCTCCGTAATCCTAGTGACTCAGGAGGCTGAAGCCTGGAGGATCAAGGTTGAGACTCAAGGACTTGTCTAAATCCTCCAGGTTCTACGTGCAGTTCACCAGCAGAACGACCGGAGGCGTGGCTCAAAGTAGCTGAGCACCAGCGCTGCAAGGGGCTGGGGCCTGGGGCCAGAGGTTGAGGAGTGTCAGGATCTGCAGCGCAGCGGGAGCTGGATGGTCTCGGTGCATCTCTACACCACGGCCTGGGCCTGAGCTGCAGGGAGAGCTCAGGTCTCTGCTCAGGGGCATCGGGAGGGAGCAATCTCCCTAGCCTTGTTTGTTCTATTCAGGCTTCAGCTGAAGGGAGAAGGCCCCCGTCCCCTTACTCCAGGAAGATGGTTGGACGGAAGCTGTTGATTGAAAAGGCAATCTCATTGAAAGCCACCGAGAATAATGTGTGGCCGAATATCGGGGCACCCCAAGGTCCAGGCAAGTACAGAGCATGAGCCATAGCAGCATCCAACAGAACCAGTGCGCCTAGGGTCTGGATCTAGAGTAAGGCCAGTGACTCAAGGTGACAGCACGGGGCTGGGTCTGTGTGCTGCAGGTTCAAGGCACGGTGTGGTAGCTGGGGACAGGGGAAGAGCCTGCTCAGGCTTGGGTCCTTTTCTAAGTGGTGGCCAGTGGATGGTCCCGAACCTGTGATCTCAGTATGATGGACATGGTCTATGAACAAAGAGAACGCCTAACGACTTGTTGGTTCGTTGTTTTCTGTTATTTTTTGGTTCTGGGGATTGAACTCAAGACCTCCAAATTCCTTTCCAGTTGAGCCATGAGCTCTGCTTCCAGCCCTTTGGACTTACTTGGTTTTGGAGATAGGTTCTCACACTGACTTTGCCTTTACTTTGTTTTAGAGATAGGTTCTCACACTGATTTTGCCTGGCTGGCCTTGAACTTGGAACTTCTTGCCTCTGCATCCCAAGTAGCAGGGATTACAGGAGTACACCACCATGCCCTGCTCACCTGGGGTCTTTTCTTAGTAATAGGGGGTTCAAAGGGCTTTGGAGGATAAGTCCTGGTATTCTCTAAGCCTCCAGGCCCCAGAGAGTTCAGGTCAGGATGTATCTTCATGGGAATTAATGTTCCACTATCCTGGTGTCTGTGACACCAGCCACCACCTAGAGTCACTGTCTGGCTGGGGAAGGAAATTACATTAGTGCCTATTGATGAGGTGCATTGTAATACGTTCATGCATGTGCACAAGGTGCAATGATCTATCACCTAGGAGAGCCTGGATTACTGTTGCCAAGACAACGATCCATTGAAACCCAGGCTACGAAGACGGGGCCCAGGCCTGCTCACACGGAGAGGAACGGCGAGCCGTCCGATAGACACAGACTCCACATGGTTTAATTTCCGTGCATCTTTTGAGACGCTTGGTACCACAATGCCCGCGGCCTTTTGTCCATGGGCGCTGAACTGGGTGAGGAGAGAGAGAGACTGCCCGGCAACGCTTCCAGGTTCCCGACGGGTCTTTTCATGCCGCCCGTTTCCTGGTGGCAGCGGCATTTGTCCGCGTGGAGAATGGAGAAGACACTTTTATGGCCGCTGTCTCCATGGTGCTCGGGGCTGTGGCTCACGAAGCTCCCGGGGCCTTTCCCTGGGAGCGGAGGCAGCCGAGAGCGAGGCCGGGTCCAAGCACAGGCCCGGCCCAGGCCACGCACAGCCAGGAGCCAGACGGGTTCCTGGCCTGGCTCTCAGAGTGCGGGGTTCATCAGCACCCCCGGGCCGCCCCATGGTGAGATCAGCCTGCTCCGTCTGCTGAAACGCTTGCACCCCCGTTCAGCTTCGCGCGCGTGTGTGTGTGTGTGTGCGCGCGCGCGCGCGTGTGTGTGCGCCCGTGTGAATGTACTAGGTAGGGCTTCAACTCAGGGCTTTGTGTGCTCCCTAAGCTGTACACTCTGCCGCTTGAGCCACAGCTCCACGGCTGGCTTTTTGGTGGTTCATTGGAGATAAGAGTCTCACAGATTTTCCCACCTGGGCTGGCTTTGAACTGTGATCCTCAGATGTCAGCTTCCTGAGTAGCTAGGATGACAGGTGTGAGCCACTGGCGCCCGGCCTTCCTTCTCATTCTTAATGTCTGAGTTGAAGCAGCTCCATTCTTTTTGAAACAATTTTTAAGGAATGATTATACACTACATATTTTCTGTTTTCATCATGCAATACTTCTTATTACGTAACAGAAATAAGATATGACCCCAAAGGAGGCTGCGAAACACGCCTTCAAACAGCGACCTGTCTAGAAAACTGTGGTACTGACATGACAAGGGCTGTGAGTGGGTGCTTGTGCTTGGTCCTCTGCCCAAGAGAAGCCAGCGCCAGCCGCGGTGTCCCCATGGCCAGTAGCCCCACAGCAGGTGACAATGGCCGGGCTTGGATCCTGGTTATTTGGGAAAAGGAGTGCTGTGTGGGAGGTGTTTGTTTGCACAATGAGAATCTTTCTCAAGACCACAAAGCGGGGGCAGGGGGTGGGGAAGCATATTACCACTAGTAATGATGCACACTGATGGGTACATTGTATTTGGATGCGCGCGCGCGTGCGCCCACACACACACACACACACACAAATCAACAATGCATCACTTAAATCTTTTTGCTGGCAAGGAGTAAGTGCCCTTCCAGGTTTGGGGGACGCTGGCTTCCAGAAAAGTCTCTACGGGAGACAGTGTAAAGTCTCTGGGGTAAACAGCATCTGATGCATAGAAATCCTCGATGGTCGTTAGCAGCGGGTAATATTTCTTTAAAATGGGACATGCCACCTTCTTTATAAGGAGAAAATGGACAATCCGCCCTCCTCACAGCCGGTCCTGGCACGCACAGACCTCTGCTCTCGCCCGTTAGTGAAGCACCACCCATAACTCTTCCCATTTGAAGTTTCTTTCCCAAGACTTCAGGAAGACCAACCGGAAAGGACAGAAAGAAGCCCAGTATTTTGAGTCTAATGAGCGGGGGGCAATTAGAGAAGGATTCCTAATGAAAAAAGAATTGTCGCCCGCAGATTTCAGAAGCTCCCTATACCGGCAACTCTTAGCAACTGAGCCCCTAAATCACCCTGAGAATAGATGGTGGAATCACCGGAAAGGCCACCGGGACGCGGAAGGCAGATCAACGACGCCATTAGCTTGCTTGAAAACCGACTGAAGCACATTTGAAAGCAAAACACACACACACACACACACACACACACACACACACACACGCTTTTCACTATGAAAATATGCCAACATAAAACGAGCATCACCGTGTGCTTCACAGGCTGGTTTCCAGGAAAGCTGCGAACCTTTGCACACCGTGTGCTTCACAAGCTGGTTTCCAGGAAAGCTGCGACCCTTTGCACATGCATCTCTGGTCCTGAGCAGCATGCGGGGTTTCTTTTCAGTTCTTGTGTTTGCGTGCTTGCTCTTTTCTTATTCCTCTTTGTTAATCCCCCCCTTCTAGAAGGGTTTATTCTTTCTTGTATTTTTTTCTGGTTCTGATCGCCTTTGTCTGCAGGTAGAATCCCTTTAAATATCTTTTGTATTCTGCAGTAGTAGTCATGAATTCCTTTAGCTTTTGTTTATCATGGAAGGTTTTCATTTCTCCCTCAATTATTAAAAAAAAATACCTTCATTAGGTACACTAATTTAGGTTGGCAATTCTTGCTTTTCAGGGCTTGAATTCTGTTCCCCACGCCCTCCTTGCATTTAGAGTTTGTGTGGAGAACTCTGGTGTCATTCTAATGGCTAGCTGTTTTAAGTTCTTCATTTCCTAATTGCACCTTCCATATCCTTTCTTTGTTCTATATAGTTAATGTTTTCACTATGATGTGTTTAGGGGCATTTCTTCTCTGATCTTGTCTGTTTGCTGTTCTGCGATCCATCACACATGAGTCTCTCTCAAGGCTAGGGGTTGTCTGCTGTTGTTTTATTGAACAGATTCGCGATGAATTTCATCGTGTACTTCTTTTCCTCATTTATCCCCATGATTCATAGGTTTGAGCTTTTGATGGATTCCAAAAGGTCTTGTCAGCTCCCTGGAGAGCTTTCGAGCATTTTTGCTCATCTATTTGACTGATCTAATCCCCTGCTTTATCTGATATCCTATTTTCAACTTCTTCTGTGTTCAAGTTTTGGATCAAAATTTTATCTGAGTAGTTTGAGATCTTCACTTCTATGACTTTGGTTTCTTTTTTTTTTTGTGGTTTCTATCTTATCGTTGAATTTCTCTCTCATATCCCAATTGCCTTCTATAGTGCCTTGAGCTACTTGTATTCTCTTCACTCAAATTCTTTTGGAACTCACTCTGATTTTTAGTCATATATATATATAATATATGTATATATCATTCTGGTGGTTTTCTGCTGGTTAATTGGAGATAAGAGTCTTATGGACTTTCCTGCCTGGGCTGGCTTTGAACCATGATCCTCAGAGCTCAGCCTTCTGAGTGGCTAAGATTACAGGCATGAGCCATCAGCACTTGGCTTATTTATCATTTCTTAAAAATTGTATAACCGAGCTCATTGTTTAGATTCTGTTCTTCCTGTTCATGGTGGCATTACTGGTTTCTTGTGGACAACAAGCAATGTTTTCCTCAAAATAATAAACAAGGCTTGTTTATTCATAAATTTCATGATGTTTTACTGGAATTCACATATCTTGGCACAGGTTTTGTGGAGGTTTTAATCTTTTTTTTGGGGGGGTTCGGTCGTGGGGCCTGAACTCTGGGCCTGGGCGCTGTCCTTCAGCTCTTCAGCTCAAGACTAGCGCTCTACCACTTGAGCCATAGCCCCACTTCCGGCTTTTTTTTTCTTTTTGTTTATGTGGTGCTGGGGAATCGAACCCAGGGCCTCACGCATGCAAGGCAAGCGCTCTACCACTGAGCCACCTTCCCAGCCCCTGGAGGTTTTAATCTTTATCTCAGTTGGTGATGTCTTACAGATTCATTAAGATGGGGTGATGGCTGGGTGGGTTTTGGTTCCCAAACCAGGCATTTCAGTGCTTAGGACACTGTTTGGGTCTTGTCTCTGTGCATGGTGAGGGCCTTGGCTTCAGAGGTGACTGCAGATGCTAAGCTGTTGTCTTGTGTTTGTGTCAGGTTCTGATGAAGATGAGAAACTGCTACTGCGCCAATAGTTTTAGGTAAATAGAGCATCTAAGGTTTACCTAGGCCAGTGTGGCAGTAGGAAGAAGACAGAAGTTACAGTCCTTCTGCAATGACACTAAGTATTTGCTTTCGCTATGTGGGAATGTGTAGGTGCTAAACTTCATGGCAGAGGTTAATGGGAAAGTGGAGAGAAATGAGCAAAAATATTATTTAATGTTGTGTTGGGTTAGGAAAGATGAACACATACACATACAAATAAAATCAGAGAACACCAATGATGGAGGATAAAAGAGAAAAAAACAAAAAGGAAAAATATGAAAACCAACAACAACAACAACAACAAAAAAAACAGAATAAAACGTGCTCATGTTGTTTTAGGTATGGGGAAGATTTAGGGGTGGGGGTCGGGTATGAGAAGAGTCGCGCTTGTCGGTGTAAGTGGGGAGGGCTTTGGGTAGAGAACTAAGCTATGATTTGAAAGAGAATACTGCAAGACCAATTCTGGGGTTCAGATAGGATGATTTCAGATAAAGAGAGTGAGTGGAACAAACTACAAGATTAAATGGGAAGGGATGACAGTCTATGTGAGAATGTGTAAGCTAAAAAATAAATTGAGCCAGGCGCCGGTGGCTCACACCTGTAATCCTAGCTACTCAGGAGGCTGAGATCTGAGGATCATGGTTCAAAGCCAGCCTGGGCAGGAAAGTCTATGACACTCTTAGCTCCAACCAACTACTCAGAAAAGGCCAGAAGTGGCTCTGTGGCTCAAGTGGTAGAGCGCTAGCCTTGAGCTGAAGAGCACAGGGACAGTGCCCAGGCCCAGAGTTCAAGTCTTATGACTGCCCCACCCCCCCCCAAAAAAGGACAAATTGTTGCCAGGAATCAGTAGCTCACGCCTGTAATCTTAGCTATTCAGGAGGCTGAGATCTGAGGATCATAGTCCAAGGCCAGCCCAGGCAGGAAAATACCTGTGACTGTATCTCCTATTAACTACCAAAAAGCCAGAAATGGTGCTGTGGCTCAAAATGGTAGAGCACTAACCTTGAGCAAAACAAACTTAGGGACAGTGCACAGGCCCTGAGTTCAAGCCCCACAACTGACAAAGGAAAAAAAAAAGAACTTCAAAGTGAATTGCAGGCCAGAGGAAGACTTGGCCCCTCCCCCGCACCTCATTGGCACAGAACCCCAGTCACGCAAGCCCCCAGTTTTGCAAAAGCGATAGAATCTCTTCAGAACCCCAGTCACGCAAGCCCCCAGTTTTGCAAAAGCGATAGAATCTCTTCAGGTGAGATCCAGGAGCTCCCCAGATCTCTCATTTTCCTTCCCAAGGGTAAGCATCTAGGAGTATTTCCAGAATTAAGAATCAGTGTGGTGGGTTGGAGGCGTGACTCAGGTGGTAGAACACCAGCCAATGAGCAAAAGCAAGCATCAGAGTTCAAGTTCGAGGTTCCATCTTGGACAAAAAAGAGAGAATCAGGGTTGTCAGAGAGACAGGAGTTCAGAGAGGAGGAGGGGTGGGTGGCGGCATCTGGGCGTGGGTCAGGAAGGCCAGCGGCTCTTTGCAGTGTGTGCAGACAGCAGAGCTAAGGTCCCTCGGCCGGAGGCCCAGGCCCTGAGGTGCGGGGTCAGAGGTCTCAGCCGCTGTCATCACGAGCCCCCTGTCCGCAGCCGAGCTAAGGCCTTGCTGCAGGGCCCCTAGCCTGAAGTCAGGGATGGGTTCCACACAGCGATCAGGAGAGGCAGATGGACAAGTCTCCATGTCTCAGTGCCCAGGAATGGACCTCTTGAGGATTCACGGAACCTTCTGGAACACAAATGCTTAGAGCCAGAAGGAAATCATCTCCTGACTTGCCAGGGGCTCAGCTCTGGGACGGGGCGGTGGATGGTTTGCTTAGCGTAGCCCAACTGCTCACCGGTAAAGCAGGGGTTCACTTAGCCTAGCAGGGCTGCTTCGGGGGAGACCTGAATTCGATTCCAGGGGGGTCCCAGGCCTGCAGGGACGTGCTGGGGGGGTGCCTGGGAACTCAGTGCCACGGGGCTGCCGGGGTGGGAATTCCAGCACCACCCCTTCCGGCCTCGGTGACCTTGTGTGACCTTGGAGGTGGCTTCTTGCTGAGCCGTTGGTGATGGCCGCATGCCTAGCCCAGCTGGGCCTACTTGTCAGGAGTGAGCGGGCTGGCCACCGGCAGTGCCGAGACCCAGCAGGACGAGGGTGGCAATGAAGCCAGGGAGACCCCGGAGTTCTAGCCCATCCACCGGCCCGACGTGCACGCGCTTCCACGGGGTACTGTTACCTCGCCACCACGCGTTCCAGCGCACGCGGATGTGAGTAGGGTCACGGCAAGGTGTGCCCCGGCAGGCAGGCTCTGGCCTCCCGTCCCCTACACACGTCTCCGCCCAGTACCAGTGTCACCTAGGAAACTGGCACACCTGGAGACAGGCACCGCCCCTTCCTGTTTGGTCACATCCTGGGCTGCCCCTGCCCTGCCTCCCATTGGACCGTGGGAGGTCACATCCACATCTGCCGTGGCCACACCTCCCCCTGCGCCTCGCCTGCTTGCACCCAGAGGGGCAGCGGCTCGCCCCTTCCGGCCTGTGCGCCTCCACCACACAGCCGTTTGGGGATAATAAAACCCCTCTTCCTGCCTGAATACCGCGTGGGGTCCTCTTCATCGCCACCTAATTAAACCCACCTATTTAATTTACCTTGCAGTAATAACTCCATTGCATCTGCTTCAGGCAGCTCGAGGGGACCATGCCAATGAAGACACTGGCCCAACCCGTGATTGTGCGTGTGCAAAGGCTCATAACAGGCTCATAACCTTGCTTAGTGGCTGACGCCTGTCATCCCGGCTGCTCAGGAGGCTGACAGCTGAGGCCCCTGGTTTGAAGCCAGTCTGGGCAGGAAAGTCTGAGAGACTCTTATCTCTATTTAACCACCAAAAAGTTAGAAGGGGAGCTGTGGCCGAAGTGGTAGAGCGCTAGCCTTGAGCAAGACAGTTAAGGAACAGCACCCAGGCCGTGGGTTCAAGCCCAGAACCAGCACACACACACATATACAAAAACGAATTGGAAAGATTATCACATTTAAAACAAATAAAAGAACTTAAATATGGGGCCAGGACCAATGGAAAATTAGTGAATTTATGAAAAAAAGAAGTGATATTATTCTTAATATCCTTTATAATTATGACATTAAGACTCTAGTAAGAATAGTAGACAAGGGACAATGGATGATTCAAATAAGGGATGCAAACGACCAGCCCAGTCATGCAAAATGAAATGTAAACTCAATATAAGCCAAATTAAGTTCAAGTTAAAGCACAGCAGGCATACTTTTAGTACTGATAGTTTTACAAGTAGAGACTAACATAAGAGGTTTAAAATCAGTTCTAAGCTGGGTGAAGGTGGCTCACGCCTGTCATCCTAGCTACTCAGGAGGCTGAGATCTGAGGATTGTGGTTCAAAGACAGCATAGGCAGGAAAGTCCGTGAGCCTCTTATCTCCAATAAACCACTAGAAAACCGGAAGTGGCGCTGTGGCTCAAGTGGTAGAGCATTCCCGGTGAGCTGAAGAGCTGAGGGACAGCGCCCAGGCCCAGAGTTCAAGCCCTACAGCTGACAAAACAAAAAACCCCAGAAGACTGTGTAAAACATAAAATAGAAGACCCGAGCCACAGGTGAGCTCTGCGCATCCGCGTCTCTCCCGTGGTCCATGGCATGCTCCAGAGCAACACGAGGCCTGTGAAATCTGGCATTGGCAGCAAAACCCAACACCAGCCCGCGCCCAGCGGTGAAAGGCCGGGTCCCCAGGCCCTCAGGGAGAACCGATTGTCCTCTCTTCCATCATTAGGGCTGGCTCTTTCTAGCAAACACCTAGAATTCCCCCTCCCTGCAGAAAGGAGGTGCCCGTGGCTCAAGTAGTCCATTTGTTTTTAAATCCACGTCTCTGTTCCCCCAAAGAAAGGGCCAAGGACAGAACGCTCTGTCAAATAAACAATTGCCCAAGGTGTTGGGCAAGAGAAATTGGGACCGGAAGCAGACTGCAGACTCTTTGCCCCAGGTAACTGCGTGATAAGGTAAACAAGGTGTGGACAATGAGTTCCTGTCCTCTTGTGATAAATATTTACTCAGGAGCCTGAGTGCCGTTTCTTGGCTTGAACATTGACCTTGAATTCAAAACACAGAGCCAATTTCCTAGGTGAGGTAATTCATTTCTGTGGCACTAAGCGGTGCCGGGAACAACAGAATTGGTTGTTTTTGTGATTGTTTCCTATGTGATTCGGTAGCTGGTTGCAGCTTTCCAGCGACAGGCTGAGTTTCCAGTTTCCAAATTGGAAATGGTTCCAGAGATTTTAGCCTGCGGCAGGGAGTTCGTCCCGCCCTCCCCACCCTCCCCCTGCAAACTTGGGGTCTTGGTGTGGAGGACCCCGCCGTGGGGTGCTGCCTGGCTTGAGTGGAAACTAAGGACTTGATTTTCAGGATTGTGGGTTAACATGGCCCCAAGTTTCTGAGATCCATGTATGCTGCACTTCAGCATCAATAACGGAAGTAGGAGCCGGGCACCAGAAGCGCACGCTTCTAATCCCAGTGGCACAGCAGGCTGAGATCTGAGGGTCAGGGTTTGAATCCAGCCGCCCTGACAGGAAAAGTCTAGGAGACTCTCCCCTCTAATGAACCACCAAAAAGGAAGTGGAGGTGTGGCTCAAGTGGTAGAGCACCAGCCTTGAGTGGAAAAAGCTAGGGGACAGCTCCCAGGCCTGGACATAAACATAAATAAATGATAACCAAACAAACACAAAAACGATGCTGCAAAATCCACCATTTCACTGTTAGCAGAATTAACCGTACCTAAGACAGAAGACGAGGGCCGCTGAGCCCTGGGAATGTATCAGTCACAAAACAGTACTGGGTTTTCCTAGGAGGTGCAGCTGAGAGCCCCCGCCACACCCCTGACAGGACCCCTGACGTCTCTCAGAACCGCTTCTGATCTACCTGCAGTCCGCTCGCTCCGCTCTTGCTTTTCCAGCTTGCTGTTCCCTGCGAGCAAGCCAAGACCAAAAGTCAAAGTCTCTCCCAGCGCCGGCGGGGCAGGCGTCCCGGTCCACGGTGCCCTCTTGCTGCCCCCCATTGTGCACCAGGCGTGCAGGTGGTTCTTGCTGGATCGTGGGGTCAGCCCTGCACACGGACCTGCGGATGCCGCCTGTGCTACCCGGGGCCCTGCCTCAGCCCGCACGGCCCCAGGCCTTCCATCCCAAGGAAGCCTGGAGACCCTTCCTGAGCACAAGCCCATGGCGCCGATCAGCTGTGCGCCCCTGTGACATTCTCTCACCCTGAAGTGAAGAAAGCTTCCCTGACTTGACCCCCAGGGCTGCAGACACAGCCCCGCCCGCCGGGGTCGGAGCCCTGCCCCCCCGCCTCTCCGCCCTCTCCCCAGCCTCATCCTGAGGGCCGGGTGTCTGGGGAGAGCTGAGCATTTGCTCATTTGCTGGTGTCTATCTTTCCTGTCCCTAAGGGTAGGAGCTTGTGTGTCCTGCTCACTGCCGGAGCCCCAGGGGCCTCGGCTGGGCCTGTGATCACAGCGGCTCCACGAGCAGAATGATGGCAGGGCTGAGCACACGAACCCATGAACCGACTGGCCAAGGAGACGCCAGCACAGGCATCAGAAAAACACATCTCAGCGGCGCCGGTGGCTCACACCTGTCATCCTAGCTAGGCAGGAAGCTGAGATCTGAGGATCACGGTTCAAAGCCAACCCAGGCAGGAAAGTCCGTGAGACTCTGGTCTCCAAAGAACCGCCAGAAAACCGGAAGTGGCGCTGTAGCTCAAGTGGTAGAGCGCTCGCTTTGAGCTGAAGAGCTGAGGGACAGCACCCAGGCCCAGAGTTCAAGCCCCACCACAAGAAAGAAAGAAGGAAAGGAAGGGAAGGAAGGAAGGAAGGAAGGAAGGAAGGAAGGAAGGAAGGAAGGAAGGAAGGAAGGAAGGAAGGGAAAAGAAAAAGAAAGAAAAGCACATTTCACCACATACACACAAGCAACGTAAAAAGGACCGAACATCCAAACAGTGGGAGCTGGGTATGGTGATGCGTGCTTACAATCCCAGCGCCGCGCCCAGGAGGCTGAAGGAGGAGGATCACAAAGTTAAGGGCAGCTTAAGTGAGGCAAACAAAAACACTGAAAAGATACCCATGGAATTAAACACAGCACTTCCAGATCCCAGATTCCAGAAGCCGGGGATACCCCGAGCAATAACAGCAACGGCAACAAAAGTAAACAACCAAATCCTCCTCCAAACAACCAATTCAAACCCAGTGAAAGAAGACGACTCCGGTGAAAAGCACGTGAAATCAGCTCACCACAGCCCATCGCTGACATGGAAATCTAAGCACACCGAGAACCCACCGGTGCCCGGGAGCGCGGCCATGCCCGAAAGGCCGGAGATAACAAACGCAGAGCCTGTGTGCCACGCTGGTCTCCAGTCGTCTCTGGGGTCTGGAGTCTGGTCGCCAGTCTCTGGTCGCTGGTTGGTAGGTAGAGGTTCAGCTGGCGTGGACTTCTGGGTATTGTCTTGCCTTCGGAATGAAGAGAAAATCTGTTTCTCTCGTTTATGCCATGTAGCATCCTTGACCTTAGTCTCAGCTTCACCTACAGAGCACCTGAGCCTGGGTAGTTCCTAGTGGAGAGAACTATAATGTACTGAAGTTCAAGGTCAAGGGCAGGCTTCCGGCAAGGGCGTTCTTTCTGAGGCCTTCGGAGGCTAAGGGAGGTGGGGAGAGAGGAAAGGAATCCCGGCCCCAAACATCCAGTTGTAACCCGGTAATGAGGCTGGGGCCCTCCTGCTCTGTCCCCCACAAAGCCTCATTGCCCAGGACTGCGGCCTGGTGACTCAGTTTCCAACACTTTTCTTGCGGGGGGGGGCGGGGGGAGATGGGAGGGTAGACACTTTTAAACCATAGCCCAGACCAAGCTGACCAAGACCATGGAATAGTATGCAGCCCTGAAAAGGAAGGAAATGTACACACCTTACAACACGGATTAACTGTGAGGACACTGCAGGGACGTTCACGACCATTCATGAAGTAGCCAGCGGGTCCCAGGCACAGGCAGAGGGGGGTCGGACGGCTTCGGGGTGGGGGCTGGGGGGAAGGGGAGTTCCCGTCTAATGTGTCCCCTTCAGCCGTATGCAAGGATTCCTGTGGCACTGGAGTCACACACAGTGACAGTTCCTCCCTCAGGTCAGACCTGCGTCAGGAAGAGCACTGGGAAACGAGGCAGTAGCTCTGCAGTCAGCACACCATGGCTTCCAGGCCAGCTCTATCCTACCAGCTACATGTGTTGATAAAGTTTTATTGGCACACCACCGTGTCCCTACAGCTGTTACCTACAGCTGGCCGGGAGACGCCCAGATGTGAGTGTCCTCAGACCAACGCTGCTGCCCCGGCGCCACACCCGCCCCGCACAACTGGGGACGGGGTATCCAAAGCTCACACACACGTGCGTGACGCACCTCCACGGGCTCTCCCCGCGGGCACGAGAGCTTGCCTCCTCCAAGAAAGGAGGTCCCGTGAACGTGTCTCAGTCCTGCAAGGATGCCCACGTGGACACACACACACAGCTCCTGGGCCAGGCAGAGAGTCGCACAAGGCAGGCGGGGTCACTAGTGGGCCATGGGACCTGCTCTCACTCACTTGGAGTTGACTTTAAAGCTTACCTATTTTGCCGGGCGCTGGTGGCTCACGCCTGTAACCCTTGCCACTCAGGGGGCTAAGGTCTGAGGATCGCGGTTCGAAGCCAGCCCTGACAGGAAAGTCCATGAAACTCTTATTTCCAAAAAAACTACACACACACACACACACACACACACACAAAGCCAGAAGTGGAGCTGTGGCTCAGGGTAGAGTGCTTGGCTTGAGCACACAAAGCTCAGGGTCAGCCCTGAGTGCAAACCCCAGATCTGGCACAAAAACAAACAAAAATCACCATTTTGTGCATGGAAAGCACATTGTGCTGCGTGGGTTGCACGGGTGGCTCTGACAGGCGGCTGTTACAGGCGACAGGCGACTCCCGGCACCTCCGGAGCCGAGGCCTGAATGGCCTCTGAAAGCATCCTCCGAGAGCAGGGCCAGCCACCTCACTGGAAATATGCCGGGCTGGGGGTGGAGCCCAGGGACGGAGACGGCCTCGGCCTCCACGCAGAGGCCTCCAGACCAGCCTCCGCGTGGCAAAAGAAATGCAGGAGGGATGGAGGGATGGAGGGAGGGGGGGAGGGAGGGAAGGAAGGAAGGAAGGAAGGAAGAAGGGGAAAAGAGGGGAAGGGAGGGGAGAGAAGGGATTTCCTAAATATTCTGCCATTTGTCTTTTTATTTTTTTGGCCAGTTCTGGGGCTTTAACTCACGCCCTGGGCACTGTCTCTGAGCATCTCTTGCTCAAGGCTAGTGCTCTACCACTTGAGCCACAGCACCACTTCTGGTGTTTTCTGTGTATGTGGCGCTGAGGAATCAAACCCAGGGCCTCATGCACATTAGGCAAGCACTCTACCACTGAGCCACCTTCCCAGCCCTGACATTTGTCTTAACATTGTAACTTTTTTCTTTTTATTTCTCTCTCATTCCAAGGCTTGAACTCAGGGCCTGGGCACTAACCCTGGGCTTTTTTTTTTTTTTTGCTTAAGGCTGGGACTGCACCTCTTGAGCCACAGCCCCACCTCTGGCTTTTTGATGATTGTTGTTAATTGGAGATAAGAGTCTGACATATGTTTCTGCCTAGGTGGTTGCAAATTACAGTCCTCAGATCTCAGCCTCTTTAGAAGCTGGGGTTACAGGTGTGAGCCACTGGTCCCAGCCTGGTATTGCAACTTGTTAACGTTTGGATGTCCAGTTCAGCCTAGACGTGTTTTGAGAATCCTAACAGTTCTTTAAGGAGGCTGATCCGCTATCAAAGACAGAACTCCAGGCTGCTTGTGAGCCTCAGGCTGGTGTGTAAGTCTCAGGCTGGTGTGTAAGGTCCCAGGTTGGCATGTAAGGCCCCAGGTTGGTGTGTAAGGCGCCCCCCGGTTGGTGTGTAAGGTCTCAGGCTGGTGTGTAAACCCCAGATGGCATGTAAGGCCCCAGGGGGCTGGTGTGTAAAGCCCTAGGTGGGTGTGTAAGGCCTCAGGCTGGTGTGTAAGGCCCCCAGTTGGTGTGTAAGGCTTCAGGCTGGTGTGTAAGCCCCAGGCTGGCATGTACGGCCTCAGGCTGGCGTGTAAGTCCCCAGGTTGGTGTGTAAGCCCCCAGGGTGGTGTGTAAGCCCCAGATGGCATGTAAGGCCCCAGGGTGGTGTGTAAGCCTCAGGCTGGTGTGGAAGGCCTCAGGCTGGCATGTAAGGCCCAGATGGCATGTTAGGCCTCGGGCTGGTGTGTAAGGCCCCAGGGTGGTGTGTAAGGCCCCAGGGTGGTGTGTAAGGCCCCAGGCTGGTGTGTAAGGCCCCAGGCTGGTGTGTAAGGCCCCAGGGTGGTGTGTAAGGCCCCAGGCTGGTGTGTAAGGCCCCAGGGTGGTGTGTAAGGCCTCAGGCTGGTGTGTAAGGCCCCAGGGTGGTGTGTAAGGCCTCAGGCTGGTGTGTAAGGCCTCAGGCTGGTGTGTAAGCCCCAGGCTGGCATGAAAGTCACCTTAAGATCTAGCCATGTGGAATCTGAAGAGGAAACAGCAGACTTCACATTTTCAGTCTAGACTCCAGGAAACATCTGAAAGTTGGCACCTAATCATGAACTTTTATTGGCTCTATCAGCTTTATGGCAGAAATCATAGAAGAATCGCAGGCTCTCCATCAGCTCTGTCCTGAGGGCAGGAGATGGGCAGCGGCGCCCTACATCAGCGCCGGAGGCTCTGCTTGGTTGGCAAGGCTGTCAAGCCGGTAGGCAGCACCGAATGATTTCTACAGTTGGTCTTGTGTGGGGTTTGTGTGTGTGTGTGCCAGTCCCGGAACCTGGGCACTGTCCCTTAGCTCTTTCGCTTGCTCTCTACCACTTGAGCTGCATCTCCATGTCCAGCTTGTTGTTGGTTCACTGGAGATAAAAGTCTCGGGAATTTTTCTACCTAGGCTGGCCTCAACCTGCAGTCCTCAGATCTCAGCCTCCTAAGTAGCAGAGCCACCTGCCCCTGCCGCTTCCAGCTGGGATCAGAGTCGCTTGGCTGTGTTCTCCCGTGAGGACGAGGCGTGGGCCACGCAGACGCCGGCGCCCACCCTGCGGCTCCCTTTGCTTGTGGCTTGTGTGGCAACGCGTTCCCCTTTTCTCCCCCTCCGTGGTAGAGGCCTGCCCGGGGCTCACTACCGGGGAGGACTGTTTGCTTGGCCAGTGATCAAATCTCCTGGGGACCCCAGAATCCCCTCCCTCCACGCCCAAACACGGGCCTCCACTCCCCACACACCTGTGCCCCCGAAAACCTGCCTCAGGTGCCGCAGAAGTTCACACCAACACCCACTTCCCCCATCGGCCGGCCCAGGCTTTTCCAGGACTGCTGGGCCTTCTTTCAGGCTTCCTTCCTGCTGCTGCTGGAGGGCCGGAAGTCGCACACTGGGGGCGGGGGGGGGCTGGCGGGGATTTGATTTCTTTTTTTAATGGGAGCTTTTATTTTCACAAGCTTTACTGAGAATAGAATTCTCGTGGCACAGTTCACTTCTTTGATGATTTTTGGCGGTACTAGGGTTTAAACTCAGGGCCCCACACTCCCTCAGCTTTGTTTGCTAGGTGGACGCCCTGCCATTCAAGCCTGGCCTCTGAGCCCTACGATGTTACTGTTTAATTAGGAGATGGAGTCTCCCCCTGGCTGGCCTCCGATCGCAATCCTCAGATCTCAGCCTTCTAAGCAGCTGGGATTACAGGCGTGAGCCACAGTGCTTGGCTGTCTGCTTTTCTGGTCAAGTGTCTTGGTCGCGCTGCCCAGCACCCACCGGGCGTGCTGGGAGGTGCGCAGCCCCTTATTCGCACACACTCAGGCTGTGTCCTCACATGCCCATCGGTCTGTTTGCTCTGACAAATGAGCCCCGAGGAACATCTTTGCACGTGAGCAGGCGTTTCTGGAAACGCTGCTCATCGCGAACGCTCTGCCAGCGCGCACTCTCTTCACCAACAGAGACTCAGGAGGAGCTTGGGATCTTCCAGGCCCAGTGGGCACAAAGCCAGGCAGAGAAGGCGGCCCTGGCCGTGCCCTCTGGCTTCTCCGTGGACCCGGTGCTCCTCCGGACAGACTTTGGACCTCTGTTTATCGGGTGTCTCTCCTCCTTCCGGTGGCCCTGCGCCTGCGACCAGGGCGCCTGGCACCGGGCTCCTCCCGCCCTCAGGACACCAGGCTCGTGGACTTGGCCCCCTGGGACCTGCCCGCTGTCCCTCTCACCTCAGGACCTCAGGGCCCACACCCACCTGGGCATCCACTCCTTCCTGGGCCCCGACCGCCCAGGCTCCATCCAGCCCCAACTACAGCCACAAAGCCCACCTACTGCCCCTGCCCCTTCCCTCTTACTTTCTACCCCATGGCAACCTTTTTCTTTTCTTTCTTTCTTTTTTTTGTCTGTCCTGGGGCTTGAACTCTGGGCCTGGGCGCTGTCCCTCAGCTCTTCAGCTCAAGGCTAGCACTCTACCACTTGAGTCACAGCACCACTTCCAGTTTTCTGGTGGTTCATTAGAGATAAGAGTTTCCCGGCCTTTCCTGCCCGGGCTGACTTTGAACAGCAATCCTCAGATCTCAGCCTCCTGAGTAGCTAGGATTACAGGCGTAGCTGCTGCCACCCAGCCAATCTTTTTCTTAAAATGCCAGTTCTGAGGCTGGCACTCAGGGCTGGGGTGCTGTTCCTGAGATATTTTTAATGCAAGGCTACCACTCTATCCCTTGAGCCACAGCTCCACTTCCAGCTTTTTGATGGTTAATTGGAGATAAGTGTCCCAAGGACTTTCCCGCCCAGGATGGCTTTGAACCTTAAACTGTCACCAGAGGCAGGTGAGGGTTAGTGAAGTTTCCCTTTAAAGGTAGGAACTCTTCACCTAGGGTCCTTGACTTCAATTGCAGAATAAGAATTTCTGGACAAGTCACAACAAGAAAACTTGGCAGAGCTGGGGCTGGGAAGGTGGCTCAGTGGTAGAGCGCTTGCCTTGAATGCATGAGGCCCTGGGTTCGATTCCTCAGCACCACATAAGCAAAAAGAAAAAAGCCGGAAGTGGCGCTGTGGCTCAAGTGGTAGAGCACTAGCCTTGAGCTGAAGAGCTGAGGGACAGCACCCAGACCCGGAATTCAGGCCCCACGACCGGACCCCCCCCCCAAAAGGCAGAGCTTTATTAAGTAAACAAGCAAGCAAGCAGACAGACAAAAAGCAGACAAATGGACAAGCAGACAGACAGGGGCACATTCTAACAGAGTGTGGCGATAGAGACCCAGCCCCTTGGGCTTGGGGGGCGGGTATTTATAGGGTAAAGGCAGAGGGTCTGGCTTCAAAGTTATGCAAAGGTAGGTGCTTTGGCTTTGCTCGAATCACACCTGGAGCTACTTTCTGACTTTCCAGGTAAGAATGCCTCCTGCCATAAAACAGATCGTTCTCCGCTGAGATAAGGAAGCGCCGGAGCTGCCCCGCGGGCCGAGGCGGAGGAAGCGGAGCTGCCCCGCGGGCCGAGGCTGGGGGAAGCGGAGCTGCCTCGCGGGCCGAGGCTGGGGGAGCGGAGCTGCCCCGCGGGCCGAGGCTGGGGGAGCGGAGCTGCCACGGAGGGATAGCTCTTGCACGGAGGGATAGCTCTTGCACGGAGGGACAGCTCTTGCACGGAGGGACAGCTCTTGCTCGGAGGGATAGCTCTTGGATTTGCTGTGAGCTGCCCTACCTCCTTTCCCCCTGGCCTGTCTGGCTTCAGAACCTCGGCTCTCAGCCTCCTCGGGAGCTGGGATGACAGCTGTGAGCCCCGCGCCGCTCTGTGGCAAGCTTGTAAGGTGAAAACCAAGCCCTGTTTTCTTTTCAAAGATCTTTCTGTGGCGCTGCGCGGTGTCCCATCCCCCCTCAAAAGTGAAAAGTCCCGTGTTGGGGGCGGGGAAGGTGGCTCAGTGGTCAAGCGCTTGCCTCACATGCAGGAGGCCCTGGGTTCGATTCCTCAGCACCACATACACAGAAAGAGCCGGAAGTGGCGCTGTGGCTCAAGTGGTAGAGCGCTCGCCTTGAGCTGAAGAGCTGAGGGACAGCGCCCAGGCCCAGAGTTCAGGCCCCACGACCGACCAAAACATAAAAAGGTTCACGTGGTGCATGTGGCCTCTGCTGGAGGATGCTGACACCTCGCCCTCCCTCCCTCCCTCCCTCCCTCCGCCCCTCCCCCTCCCCCTCATCAGACCGGGTCCCTCATCCTCCTGGAACTGCAAAGAGAAAAGTTCCTACTGCTCACCCAGTCTCGCCAGCCCCTTATTCCATTGGCACAAAACACAAGGCCACGGTTATTGGGCCAACACACAAGAAAAAGCAGCTCCCCAGGCTGGCCTGCCTCCCACCGCGCCCATCCCTCCAACCAAGGCGCCTCCCTCCCCTCCCCTCCCCTCCCCCATTCCTCCCCTCCCCCACCGCCCTCCTGGCTACGGCATCTGCTGTGCCTTGACTAGAAACTCCCCAAGTGTCCCCCAATCCCTGGCCTCCCACTCTGGGCTGAGCTGTCCTCCGAGGAATGACCTGTCCCCCATTATTCACTGGCCACCAGTGTGTGCCACCTTCTCCCGGGGCGGGACACAGCTGGCCAGCCGCAGGGGACACGCTGCCCTGGGATCTGACCCGCACGGCGGCAAAACAGGTGAGCCGACTTGACACGAAGGCAGCGCCCAGAAGAGGCTGCTCTTGAGCCGCAGTTCCTCAGGGCCCGGCCCCCCCCCCTTCCCTCCTGTCACTCCTCCCCCACGCTTGATGGTGCCCATCCCCCTTGGCTCTTCACTACCCAGCCTCTGCAGCTCTGCCTTCCATTCTATGGGCTTCCACATCCGTTTCCCAGACGCTTTTTCCTTCTGTCTTCTCTGTCCTCGGGGATTCCTGCCTGACCCTCTCCATCCTGGGGAGAACATTTCCCCCCACCCCCACCCCCACCGCCATTCACCTGGCCCTGGAACACTAGAGAAAAGCGGGAAGCCCAGCAGCCCACACCGGCCTTCCCTGAAAGGAACAGCTGACAAGACAGGAGAATGCAGTGCACCGCAGGGGCTGCGCGCTGCGCGGCTGACCTGTGGTTTTGTTCCTTGGCATCCACAGAGCTCACTGGAGACACAGAGAAGTACACGAACCACAAATCACTCAGCTCTCCGCCTTCTGTCATAAGAAGGGAGGATTTGCCGGAGTGACGCAGTCGTGCGTAGATTGAACCCGCTAGTAATTTTCTAAATGCTGGAGACCACACGGTCTAACCCTGCGTGACAAAAAGCTGGCTCAGTCCTCTTTCCTAGCATGATAGTGATCAAGAGGAAAATTTATGGAAGCAATTGTTGACCTGCAACCATTTCCTGGGTCAAAAATAGGGATATGCATACATGAGGCGCTACGGTTCAGATCTTCAGTGGCTCTGAAGATGCAAGTGTCACATGCTTGGGCCCCAGCTTGGCGTTGTTGGGAGGGTGTAGAACCTGTAGGAGATGAAGCCCAGCAGGAGGTCTCTAGGCCATTGGGAGGTGTGCTCTGACAAAGACTGAGGGACCTCAGACCATTCCTCTTCCTTCCTCTCTTTTGCTTCCTGCTGTAAGGTCCATTCCTGGACGGCGAACAGACCTCGCCCAGTACCTGCGTTACCTAGGCAACTGGGACACCTGGAAGAGGTCACATCCGCATCCGCTGAGGTCACATCTTAACCTGATGTGGCCACACCTTTCTCCCACCTGACCCCACTTCCCTTTACCTGGACACACCCTTCCGCACCCCCTACCCTATATAAGGCCTAAACCGCGGCCAGACGGCCCTTTTTCCCTTTTCCTTTGCCAGCCGCGTGGAGTGCCAACCTTGCCTGGTCCCAGCAGGTCTACTGAATAAACCCCTTACCTGAATACCACATGCGTGGTGCAGTTCTTACTCGGCTACCTCTTTTTAAAAACCTAACCCCCGCAAGCCCTTCCCCACCATGACAAGTCTTTTTTTTTTTTTTTTGTCAGTTGTGGGGTTGAACTCTGGGCCTGGGCGCTGTCCCTCAGCTCTTCAGCTCAAGGCAAGCGCTCTACCACTAAAGCCACAGCTCCACTTCTGGCTTTTTTAGTAGCTAATTGGGGATGAGTCTCAAGGTCTCTCCTGCCCAGGCTGGCTTTGAACCGTGATCCTCAGATCTCAGCCTCCTGAGTAGCGAGGATTACAGGCGTGAGCCACCAGCGCCCTCAGCTCTTCAGCTTAAGGCTAGCCCTCTACCACTTTGAGCCACAGTGCCACTTCTGGCTTTTTCTGCTTATGTGGTGCTGAGGAATCAAACCCAGGGTCTCATGCATGCAGGGGCTAGTGATCTTTTCTATGGCCAGCTTCCCTATTGTCCTGGTGCCCAGGTACTGCAGGGGCTTCATAAACATCTGTCAGTGATGGACTTTAGTCTCTTATATGGTTATAAAGAAGCTAGCAAATTCCTTGTCTCACACTCACACACAAGTCAGAACCAGAAAGCTTAAATGTCAGAGTTGGAAGAGGACCCGAGGGCCCTCTGGACAGAGACTCCCCTCTGTATCATTTCAGCTGCGGGTCTATTGGGATGTCAGCACGGCCCGTGGCCTCCCTTCTGCCCAAGGACAACACGGCTGGCTTTCCAGCCACTTGCTGAGGACTAACCTACCTTTGAACAGGAGCCCCTCTCCCTCATAATGGGAAGCCATGCCTCAGTACCCCCTCCCGGGGGGCTGGGGGCGTGGCACCGAAGGAGCCCACTTTCTGACACTGACACAGACTCGGCTTTGTAAACCTTTGGTGTTTTGTTCAGGACTTGGTTGCATTAAACATTTTAAACGCCGCACTGCAGTATGACCTGCCCAGATCCCCGGGTTTGGGGCTCGGCTCGCCCCCTACGCCCGGCCCGGGGCACGAGGGGGGGGCTGCCATCCGAAGGCCCGCCGGGCAACACCACCGTGCCGCGTTGCTGCCGCCAGGGGGCCGGGCCCGGCCCGGGGACTCCGGGTCCCCCACCCCGCGGCGGTGCCCGCGGCCGGACGCCCGCGCCGCCCCGCCTCCCGCTCTGTCTAGCGCTGGAGGAGGCCGAGTCCAGGAGCGGGGTGAGAAGAACCGCGGCTTTAGAAGAACCTGCAGACTCTCTCCAGGAGCGGGGCGGGGGCCGGGTGCGCGGGCGCGGAAACCAGGACACCGCACAGGTGTCCCCGAAAACGCGGGAAGACGCCCAGTCCCCGCCCCACTTCCTGCGGGGCCACCGGAGGAGGGGCTTGTGGGCGTGGCGATGGACGGGGCCAATAAGGAAATCCGTGGACAGCGTTGTGGGCGTGGCCACGGGGAACCAGGCCGTGGGCGTGGCCTGCCATCTAGGCCAGCCGGCCTGGCTTCCTGTGGCCGCGGGGCCCCGCCGCGCAGCTCTGCGGGTCCCCCCCAAGTCTCCCCGGACAGTCTCACCTGGACAGCGTACCCCCACGCCACCTTTGCCCAAGGCCGCCTGGGCCTCCGCGGTCCGGCCCCTCCCCTCCCCCATCTCTCCAGAAACTTCATCATGTTACCCGCCCCCAGCCCCCCAATCCTGCAGAGCTGGGGTCCCAGGACACCCGGGGCCGCCGTCTCCCTCGGGGACACGGTTTTATCCGCTTGCCTCGCTCAGTCTACCAGTGCGCGCCGTGCACCCGCGCCGCCAGGGCTGGGCAGGTGCGGGGGGGGGGGCGGGGGCTGGCCTGGCGTGCAGGAGGCCCGGGCTCCATTCCTCAGCACCACATACACAGAAAACGCCGGAAGTGGGGCTCAAGGGGTAGAGCACTCGCCTTGAGCACAGAGAAGCTCAAGGACACAGCCCTGGCCCTGAGTTCAAGCCCCAGGACTGGCTGGAAAAAAAAGCACAGGGCAGGCCTCGATCCTGGGACTCACCCCACTTCTGATACAGAGAGGTGATGGGTGATGTCCTCATATTCTTGAGCGCTGGTAAGATCACAGAATACCAGACTGGAATAACTAAACAACAGAGTTCCTGGGGGTGCTGTGCTGGGGTGGGGAAGGCCCAGAGCCTGCAGGGCGCTGGCTTCGCAGGCCCAGATGCCAGTGAAGGGCAGGTGAGCCCAGGGGAGCAGAATGAGGAAAACTGGCTGAACACATCCCTTTACTCGTATCCCTTTACCCCTTTACTCGGGAACTGTTCTGGGGAAAGCTAATCCTCTCCCACAGGAATGGCATTAATCCGGGATGGGGGTGGGGTATCCCTCAAGGCCTTGTCGCCTCTTAAAAGCCTGGCTCCTGAGTATTATTCCCATTCACCTAAACGGCACCATGACCTCAGGAGGTGATCCATGCTGCTGGGTGCTGCGCTCAGCCATCGGGTGTGCCAAATTTATTCCTGTCCCAGGCATCCCCATGTTTTCTCTAATGTGAAACGTGTACGTGTGTGTGTGTGTGCGTGTGTGTGTGTGTGCATGTGTGTGCATGCATACACG
The DNA here is from genome assembly GCF_000151885.1 of Dipodomys ordii. Lineage (NCBI taxonomy): Eukaryota > Metazoa > Chordata > Mammalia > Rodentia > Heteromyidae > Dipodomys > Dipodomys ordii. The sequence goes on along the minus strand of NW_012267222.1, from coordinate 4,709,384 downwards.
CGCCAGCGTTAGGGCTTGAACTAGCACCCACTAAAGCCACAGCTCCACAGCTGTGAGATCAGTCTCACAGACTTTCCTACCTGGACTAGCTTGGGACCTCAATGCTCAGATCTCAGCCTTCTGAGTAGCTGGGAATACAGGTATGTACTGCTGGCTCCCCACTTTCTCATCTACAACTTTAGATGTTCCTTCATACATAAAGTTTGGCCTGGGACTCCTAAACTTGGGAGTTGTAGGTCCAAGAATATGCCAGATTTCCAGCTTTGGTACTAAGTTGGGAAATGTTTTTGTTTTGTCGGTTGTGGGGCTTGAACTCTTGGTCTGGGCTCTGTCCTTGCGTTCTTCAGCTCAAGGTGAGTGCTCTACCGCTTGAGCCACAGGACCACTTCCAGTTTTCTGGTGGTTAACTGGAGAGAATAGTCTCACAGACTTTCCTGCTGGGGCTGGCTTTGCACCGCAGTCCTCAGATCTCAGCCTCTTGAGCAGCTAGCATTACAGGAGTGAGTCACCAGCGCCCCACTTGGGAAATGGTCTTCCCAGAAGTCTAGCAGATAAAATTTATATTCCACAGTTTTGCTGGATCTAACTCCCCACCCCCATCCCCTGCCTTCCCTGAGTATGGAGGACAGGCAGATTGGAGAGCAGAGGGAATCAAATCAAGGAATGGGAAGCGCCCCCCCACCCCTTCCCCACTCTCAGCCTGAGGCTCTGGGCAGAGGCCCTGGGGGCTGCCCTTGCCCTGAATCGCAGAGTCTGATTCCTTATCCTCAAGTTGAGGACATAGAGGGAGCTGCCACCAGCCGTCCCAGGCCGCAGAACAAGCAAGTGGCGCATGCCCAGCACGGCGCAGATTCCCAGGCCCGCTGCTGTGATGGCCCTCATCTCTGTGCTGAGTGAAGCCTTTGAGTGCGGCTCTCAGCGTCGTATGTCTTCCGCGTGTTCACCTGGTCCCAACCCCGCCTCAAGGCCCTCTTCCCAGTCTGTCCTGTTGCCCACAGCCCCCTTCCTGCTCCCCTGGTCTCAGCCATGTGAGGTCTTCTGGAGTCCTGCGAGCGGCGGGGCTGGAGTTGCACGCGTGTGGGTTTACATCCGGGCCCTGTCGCTGACCGGCAGGGCACCGTGGACAATCACCTCCCCCTGCAGCCTCGGTCTCTCTGTACAGGCAAGGGGCGGGGAGCAGAGCGCTCGCTGAGGGCGGAGGCTCTGATGGTGGAGGAGATAGCACAGGGATTCTCAGCAGCACGCTGGTCACAAGGCGCTTCACGGGATGTCCGCTGAACTTCCTTGCCATCACCTCCACCATCTCCCAGCCATGGTGGCACCGGCCCGCTCTCCTAACTGCTCCCAGTGACAGCCTTTGGCACCAGCGTGACCTCTCCGTGCCCTGTCTGCCTGTGTCACCATCTGCTCGAGAGCTAAAGCCTGACCTGGGCGCCGTGGCTCATACCGTCACCCAGCCACGCTGGAGACTGAGAGCCAGCCCCGGCAGGGAAGTCCAATTCACCACCACAAAGCTGGAAGTGGAGCTGTGGCTCAAGTGGTAGAGTGCCAGTCTTGAGTGAAAAACAAGCTAAGGGACAGTGCCCAGGACCAGAGTTCAAGCCCAAGTACTGGTGCATAAGCGTGTGTGTGTGCGCGCGCGTGTGTGTGCGTGTGCACACACACACTCTCTCAAGAGATTTTAAATCCTGGAGGTGTCCCAGCTGGTTCCTTGGCCCCATGGAGTCTGACTCCAGGGCCTGGTCCTTCTCCACCTGGCCCTCATGTCCCTAGTTGCTGTCTTCAAGCTCTGCTTGGCCCTCTGTCTGCCCATCTGTCCATCCATCTGTCTGTGTGCTTCCCCGGCCCCCCAGGACAGAGGCTGCTCCTCTGTACCCCCGAGGGTCCTCTTGGTCTGTCTTTCCTGCTCTCTGTCCTGGCCCCGCTGCCCTCTGGTCAGGCTCTGCCCCTGCCCCAGTGGATGTCCACCACGCTCCCCTTCACACTGCCCCGCCCACCCCACCAGGCCCCACCTACCCCCTGCCAATCAATGTTTGTTTGTCCCCTGTCCTGTTAATAAATAACATTTTTCTGGGAGGCCGATAGACAGAAGTTTACCCACAGGCCAAAGGTTTTAGACAGATCAGTGACCCTGCCTGCGAGTTTTCAGCCATGGCGGGCATCGGAACGGAGGGGACAGGAGGTGCTCCCTTGGCACGTGTTAAGTAACAGGCCCTGAGTGTCCCCTCTTCCCCTGGGACAGGGCTGGGGCTCCCAGGCAGAGCCACTTTCTTTCCCCAAGCCATGTCAGTTTCAAGGAAGCCCGCTCCGTCCGTCCACCCTCGGAGAGGAGGGGGAAGTGGGCGCCGGGCTCAGAGCTGCTTGCTAAGGAATGCACCCGCGTGCCACCACGGGACGGTAGCCAGAGAATCGGAGTGCCCTGACCCCCCTCCCCCCAGTGCCTGAGCCACCGCAGACCCAGGCATGGCCAGGCCCGGGGTGTGGCGGCTTTGGGGACACAGACCCCACCAAGTGAGCATGTGCGGTGACCTCCAGGTGTGGAGGGTCACCAGGGCGAACGCTTTCCTGGGCGGGTGTCCGCAGGAGGGGGTCATGGGGGGTGGATAGGAGGGCGCGGCTCCAGCCACCCTGGCCAGGCCTGGAGCCGGGCGGTGGGCGGCTCTCCTCACTGCCGTTCTCCCAGTGACCTCGCACACGTTGTCCATCCACCTGCTGATCCCCCCGGGGTGAATGCTGACCCCTCTGCTCCGGGCAGGGCTCTCGGGGTTGTTGTCGTTTGGTTTGGGTTTAGACTGACACTGGGACTTGAACTCTGGGCCCAGGCTCTGGCCTTTCACTTCTTTGCTCAAGCCCAGCGCTCTGCCACTTGAGCCACACCTTCAATTCCAGCTTTTGGGTAGTTCACTGGAGAAAAGAGTCTCAGGGACTTTCCTGGCCAGGTCAGCTTCAAACCACGGTCCTCACCTTCCTAGCTAGGATGACAGGCGTGAGCCACTGGTGTCTGACTTCAGCCTTTGGGGCTGCTGATGGATTTAATCCCTATTGAGAAGGGATGCAATCCAAAAGACCCCCATGCCCCAGCCCCCTCCCCCCAGCTCACGACCCCTGACCTGGCAGCCTTAACCCCGAGCCCTGCTGGCTGTCCTCCAGCCCCACCTCAGGCTTCTTTCCACGCTTATTTCCAAGCCTGCAGAATGAACTCCTATTTCCTAAGTAGCTAATGAGAATCTTCCTTCCACCATGGGCCAGGGAGGGGCCTGGAGCCCAGAGAGCCCCAGTGGCTCCCCAAGCCCACATTAGCGTGTGAGCAGAGCCGGAAGGAGGCGGGCAGGCGCCAGGCTCCCCATCCCTGCCCTATCTCAGCATCTGCTAGCTCACTATCACCCAGTACATCTCTGCTGCGTGACTCAAGCTTTCTGTCTGTTCCCTGACACCATCGGCCCCGGGCGAGGGCACTGGACCCCTCAGCAGAGCGCCCCAGGCCTGGGCTGGCTCCAGCTCTGCCCTGCCTCCTGCTGTCCCAGCCGGCCTTCCCGCTCAGCGGCTAAGACCAGGAGCTGGGACTGGGCCATCAGGACAGGGGGCCGGGGTGTTTCTGTGCAGTGCTGGCAGCAGTGCTGGGCTCGGGAACTGAGTAACGCCAGGTCCTGAACAACTCAGTGCAGCCATGCCCAGTGCTCAGGGGACAGGCAGCCCTAAGAGGCGATCAGATGCGGGTGCCAGGGGCTCACACCTGTCATCCTAGTTACTCAGCAGGCTGAGATCTGAGGATCGCAGTTCAAAGCCAGGCCAAGCTGGTTTCAACTACTCAGAAAAAGTCAGAATTGGTGCTGTGGTTCAAGTGGTAGAGTGCCTACTTTGAGCAAAAGAAAGGGACAGTGCCCTGACCCAGAGTTCAAGCCCCACGACTCGCAAGAGAGAGAGAGAGGAGGGAAGGAGGGAGGGGGGTAACAGCCTGCACCATTTGAGCCACATAGCCACTTCTGGCTTTTTGTTGGTTAGAGATAAGACTTTCCTGCCTGGGCTGGATTTGAACCACAGTCTTCAGGTCGCTGTCTCCTGAGTAGCTAGGATTATAGGCGTGAGCCACCAGCGCCCTGCTAGAGTGTTACTTTATAATCCAGATGTATTGTAGGAGAACTTCGCAGCATCTTGGACTCTGGACGTGGTGGGTGAGAGGAGGGGTTAGGAGGTGGCAAGGCTTTCCCTTTCTATGTGATTATGTTCCATCTAAAGACAAGCAGGAAAGAAGCCGTTCCAAGCTCTGGTCACTGTTTACCACCCCCGCCCCCTGTGAAGGACTGGGGTGTAGCCTAGTGGGGAGTTCTTGTCTAGGAGGGATGACATCCTGAGTTCCGCCCCGACACGTGCACGCATACACACAAAATCCTCAGCAATAAGGTGAGGTGCAGTTTCTCATGCCTGCAATCCCAGCAATGGGAGAGGTGTAGGGAAACAGGATTGAGGTGCAAGCTGATTTCGACAAAAACTTGAGACCCTCTGAAAAATAACCAGAGCAAAAAGGGTTGGAGTACCAGCCTAGCAAGTCCAAGTCCCTGAGTTCAAACCCTGGCACCCCCAATACGTAAGCAAACCTCAAAAGGAGATCTCCAGCAGCGCATTCCTCAGACGGCACTGCTCTATCCTGTAGCGCCCAAGCAAAGCCTTTTCCGGGGAAAATCAAGTCCTGACTTCTCCAGATCAACCTGGAGACGGTGGAGAGCATGCGTGCACGTGACAGTCGCTACCTGCCTTCCAAGCTTATTACCATTTTCCACATGTAAGAAGGTCTGGATTCAAGCTCTCCTGGCTGGAATGTGGCCGAGTGGTAGAGCGCTTGCCTAGCGTGCATGAAGCCCCGGGTTCCAGTCCTCAGCACCACATACACAGAAAAAGCGAGAAGTGGCGCTGTGGCCTTGAGCCAGAGAAACTCAGGGACAGTGCCCAGGCCCTGAGTTCAAGCCTCAGGTCTGGCGCAGGCGCGCACGCGTACACACACACACACACACACACACACACACTTCTAAGCTTAACTTTCCTTCACTTCCCTTCAAAGATGGAAGGGTGGCAATGCCAGGCCTCACTCCGCTGGGGAGGACTGAAGACAATCACTTCCTTTTCCTATGGACATCCTTTAGAAAAGGCACTAGAACTTTCCGTACGTCAGTTTTCCCCGATGCAAAAGATGAGAGAGATTAGTTTGTCTGGGCTAGGGCGGGAGGAATGCTTTACTTTCCAGGTAATTGTCCATTAGGCACGGCACTGCGGCGCAGGCAGCCTCTCGGCCAGCTCACCTGATTGGAATGTATCATCAGGCCTCAGGAACTGTCCTGTGGGGGCCTTCGGTGGCAGGGGAGGGGGACCAAGCCTGGGCTGTTTCCTGGGGTGAGGCTGAGCCCAAAGCCAGAAGCCTCTGTTTCCTCAGCCCACTCACTACTGAAAGTATTTGTATTTTATCAGCGGCACATTTTCTTCCTTCCCTTCCCAATGAATCAGAGCACTGGACAGCTAGAAAGAGTTTTAGGAATGTTCTGGCTGTTTCTTGTTACACAGACAGAACAGGGCCGGGGGTGAATGCTACCCAAGACTTCTGACTCAGACTCTGCTCCACGGTCCTCCCGCAGACCGGCCCCACTGCACGGCCCTCCACCCCACGCACGGTGCACCAAACCCAGGACGACGGCCTGCGTCCAGGCTGCGAGGAGTAGCCTGGCTTTACATTTTCTCACTTACTTTCTACATTTTTGGGTGTATGTTTAAATCCTGGGGCTTGAACTCAGGGCCTGGGCACTGTCCCTTATTATTTTGTTCAAGGCTAGCACTCTACCACTTGAGCCACAGGACCGCTTCTGGCTTTTTTGGGTGATTAATTGAAGATGAATGGCTCAGAGGCTTTTCTGCCTGGGCTGGCTTTGAACCATGATCCTCAGATCTCAACCTCCTGAGTAGCTAGGATGACAGGCATGAACCACTGGTGCCCAGCCACTTTCTACTGTTAAAGTCATTTTGTTGCAAAGCAACACACACACACACACACACACACACACACACACACACACACACACTGGGCCCACATAGGATCAAGATCCATGCTTTCCCCTTCCTTCCTTTCGACATTTTGTGTCGAAGGTCTTTGGGATCAGACCTCCACCAGCTCTA
>NW_012267222.1:4698506-4701375 GCF_000151885.1 Dipodomys ordii | reverse complement strand
GATCCTCAGATCTCAGCCTCCTGAGTAGCTGGGATTACAGGTGTGAGCCACTGGTGCCCGGCAAGGTTTATCTTTATCTACACTCTTGGGGCCTGTCCTGGCTCAGTCCAGGTCGGGGGGGGGGGGGGGGGGGGGGGGGGGGGCCAGGACCTGGGCTGGCTGGGGAACGGCTGTCTTCTGACTCATGCCCTTCCATTTTTTTGGACTAGTCTGATGAAGAAAATTCTTCCTGTGTGCTGCCAAAATCCAGCTCATTTGAAACTCCCACTCATCGGCCTCTGCTTTGCCAGAAGGCAAATGTCAAAAAAATAGTTGTCCAAGAAGAGACGCAGAATGTAAATACTCAGGACGGGCTGGGCGGGAGGTGCAGCTCCCTGTGGCTCAGCCAGAGCCCAGCGCCCTCAGCTCAAAGACTTCTCAGCTGCAGTCTGGAGAATGGCGGGCCTCAGCTCTTCCCTGACTATCCGGGCAACGCAGGAAACCTCTGCTGCTTTGCCTTCTGTTCCAGCCCACATCTAGGAGTGGCTGGCCACACCTGGGACGGAGGGAAAGGGGTTTGTTTTCTGCAGAAGCGAAGGTGACAGTCCCAGGAACTCTGGAGCCATGATCTCACCTCCCTACGTGCTGTCTGTCCTGTAATCACTGTGGCTGAGTGGCCGGCAGCCGCACGCGTCAGCCGCACGCGTCAGGCTGCTGTGTGGAGTCTTCCTGGCGTCAGGTGTAAAATCACCAGCTTGAGTGCTTTCCCCGCCTCTCCCGCACCCGTCCCCACGTGCGCTGGGACCCCGGCAGCAGCATGCTCCTCTTCTCTCAGCCTCTTTTTCTTCAAGATCCATTTGATAGCTTGGCTTTTAGATGACTCTCATTTCCAAACATCTGAGCTAGAGGTCAAGCCCGGGTCAGCTGCTTTGTGGGTGGGGCAGGGTGCAGCCCATCTGTAGAGCCCAGGTACAGAATTGTCACTGTGTGGTTGTGAATCAGAGGTCCTGTGGCTTGGATACCCGAAGAGCACCATGGGGAGTCTCTGCTGGGTCCTGTCTCTGGTCCTGTCCCTTTACCTGCAGCCGAGGGTCCGCGGCAGGGTGGGAGGAGGCTGCCTCTTCGTCCCTGGCTTCAGGCTGGCCAGGGCTGTAGCTGTGAGCCCCCCACCCAGGACTTAGCCCCAGACACCCTTAAAAGCCCCTGTCAAGGTCCACTGTGTAGAAGTCCCTCCTACCACCCCTGCTACCCAGCAAGGATGCTGCCTGCAATGGCACCGGCTCCAGTCCTCCTGCCTTCTCTCTACATCCCTGCTGATCCAGGCACACAGATGTATCCTGCCAAGGTGGCCCTCCCCTGCCCTGGGCGTGGCTCCTTGAGCCAGGCAACCACCCAGACACAGCCATGCCAGTGATGCAGAAGAGGTGCATCCAAGACCCCAGTGCATGCTGGGAGCTGCAGGCAGCAGCAAACCCCATGGGTGCGATGTCATCTTTTGTGTGCGCATCCACTCAGCGCTTCCGGGCTCTGCGGCTGGCACCTGGGCAGGGTGGGATTGAACAGCACACGGCACAGATCGCAGCCGGCAGGTTCTCACCCACAGATGACAGGCTCCCACACGCAAGCACATGCCTTTACTTTCCTAAGTGGGGAATGGGCACATCTGGCTGGCAGAGCCTCGGCCCATTGTCCAGTAAAATACATAGAGACCCTAAACTTAGAGCATGTAAGGCTGCCTGTCTGGTGACCGCTCGCCTGTCTGGGTGAGCAGGGCCGTGGACTGAGCTATGTGAACACTCCAGTAAAGGGTGAGATGGAGCTGGGGAGGCTCACGCCTGTAATCCTAGCTACTCAAGAGGCTGAGATCTGGGGATCAGGGCTGGAAGCCAGCCCAGGCAGGAACGTCCACCAGACTCTTATCTCCAAGGAGTCACTAAACAGTGGGAAGTGGAGCTGCGTCTCCACTGGTAGAGTGCCAGCCTTGAATGAAAAGCCAAGGGGCAGTGCCCAGGCCTCCAGTTCAAGCCCCAGGACTGGTGGTGGAATGGAGCACTGGTCAATGGGAAACTTAGCTGTTGTTTCTTTCTGGAATTTTTTTCTTTTAGTATTTGCTAACCTGAGTTGACCGCAGGAGTTGGGGGGGGGTACCTGTGAACTCTCTCCAGGATAGACAAGGCTTCCCACCTGCCACACCCCAGGCTTCTCAAGAATCCTCCCTGGGTCAGGAAGATGGGGTGAGGAGGGTGGGAAAAGGTCTGGTGAGCACGGCTCAGCCGTCTTCACACTCAGACCCACTTTGCCTTTCCTGCGTCTTGGAGTTGAGCAGCATCTTCATCAGGCTCCGGAGTGGCCTTGTCCTTCCTCTTCCCTTCCCCCTCCCCGCCTACCTGAGTGCCTCTCCCCACACCCCGAGGCCAGGGGAACCCAGCCCCAGGGTGGACGCCAAGGCCTGAGTCAGGTAAGCTCCCACCTGCTGCTCTCCCTTCCTCCTTCCCAAGTCTGGCGGCGGCCGGGCCCAGCCCACCTTCCCAGACCCTGCGCTCAAAGTCTGTCCGTCTGTCCCCCACCACCCGTGTGGGCGGTGCCGCGTCTCCACGAAGTGGCGCTAAGCACGTAAGTCTGGCACACCTGCAGTAAGGACAGATGCGGCGATGCCCAAAGGGTCACTAGAGGCTTACAAGACGAATGCTCAGTCATGGACGCCAGGGAGCTGATGGCGGTGGTGGTGATGGTGAAGATGGTGAAGATGGTGGTGGTGGTGGTGGTGGTGAAGATGGTGAAGATGGTGAAGATGGTGGTGGTGGTGGTGATGGTGAAGATGGTGAAGATGGTGAAGATGGTGGTGATGGTGAAGATGGTGAAGATGGTGGCGGTGGTGGTGATGGTGAAG
>NW_012267222.1:4658975-4697971 GCF_000151885.1 Dipodomys ordii | reverse complement strand
GGTGATGATGGTGAAGATGGTGAAGATGGTGGTGGTGGTGGTGATGGTGAAGATGGTGAAGATGGTGGTGGTGGTGGTGATGGTGAAGATGGTGGTGGTGGTGGTGATGGTGAAGATGGTGAAGATGGTGGTGGTGGTGGTGATGGTGAAGATGGTGAAGATGGTGAAGATGGTGAAGATGGTGGTAGTGGTGATGATGGTGGTGGTGGTGGTGGTGATGGTGAAGATGGTGGTGATGATGGTGATTGTGATGATCATGGTGGTGATGGTGGTGGTGGTGATAATGGTAATGATGGTGGTAATGATGGTGGTGATGATGGTGGTGATGGTGATGGTGGTGATGATGATGGTGATGGTGGTGATGATGGTGATGGTGGTAGTGATGATGGTGATGGTGGTGGTGATGATGGTGATGGTGGTGATGATGGTGGTGGTGGTGGTGGTGATGGTGAAGATGGTGATGGTGGTAATGGTGATGATGATGATGGTGATGGTGGTGGTGGTGATGATGGTGATGATGGTAATGATGGTGGTGATGATGGTGATGATGGTGGTAGTGGTGGTGATGGTGAAGATGGTGATGGTGGTAATGGTGATGATGATGATGGTGGTGGTGGTGATGATGGTGATGGTGGTGGTGGTGATGATGGTGGTGGTGGTGGTGGTGATGATGGTGAGGATGGTGGTAATGGTGGTAGTGGTGGTGATGATGAAGATGTGGTGATGGTGGTGGTGATGATGGTGATGGTGGTGATGATGGTGGTGGTGGTGGTGGTGATGGTGAAGATGGTGATGGTGGTAATGGTGATGATGATGATGGTGATGGTGGTGGTGGTGATGATGGTGATGATGGTAATGATGGTGGTGATGATGGTGATGATGGTGGTAGTGGTGGTGATGGTGAAGATGGTGATGGTGGTAATGGTGATGATGATGATGGTGGTGGTGGTGATGATGGTGATGGTGGTGGTGGTGATGATGGTGGTGGTGGTGGTGGTGATGATGGTGAGGATGGTGGTAATGGTGGTAGTGGTGGTGATGATGAAGATGGTGGTAATGGTGATGGTGATGATGATGGTGGTGGTGGTGGTGATGTATCCAGGCAGCACAGCTGGTGTGTGGAAGCCCAGCCCTGACCCCTGGTGCCCCTGCAGAACCAGCCGTCCCAGGAGCTCATGCTCACTGGTGGCTGAGGGGAGAGAGAAGCCAGGCTGAGAGGAAGCGGGCGGCGGTGTAAGCTGTGAAGGCCCGAGCCAGGCGCTGCGCATACCGGCCCGCTGCTGTTAAACCAAGACCTGGGAGGCCAGGAGCCACGGGGGGCCCGGCAGAGCGCCCGGTGGGGAGCAGCACCCATGCCTCGGGACTGGGCCCAGTGGGGGGAGGAGAGCCGAGGAAGCGGGGGGGAGAGGCCGGGCAAGGCCAGGGACACACCTGGGGCTGGGCGTGGTATCTGCTTGGTTGCACAGCCTCAGAGTTGCTAGGAAATACACACTGACTTCTACAGAGCCGTGGTGACTCCTCCTGTATAGACATGTGTGTGCGTGTGTGTGCATGCATGTGTGTGCGTGCACACACGTGGGAAAATAAGCTAAATAGAGCAAGCCAAGTTAGATAAGTGCAAGAGATGAGCAAAGGACTCACAATTTCTCAGTCAAGTTGCAATTACATAAAAATAAAAAGTGACCCCAAGCCGGGCTTGATGGCCAGCGCTGGTGGAGGAAGGATGATCCATGAGGACGAGCTCTGGCCAAAGATGAGATCCTAGCTTAAACAGCAAAGCCAAGTGCTGGGGTGTGCCCAGGTTGGCAGGGGAAGGAGTTCAATCTTCACAACTACAAAAAAAGTTACTGAAAATGTGTGCACCTAAAGACTAGACCTTCTCAAACCAAGCCAAGCCAAACCAAACCAAAACCCTCAAAGGTGTTGGTAACTGACCACATACGAGAGAAAGAATCAGGCCGGGCGCTGGCGGCTCACTCCTGTAACCCTAGCTACCCAGAAGGCTGAGATCTGAGGAGCGTGGTTCAAAGCCAACCCGGGCAGGGAAGTCCATGAGACTCTTATCTCCAATAAACCACCAGAAAACCAGAAGTGCTGCTGTGGCTCATGTGGTAGAGCGCTAGCCTTCAGCTGAAGAGCTGAGGGACAGCGCCCAGGCCCAGAGTTCAAGCCCCACTACTGACAAAAAAAAGAAGAGGCTCAAGTGTTAAAATACCAACCTTGAGTGAAAAAGCTAAGTGAAAATGTGAGGCCCTGAGTTCAAGCCCCTGAACTAGCACAAGGAGAGGGGAGGCGAGACGGGGCGGGAGAAGGGGGTGGGTGAAAGGGGCTGCTTTCTTAGTCTGACTTAAGGTTTGTACTGGAGTTGCTGCAGTGTTTTCCCCTTGTCCACTGAGGCTCCTTCAGTTTATGGGCGTTGGCAGCCAGCCTGATTTTCCTATGACATGCTGCTTTCACGTCAATCAACCACATACTTCATGCAATGTTCTCTCGTCTTCTGTTTGCTGGTTTGGAGACAGGTCTCATTTTGTCTCCCAGAATGGGCTCAAATGATTCTCCGACCTCAGCCTCCCGAGTAGCTGGATGACTCACCTGACTTTCTGATTTGTTGTTGCTGTTGGTCTCAGGGCTTGGGTGCTGTCCCTGAGCACTTTAGCTCAAGGCCAGCGCTCTACCACTTGGAGCCACAGTTCCACTTCCAGTTTTCTGGTGGGTTATTGCAGATAAGAGTCTCATGGCCTTTTCTACCCAGGCTGGCCTTGAACCACAATCCTCAGATCTCAGCCTCCTGAGTAACTAGGATGACAGGCACGAGCCACCGGCACTCAGTGACTTTCTGTTTTTTTCCACACGTGTTTGTCTTTGCTTCCAGCTTTGCCCAAAGTCTTTGCAAGCTGATGGCACCTGCTTCAGGGCCCTGCTGTACCATCTCTGGTGAGGTGCATGGGCTGGTTGCATTGTGGAGAGGTTTTGTTAGGCATGGGGGTTTGAACCCACGACCTTGCACTTGCTAGGCAGGCAGGTGCTCTACCCCTTGGGGCATTCCTCAAGCCGCGGTAAACAATTAATTGGCTTTTCCACATTTCTGACTCACTCAGCTACACCCTAAGACGTGTTCCTCTCGCTTTTTACTGACGGGGACGTGGTGGGGACCCTCGGGCTGTCCGGACTCTTCTTGGAAGGCCCCGGGGCAGTGACCACAGCCATCAGGATCCCACCGGAGGCTCTGTGGAAACTTAAACCTGATGACCCGAGGAGATTGGTTCTAGAGGGCTCTGGGTTTTCACTCTCATAGGAAAGATTTTAAGTCAGGGCACTGGTGGCTCACGCCTGTCATCCAAGCTACTCAGGAGGCTGAGATCTGAGGATCTTGGTTCAAAGCCAACCCAGCAGGAAAGTCCAGGAGACGCTGATCTTCAATTAACCAGCAAAAAGCTGGAAGTGGAGCTGTGGCTCAAGTGGTAGAGCGCTCACCTCAAGAGAAGACACTAAGGAACAGCACCCAGGCCCTGACTTCAAGCCCCAGTACTGGGCTGCACACATGATTTTTTTTTTTTTTAATGAAAGAAAAGGATTCAGGAAGGCATGGCATTACTTCTAGACTGTACTTCTTTCTGTAAATGCACCGATGCTTGGATGGATTTCAACTCCACTCCTGGTTCTTTGGCAGCCTCCTCCCCCAACGCAGACCCAACACAGACTCACAACGCCGAGAGGCCAGCACACAGCAATGGCCTTCATCTTTGGTCATTTCTAAACAAGTCTGAAGGTGGAGGACCCCCCACCCTGTCCATACAAGGAGGGGTGGGGGTGAAGAGCCCTTTTGAGGTTACCTGCCAGAGCAGGTCATCGGAGCCCAATGTCCCCCAGAGCTCAGTCCCAAGCTTCCAATTCCCTCTCCCCACAGCTCAGTTTTGGACTTGTGGGAGGTCGGCAGGCAGCTCCATTTTACTGAGACAGGCACCAAACATTGCTGTCCTCTCCAAACTGTGTTAATACCACTAAGGGCCACCGACCATGACTGGATTTTTAGTGGTTTGTTTCTTGACTACTCCTGTAGTGATTTCAAGGGATTTCCTCTTGTCCAGGGGTTAGAGGAGGCGGCAATCTACTTGGAGTTCCCGCCTACTTCACTGAGCATAGCACCTCCTGTCCCTCACCTGTGGGATACCTGCTAGTGTCCTTGATTCTTTGTTGTTGTTGTTTTTGCCAGTCCTGGGGCTTGAACTCAGGGCCTAGGCACTGCCCCTAAGCTTTTGCTTAAGGCTAGCACTCTACCACTTGAGCCACAGTGCTATTTCTGGCTTTTTCTGTGTCTGTGGTACTGAAGAATCAAACCAGGGCTTCATGCATGCTAGGCAAGCACTCGACCACTGAGCCACGTTCCCAGCCCGAGGTGTATCCTTGTTAATTCAAGAGTTTCCCACTGGTTCTTTTTCATATTAGGCCATCTATGGCTATCCATGGATCTAAAGGAAAAGAACGCATCTTCACTATGGAAAGCTTTTCAAAGTATGATTCTAATTCAACTTATTAGATTCAGCCATCTCACAAGAGGAAAAAAAAAATCTAGATTTGTAAGAGGCAACTTGACAGATACATTTGCTGGGTCCTGTGAATGAACTCTGTATCCTTTGAGCTGAGCTCAGTCTCATTACAAACCTGGTTCACAGGAGGGAAGCAAAGATTCAGAAAAGCACCGTGTGTGGGAGGCGCGTGTCCCTCACATGGCAATGGCTCTTCTTAGCACCTTAGAGCCAACAGCCCCCAATGCAGAGACCACTTAGTTCTTGTTCTGTTCCAATGATAAAAATGATAGCTCATAGTCAACCAGATGCAGCTGAGTTTAAGAGCAAAGATAGATGGATAGGTGGATGGATGGGTGGATGGATGGATGGGTGGATGGATGGATGGGTGGATGGATGGGTGGATGGATGGGTGGGTAAATGGATAGGTGGATGGATGGGTGGATGGATGGGTGGGTAAATGGATAGGTGGATGGATGGGTGGATGGATGGATGGATGGATGGATGGGTGGGTAAATGGATAGGTGGATGGATGGGTCAGTGGTGGGTAGATGGATGGATGGATGGATGGATGGATGGGTAGATGGGTGAATGGATGGATGGGTGGGTAGATGGATGGATGGGTAGATGGGTGAATGGATGGATGGATGGGTGGGTGGGTAGATGGATATATAGATGGATGGATGGATGGGCAGATGAATGGATGGATGGATGGGTGGGTGGATGGATAGGTGGATGGATGGATTTCAGGGTCAGACGGTAACTCTGTTTTACCCTTCACTCCCCAAATTTAATGTTTTGTTTTTTTGGGGGGGGTCCGGTTGTGGGGCCTGAACTCTGGGCCTGGGCACTGTCCCTCAGCTCTTCAGCTCAAGGCTAGCGCTCTACCACTTGAGCCACAGCGCCACTTCCGGCTTTTTTTTTTTTTTGCTTATGTGGTGCTGAGGAATCAAACCCAGGGCCTCATGCATTGCAAGGCAAGCACTCTACCCACTCTACCACTGAGCCACCTTCCCAGCCCCCCCAAATTTAATGTTTTAAATTCATTCATCTATATATCCATATCATTCATTCATCCATATCCATATCATTCATCCATCTATCCATATTTCTATCAATCCATATGTAAGTGTGTGTGTGTGTGTGTGTGTGGAGTGAAAACATCCACACAAAAACTATACATAAATTGAAAACATGATTTAATAGGGGGAAACAAGCAAGTAGAAAGAATCCTAAAGTCAATAACTGATGAATAAGGATGTGTCCATGTAACAAGGTCTTCTATTCACCTTTAAGAAGAAATGAGCCTGGTGTGGTGGAACACAACAAGAATTCCAGCGCTCAGGAGGCTGAAGTAGGAGGATCATACATTTGAAGACAGTCTGGGCTACATATTGAGACCCTGTTGCAGAGGAAGGAAAAGGAGGAGGAGGAGGACGAGAAGGAGGAGGAAGAGGAGGAGGAGGAGGTGGAGGAGGAGGAAGAGGAGGAGCAGGAGCAGGAGGAGCAGGAGCAGGAGGAGGAAGTACATGCTATGAAGTAGGTGAATTTTCAAAACCTTATTCTTAGGAAAGGAAGCCAGACACAAGAGACTACCTATTGTTTAATGCTATTTATAGGGAATGTCTGGCGGCAGAAACAGACTGTGGATTGGCGGCTGGCTGGGGGGAGGGAGTGTTCTTGGGTACAAGGTTTCTTTTTGGAAGGTTACAAATGTTCCCCAGATGGTTGTGGCGATGTTCGCACAACTCTATGAATAAACCACTGAATTGGATGTTTTAAATGGGTGAATTATGAAGCACAATAGAGCGGTTTGAAAATCTATTTACACATATCGAGGCATAGAAAAACCTTTGGAAAGTATGTTGAGTCAAAGTGTTGTTGAATTTCCATTCGTCTGCCTCCTGCTGCCTTTCGCCGGGAGCCAGGACTGCACAGCTAGCAATGGGAAAGCAGACCAGCTCTTCTCAGTGCTACGACTGCTTTGAAAACGTTTAGGCCTAAGGACTCTCGAAGGGTGGGTCCCCCTACATGCCCTGAACCCCACACCCCACACCCCAAACTCCACCCCCACCCCCACAGACACGCTAAAACACATCCAAGTTCTATAGTAACTTGGCCACTTTCACTGCAAATACAAGAAAAATTTGCATTCTAATTTTGCTTTAGAAATTGTTAGAATTGTTAGAAATGCAAGGCAAAGGTCAGTTGCCTGCAGGCAGCCTTTTGATGGGATGAGACCTGCGCGCTCTGCTTGTTGATCCTGAAGCTTGAACTAAGGGCTGAGGTGCTGGCCCATAGCTTTTTCATTTAAGGCTGGCCCACTACCACCTGAGTCACAGCTTCACCTCTGGCTTTTGGTGGCAAATTGGAGATTAGAGTCTCATAGACTTTTCTGCTGGGGCTGACTTTGAATTGTGATCCTCACACCTCAGCCTCCTGAGAAGCTAAAAGTACAGGCCTGAGCCATCAGAGCCTGGCATGATGAAATTCTTGTAAACTAGCAATGTTGACACAGCATTTCATGTCATGGAACTTGAATTCAACTTCCCACTTGAGCCACGCCCCCAGCCCCTTTCCCTTCCGTTTGTTTTCCTGTTACGGCCTTGTGCATTTGGGCTGGCCAATCTCAGACGGAGATCCTCCTACCCCACCTCTGTGTAGCCGGAGTTACAGATGTGTACCAGCATACCTGGCCTAGCTCGGATTCTCGTTCATTTTATTCTCCATGGTTCTGTTCTGTTTGGTTTGCAGTACTGAGGATGGAACCCAGGACCGCATGCCTGCTAGGCAAGTGTTTCGGTCACACACATGGACGCGCGCGCACGTGGGCACACACACACACACACACACATATACAGAGGAGAATAACCTGATAGCTTCTACTAAGACAACCAGCTGTGACATTGATTTCCCAGGACAGCTTTGAAAACATACCTCCCCCCCCACCCCCCCCACCCCCGTTGCTGTCCATCACTGCAACACATGCCTGAGCTAATCAACTCGCAGAGGAGAGGCTCTCAGGGTGGAGGTTTGGGCCCCTGGGCAGCTGGTCTGTGGTCTGCTTCTGGTCTG
This sequence comes from Dipodomys ordii, assembly GCF_000151885.1. Lineage (NCBI taxonomy): Eukaryota > Metazoa > Chordata > Mammalia > Rodentia > Heteromyidae > Dipodomys > Dipodomys ordii. The sequence goes on along the minus strand of NW_012267222.1, from coordinate 4,690,370 downwards.
TGGCAAGGTATCAGGGTGCAGGAGGGATGCTGGGTGGAGCTCAGGCGCTCACCGGTGGAGGGGGTGAGGAGAGAGGGAGAAAGAGAAGAGGCAGAGCCCAAGGTCACCTTCAAGGGCATGCTTGGTGACTAAGCCCCTCCTCCTGCCATGATGCTTTCTCTTAAAGGCCCCAATACCTTCTGGTAGCACCTATCTGGACACTCCTGGGCCTTTGGGGGGTACATCTCATAGTCAAACTATGGCAACTGCTAAGAAAAGACATGATGGCTTCATCCAGACCAATAAAGATGGGGCCCTCAGGGCCCACCTCACCGTCCACAGGGGCTCAGTCCCGCCTGGAACTGCGGGTCATGTGACAGGCAGGCAGCAGAGTGGCTTGAGGAGAAGGTGAGTAGGGGGAAGTTCGGGTTTCCCATGTGTCTAGTTTAACCCGATCTCCCGGGCAGTTCAGGGCCATTCTGCTGCTTTGGTTCTCTGCTAGGCTTCAAGTGTCTAAGTCATCAGATGCCAATTAGACCAAATAAAAGCTTATTAACGCCCCCCAACCCCATCAACATGTCCCTCTCGGGATGGGATCGAGCTGGGGAGCTTCCTGCCCCAGTGCACTGAGCATGCATTCATTTGTTTTTGTGACAGGATGGCCGCTAGAGCTTGTGAGGTAAATTAAAGTAGGCGCCGATGAATGAGGACGCCATGCGGTATTCAGGCAGGAAGGGAAGGTTTATTTCTGAACTGCCTGCCCTGCCATGCTGGGTGGAGACGCACATGGCCGAAAAGAGGCAAGCCACCCTCTCCCCCCCTCCCCCGCCAGGGTTGGGGAGAAGGTGTAGCCCGGGGAGGGAAGGTATGACTATGGTCGATGCACATGTGACCTCAGGGCCTGGGGCCATTCTAGGGTCCAATGGGAGGCATGGGGGGGGGGTGTCCAGGATGTGACCTCGGAGGAGGTGTGCCAGTTACTTAGGTGACACTGGAGACTTAGCCAGGAGGAGGGAGGAGTCTGCCCCGCCTTCCTGGGGTGGACCTCACAGTGCTCACTTGGCTTTTTCACTCCAGGATGGTGCTCCACCTCTTGAGTCACACCTCCATTTCCTGCTTTTTGCTGGAAATCTCACAGATTTGTCTGCCCAGGGCTTTGAATTGTGACCCTCAGGTCTCAGCCTCCCAAGTAGCTAGGATTACAGGTATGAGCCACCGGTGCCCGGCCACTACGCTTTCCTCTTGAGCCAGACCTGGAGGATGAGGCCCTGCAGTGCCCGCCACGCTCCCCAACCGATGGTCCAGGTGAAACACACAGACCAGGTCGTCCACTGAGGGGAGAGATGGCGGGTCACCACCGGGGGCCTGGACCACCGTCGTTTGCTCACCTGAAGCCTGCCCACCCTGTGGGCTGGCCGCAGAGCTGAGCAACGCCAAGAGCACTTCAGAGTCACTGATTGCTTAGTCCTGTGACTCTGGGGCCTTCCTCTACTTACCACTAATGAAACAGCCTCTGAAGGGTAGACCAGAGCACAGAGCTCTGAACGGTGACCTTTCCCATCAGCCTCTCTGATCAGCCGTGCCTGGGTCACCGGGGGCTGTCATTCAGCCACTGGCGATACGCATGGGATGCTCAAGCTCACGGCCATATGACGGTGTTCTTTCATGCTTCCTCCCCCTGTCTTTCCAAACTGCTCAAGAATAACATAAACAAGACAGCCGGGTGCAGCGTGAGGCTCACATACCTGCTTGGCAAATGACCGATTCCTTCAAACCCCGAAACTGCACCATCTGCGGATGGCAGAGTTTGCAATGTTTGATGATGATAAAGGTGAGGGCAAGCAGCCAGACAAGACGGATATTTAGAGCCAGGCGCCTGTGGCTCACGCCGTAATCCTAGGTACCCTCCATGAAGACTGAGATCTAAGGATCACAGTTCAAAGCCAGCCTGGACAGGAAAGCCCTTGAGACTCTCAGCTCCAATTAACTGGCAAAAAGCCAGAAGTGGAACTGTGGCTCCAGTGATGGAGCACTAGCTTTAAGTGAGAAAACTCAGACACACACGATACCCGGACAAGAGGCTCCATAAGTTATTCTCTGAACAAGAGGCACCCTAGGAGGGTTGTAGCCCCCACCTACTTTTCTGCTCTCACTCAACACTGGGAACGTCTTATTCTTTCTGGCATGATTTCAGATCTGTGTTCTGATCTCTGAGTTCCTGAGAATGCATTCACAGGGCCCAAGTGACACTGTGAAGTGGCCTAAAAGAAGTGTGCAAACACTGGGCTCAGACGCCAGCTAGGGCCTGACATGGTGGCAGGCGCTGACAGACACCTCTGCTGCCCAGGACCGCAGGGAGAAGGAAGCACGCGGATTCGGCAAAGTTTATGCAAGTTTTGTTTTTCATCAGCCAGGACAACACAAATCTTTCTTGGCTTGCACTGAATCGTCTATTCGAGGAGACAAAGAAGATTCCACCACGGGACCATCGCAATACCCATCTCGTTCGTTAGGTTTGTTAAATGAGCTTGGTGCGGTCCCTGGCAAGAGCAGGGAGAGACACAGGGCCGCAGTTTGCCCAGCACCTACTCTGCCTGAGCCTCCACTCACCTGCAGGCACACCTGGGCTGCGAACCGCCTCCGTTTCCGTGTGAAGACACAAAGGCCGCTGGGAAGTTGGGGTACACAAGAGCCCTGAAGCCCTGGTTCCCACCCAGCACTACATGCCTGCTGGAATTTTCCAGAGGAAAGTTTTGTGGCTTACAGGACACCATTCTCACCCCCCCCCCACTCCCGCCCAGAGGCAGAGATCTCCAGCCCAGAACTGTTCTCAGAAGCTCTGGTAGGAAATGGCTTGGAGGAGAGGCATCTGGATGAGCTTAGTGTGAGCCTAGGTCCCCAGGAGACAATGCGGCTCATTAAGAGGGTAGAATCTGTGTTTTGCTTGTTTCTTTTTGTTGTTGTTTCTTTTTTGGGTCTTGGGGCTTTAACTCAGGGCCTGGGCACTATCCCTGAGCTCTTTTGCTCAAGACTAGTTGTTAGAGTAAAAAAGAACAAAGAAAAGGTTTATTGCCAGTAAAGGGACCCTTTTTGCAAGAAAGAAGTGTCTCAGGTGACTTTTATGACCTCGGAGATCTTGGGAATCTTGCTGCCTTGTGTGGTAACTGCTGTCCCAAGGGAGAGCTCTCTCAGGGAAAGGGGGTGGAGGCTGATCATTCACTGCCTTTACTAGCTGGGCCTAGTGTTGCCTAGGGAAAGAGCATGCTAAGCTGTGAGACTGGAGGCTATTGTGCTAACACTACACTTTGAGCCACAGCACCACTTCGGGTTTTCTGGTGGTTCACTGGAGATAAGAGTCTCAGGGACTTTGCTGTCCAGGCTAGATTTGAACCGTGATCCTCAGATCTCAGCCTCCTGAGTAGCTAGGATTACAGGCATGAGCCACCATGCCCAACAAGAAGGTAGAATCTTATGTCACAGTAGTCTTCATCTACACTAATAAAAATGCTTTGAACCCAGAAAGACTTGCAGCTGAACAACATGGAATACTGGGGGTAAAAGAATGGAGACTGGCATGGTTATAAGGATCACCTGCTCTCCCGAGAACTACCGTGATGTTACACAAGAGCGACCTCAAGCCCCCCAAAGACTTAGCAACCTTGGGGCTGGGAAGGTGGCTCAGTGGTAGAGCACTTGCCTTGCATGCATAAGGCCCTGGGTTCTATTCCTCAGCACCACATAAGCAAAAAGAAAAAAGCCGGCAGTGGCGTTGTGGCTCAAGTGGTAGAGCGCTAGCCTTGAGCTGAAGAGCTGAGGGACAGCGCCCAGGCCCAGAGTTCAGGCCCCACAACCGGACTCCCCCCCCCAAAAAAAAGACTTAGCGACCTCCCAGTAGGAGGGCCGGCCATGAAGATCCAGGGCCTCCGGCCTCACATCACCTCGCTGGGGACTGAGATCCTGTTGGACCACTGGAGATAGCAGCTCAGCAGGCATTGCATGCTGGGAAGCCTCAGCCCAATGCTGGTCTCAGAAAGAGGAGTAATATCAACCTCATTCTGGTGTGGGTGAGCAAGAAAAAAGAAGATGCTGACTACAGACCCAGCAGAAAGTACTGAAAGCACAGTAGAGATAAAAAAGATAAAGAGGGCTGTAGCTGTGTGTAGCTGGGTGGTAGCGTGCTTACTTAACATGACCAGGGTCTTGCGTTCAATTCCCAGCACCAAAACCACCACCACCACCAACTATAAAACTTAAAAAGTACGAATAGTAAGATTACAAAAAGAACAAAAGAGTAAGAAAATATAAAGACTAAAAATAAAAAGAACAATAAAATAATAAAAGCATGGAAGGGAATGCCATCAATAACCCATGCACATAGTTGACAACTGCACGAAAGAAATACACATCTAGAAAATATAACTTAATGTTGACTCGAGAAGAAACAGACCTTTCTGGACTTTTCTGGAATGGGCTTTCCTGCCCGGGCTTATCTTCAAATCATGAACCTCAGATGGCAGCCTCCTGAGTAGCGAGGATTACAGGCGGGAGCAACTGGTCTCAGGCCCTGGGTTTGTGGTCAGATGGTCACAGGGACAGTGGCTCTGGGGGCCCCTTGGCCTGAAGCTGGTGTCTGAATCCTAGGGCGGCTTGGCTGGCCGCAGGACGTGGCCTGAACCTCCAGCCTGGCTAGTGCCAGTCACTCACCGCAGCAACAGTGGGCGAGGAGCCCTTCCTTGGTCTCAGCGGAGACAGAAAAGGCACAGTTCCCCATTCATTTCAATGAGGTGAACAGACAAACCTTTGGGAGACTGGAAAATGTCCTTCGCTTGTTAAAAGAGCACACAGACAGCTGGGTGTGATAGTTCAAGCCTGTAATCCTAGCTACTCAGAGACTAAGGAGTTTAAGGCCAGCCCCGACATCAAAGTTCTTGAGACCATCTCCGCCAGTGGCTGAGTATGAAGTGATCTAGCTACGTGGGAGACATGATGGCTGGGTGGAGTGACGTGTGTCTGTCATCTCTAGTAACACAGGAGACATAAATAGGAGGATCACAGTCCAGGATATCCAGGGTATAAAGTAAGACCCAACCTTGGCAATACCAACACAAACAAGAGGCTTTGAACCTTGACCCTTCAGATCTCAGCCTCCTGACAGCTAAGATTGCAGTCATGAATCCCTAGCACTCAGCCACCATGAGGCGTGGCTCAAGTGGTAGAGTGCCTGCCTAGTAGGAGGTCCTGAATTCAATCCCCTGGGCCAGCAAAACATTTTTTAAAAAAGTACACAAATATTAAAAGCATGCTTTATAAGATGAAGAAGCAGACAAGGATGCCACTACCACTGTTTTCTCCTTAAAATTTACTGGCACTCTAGATATTTCAGTAACAAGAAAAACTGCCTCAAAGCCTAAAATTAGTAAGGAAGGCACAAGATTGTTGTTATGTGTAGGCAATAGGATTTGCTAGATATGAAATCCAAGGAACATAAAGGCCTGTTACATATAAAATAGTTAAGATAGTTCAGTGGATGGCTGCCAGGAAAAAAAACATCTTAGGATAGCAGTTATTTTTTTTTTTTTTGTTGGTCGTGGGGCTTGAACTCTGGGCCTGGGCGCTGTCCCTCAGCTCTTCAGCTCAAGGCGAGCGCTCTACCACTTGAGCTACAGCGCCACTTCCAGTTTTCTGGTGGTTTATTGGAGATAGGAGTCTCACGGTCTCTCCTGCCCGGGCTGGCTTTGAACCGCGATCCTCAGATCTCAGCCTCCTGAGTAGCTAGGATTACAGGCGTGAGCCACCAGCGCCCGGCAGGATAGCAGTTGTATGTGATAGATTAATCCTAGAGACAAAATGTTAACTGCGCGTGTGTGTGTGTGTGTGTGTGTGTGCGCGCGCGCGTGCATGCCCGTGCACGTGTGTGTGCGTGTGTGCTGGGTGTGAGGATGGTCCCAGATGGAACATATAACATGTCATTTCAATGGAACTAAAAGACAAGCACAAGAAACAATAAGTGAGCATACATTTGAGTTAAAACTCTATTATTGGGCTAGGCACTGTGGCTCATACCTGTAATCCTTCCTACTCAGGAGGCTGAGATTTGAGGATGGCAGCTCAAAATCAGCCTAGGTAGGAAATTCCATGAGACCCCCATCTCCGTTAACCACCAAAAAAGCCCAGAAGTGGAGCTGTGGCTCAAGTGGTAGAGTGCTAACTGAGCACAGAGCTGAGGCCAGCACCCAGATCCCTGAGTTCAAGCCCCAGTACTGGCACCAAAACCAAATAAGTGAAAAATGAACAAGTAACAGTGGAACCAAAGGAAGATACTGTTAGGAGAGCAGCACATGGGTGCATGACCTATGTGTCTCTGATCACAAAAAATGATACTTATCGAAATGAAAAAAATCAAACAAGAAAAGCTCCCTCTGCTCTGTGAGCCAAGCCAAGTCACTGTCCTGCGGCTCTTCGCAAGCTGGCCCCACCAGCACTAGGTTTGATTTCCCCAGTGTCTCCCTCACCTCCGGCCCTGCGTCCCCTCTCCTTTCTCTGCTGGTGTTCCTACAGTTCGGCATCTCCTCCCAGAGCTGAGGCCCATGGTTCAGCCCAGATGCTGTTCTCAGTGCCTGACAGCAGCCACGTCCAGGGCTCCGCCCCCTTCTCCTTCATTCCTCCCTGCCCCTGTGGGAGGGAAGGCCGCAGCTGCACGGCCACCTGAACCCCTGGCCCGTGGCATATGGTGGAGCCCATGCCCACCCAGCCCACACTCATCTGGGGATGGGGCCTGGGGTCTCCTAATGATGGCCCAGAACTGGATGCTTCTAGAACAAGGGTCATGGGGCCTCCCACAGGCGTCCCGGGAGGGGGCGGATCTCCCCCTCCTGGCTGTGGGGTTAACCAAGGAGAGGGCTGGGGTGCAGCTATCCTGGGGGACAGGTCATGGAGTGCCCCTGCAGGGGGCAGCCCCCCTCCGCCCAGGAGGCTGAGGTGGAACAGGGTGGAACTGCCACCTTTGTCACTATTTTTAATTTAACATTTTTATTGTTATTTTAAAGGTGAGGTACAGAGGGGTTACAGTTACATAAATCAGGCAACTAGCACGTTTGTTCTTGGGCAATGTCACCCCCTTTCTCTCCCGGTTCCCCACCCCCCTTTTTCATTGTTTTAATTAAATTGCCTGGATCACTGACACCTGGACTGGCAGTTGTTAATGACTGTGTTCTGTTTGCATGGTGTCACGTGATCTTTGCTCTGCAGGATGCCTGTCTCACTGGCCTAAACCAGTTTGTGGGTGAGATGCGGAGGCTGAGAGAGCTCTCCTCCCCTCCCCCTCCTTCCCCTCAACTCTCCTCCCTCTCTTCACCTCTCCTCTCCTCTCGGCCTTCCTTTCCTCTCCTATCGCCTTTTCTCTCCTCCCCTCCTCTCTTTGCATCTCTGTCCTCCTGTCATCGGACAGAGGTGAGGTTTAGTGAAGCTTCCCTTTAAATATAGGAACTCTTCACTTAGAGTTCTTGACTTCAGTCACAGAATAAGAATTTCTGGACAAGTCACCATGGTAAGAAAACTTGGCAGAGCTTTATTAAGTAAACAAATGGGACAAAAAAAAGCAAACAGAAGGGCAGGGGCACACTCTAGAAGCGTGTGGGTGCTCTCATAGGGACACAGACACAGACACAGACAAGGAGACACTCAGAGACACACAGCTGCTCGGGCAGTTGGGTATTTATAGGTAAAGGCAGGGGTCTGCCTTTAAGTTATGCAACGCTGGGTGCTTTGTCTTTGCTTTAACTACACTAGGTGTTGTTCTCTGAGTTTCCAGGTAAGAATGCATCCTGCCATAAAAGATCCTATCCCTGAAACAAGGAAGCGCCCTGCCATCTGCATTTTGGGGCATCCTGTCAGGCAGCTGTGAATCCTTGGGTGAGAAATGCATCCTCAGGAAAGAACGCACTCAGTCGTCTCTCTCTGAAGCAAAGATAGCCTTTCTAAGTTTCTAGATACCATATTTCTGAGTTGCCTACACCAGGCTTCAGTTTCCATAAGTTATCCTGTTCATTTCCCCCAAAATGACTTTTGTTCCCTTAATCTTAAGGGAAGTACATGAAGAAATATATCCTGTATTTGTGATTAGCTGCCCATACCTCATTTTTCCTAGTCTATCTGCTTTACTCCTGTCCCCACTTCCCTATCCTTTCCTTCCCCTCGCATCTTCCCTCCCTTCCTTTTCTTCCTCTCCTCTCCCCCTTCCTCCTCTGCTTCCTTTTCACCCACTTCAAGGTTCTGTGTGGCCTCGGGAGCTCTTGGTCATGCTGGTGGCCAAGCCTGACCGCTGGGGGCGCTGCAAAGACCAGAGCCAGTCATGTGGGGGACAAGGAGGGAGGGGTCCTGAGTCAGGGGAGGCGTGTGTGTGTGTGTGTGTGTGTGTGTGTGTGTTCTATGTCTGTGTTGTGTGTGGTATGTGTCATGTGTGTATTGTGTGTGTGTTGAAGCGGGGGAGAGGGAGAGGCAGAGAGCAACAGTCCCCAACTAGGCTCAAAAGGAAGCCGTGTCATTGGCCCCTGCCTGTCCCTGTGAGTCACCTTCCTCCCTTCCCCACGCACAGCATCCCTGATTCATCCCCACGGTGCAGCATGTTTCTCCCCATGCCGGGAGCTGGAACTTTCATCCATTCCAGCCAAGTCTGGGCCGCATAAAGAACAAGTCCAAGAGGCTGGGAGCCCACCCTCTGGTGGAAAATTCCATCTTTCCTGGACCCCTCCTCCACCAGCCCTGAGAAGCCGCAGACACCGGAGGAACAGAACGTGGCTCTGTGCAGCTGTGGTCTTGTTTACAAAACAGTCAGGACTCCACCGCCTCCAGTGTGGGCCTCCCGTTGGGGCAAAGCCACAGAGAGGGTGACCAGCCACCCCACCACCTGCGGGGACTTTGCCCTGGGAGTGTTCTGGAAGGGACCAGGTGACCAGAGCCACAGAGGAAGTGGTGGTTCAGCCCAGTGTCACCGAAGAGCTGCGAGTGAGCAGGGCGCCGGTGCTGCTGCCATGGCCACTGGTCCCCCCCTCTCCTCCACGCTGTTCTTCAAGCAGCTCTCACTGTCTGGGGCCCCCACTACAGGTGGGCCACAGGTGTCTGATAATCCCAACCCTTCCTCCGGGACCCTGATCGGGACGGGGAGGTCTGGGTGTATGTTGTGTTTGTGCCAATACGCACATTTTCTCGTGGGGAGCCTGGCCCATGGGTGAGTCATCCTGAGGTGTTTCACACTCTGGGTTTAGGAAATCCATCTCCAATCAGCAGGGAGCCAATGGCCTAGGGCCTCTTATCACCTCTGATAGGAGTTTGTAGTCCATAAAACCCTGGAGCTCCAGCATCCACAGGAACACTGCTGCACCTGGATTTCTTGGCTCAGAGAAGGTGTTCAGTCACCTGTGGGGAGGGAACGCCATTGTTGCGCCTCCCCCAGCCGAGCAGCCTCAGATGGTGGCGGGATAGCAGCCTAGGGCTGTGGCTGGGAGCAGAGGAACTCTGCTTTATCTTTAGCCCCAAGTAAAGTAACCAGGATGGCTTTCCTGGCCCAGCCAGAAGCCATCAGCACTCAGCAGGATGCAGGAGAGTCGTTGTGTCTCAATGAGGTCCGGGATAGGGCCAGAAACAGCAGGATCCAACTGGAGGGGCCAGGAGCACTTCTCCTAGTCTGTAGAGAATTCTGGTGTGGCTTCCTGGTACCCATGAGATTCTCATGCAGGAAACACAATGGAAGGGCACCACGGGATCTGTGTGTGTGTGTGTGTGTGTGTGTGTGTGTGCGTGTGTGTGTGCATGTGTGTGTGTGTGCGCGTGTTGGTCCTTAACTCAGAGCCTGAGTATTGTCCTTGAGCTTTAATTCTCAAGGTTAGTGCTGTACCACTTCAGCAACTGCTTCACTTCCTGCTTTTTGCTAGTTAAGGCTCACAGAGTTTCCCGCCTAAGCTGGCTATATACTTAAGCCTGGAATTAGCCTTCTGGGTTGATGTTTGTGAGAGAAATGCTTTACTCTGGGAAATCTGCCCTAAAATGCCCAATAATAATCCCCACCCTTGGGCCCATGCTAGAGACAGCCACGGGAGCCCCACGGAGCTGCTGAGGGCTGGGCAAAAGCAACTTCTCCTCTGTCACCTCCGCGCTCAGACCTCTAGTTTGAGAGATGCTCATGGACACATTACCTCTGCACAGATAAAGAAAGTTCAAGCATTCCTTGAACTAATGGTTATTAAGAGATTTCAACATCTAAGTTTATAAGCACCCTATCCGAGCAGTGAAGTCAGGCTGGGAGTGTGGCTCAGAGGTAGAGCACTTACCTAGCATGCATGAGGTCCTGGGTTCTATCCCCAGCACCGCAAAATATTAACAATCAAGTCACTGATGGAAGAATTGATGCTTAAAAAGCATATCTTATTACCTAGCTTAAAAAGCTTGGATCGCCTAGTCACCAAAGAAATGTCTCAAACCAACTTTGAACCCAAAAGGCCCCCAGCGAATGTTCTTCTCGGTCCTGCAAAGGAAACATGAGAAGCACAATGCCAGCACAGGTCACAAGGTCCAAAGACCCAGGTTCTAACCACCAGGAATCTGCTGACAGCGCTGTGGCTGACCCGCTATTCACCCAGAAAGCTCAGCGGAGGCCAACAGGAAGTGTCATGCAACTGGACTTGAGCAAGCTTTTGCTGACTGGGGTGCAGGAGTGGAGGATCTTGGGGTGCACTGGGCTAGACTTCCTTAGTCCTTCCCACCACTCATGTAAACGCTTTGGGTGCTTTTCTGTTCCTGGGGTGCTGGCATACAGGGGGTTCCTACCTGGCTGCATAAAGCCCTGCAAACCCAAATTGCAGGTGTTCTCGCGAGAGGCGGGTGGGCCACGCCAGGGCAGGAGATGGGGCTGCCAGTAGAAGGGCACGTGACCACATGGCCTCCTCCTTCTGGAGCATGATGACAGATGCCCTGCGGCCTGACACAGAGCGGTAACTTCATGACAGTGCCAGGCAGGTGTGTCATGTCCCTGACACACAGGAACCTGGGCCTGGTTCTCAAGATGAGTGATACTGAGTGAACCACGTCTGCATAGGTCTGTATCTATAAATAAGGGGGACCCCTGGCCCCTCAAAGATCAGGCCATCTTGTGATGTAAAGAAAGGAACAATAAGCCGGGCGCTGGTGGCTCACGCCTGTAATCCTAGCTACTCAGGAGGCTGAGATCTGAGGATCGCGGTTCAAAGCCAGCCCGGGCAGGAAAGACCTTGAGACTCCTATCTCCAATAAACCACCAGAAAACCGGAAGTGGCGCTGTAGCTCAAGCTCGCTTTGAGCTGAAGAGCTGAGGGACAGCGCCCAGGCCCAGAGTTCAAGCCCCACGACAGACAAAAAAAAAAAAAAAAGAAAGGAACAATAAATGGGGCTAGGAATGTGGCTCAGTGGTAGAGTGGTTGGCCAGCATGCACAAAGCCCTGGGTTCGAATCCTCCGCACGACATACACAGATAAAGAAATGGTGCTGTGGCTCAAGTGGTAGTGAGGCTCAGGGACAGTGCCCAGGCCCTGAGTTCAAGTTCTAGGACAGGCCAAAAAAAACCCCAAAAACAAAAAAAGAGAAAGGAACAATAAAGCTTGCATCTGTCTATCAAGATAAGAACATGACTTATGAATTGAGTTTAAGCTGGGCACCAATGGCTCAGGCCTGTCACCCTAGCTGCTCAGGAGGCATCAGTTTCAGGCCAGCATGATCAGGAAAGTCCGTGAAACTCAGAGCTGTGAATCAAGTGCCAGTCTTGAGTGAAAAAGCTAAGGAACACACTCAGGCCCTGAGCTCAAATGTCAGTGCCAGTACCAGAACACAACACACACACACACACATACACACACACACACAGACATGGCCCCATTTAAAAAAAAAAACAACTAAGTAAGAAGGGGATGTAGAAGTTAGCATTTCCAACTCAACTTTGCAACTGAAAGAGATGGTCAGAAAATTGCTAGATCAGCATTCTCAAGGGAAAAGAAGCTTTCAGCCACCACTCCATGCCACCCCACAGGCGCCACCCCAGGCACAGGTCTGCCTGGAGACAGCACAGACATATGTATGTATATGCACATAAATATGCTATTATAGAATGTGCTATATACTATATCCTATGTGCTTATACTCTATGCTGCACCAGGTAGGAAAAGGTAAGGTGCAGAACTTCTTTTGACTATCCCACTCATCATCCCAGGTGCTGCTTGGCCCTTAGAATTCAGTGCTATGGGATAAGCATGGGTCAGAGTTGGCCTGCCTTCCTAAAAACCAGATCTATTTTCTTTTCACCGACAATGGCTTTGTGCAGCCACCCTGTCACAGGGAAGCGAGGCCTCAGACGGCCACGGACTTGTACCTGACTTCCGTTCTCCTGCGTGCTGCTTCACTTTTATTTGGTTTCATAATGGTTTTACTGAAGAACAGATTCATTCTCTCTCTCTCTCTCTCTATCATTTTGGTGGTGAGCGAGCCCAGGCCATGGACAAAAGTCAAGAACCACAATACGCTCTTTCATTCTTCCTGGAATTAAGCACAAACTTCTTATTAGAAATTAGCCAGGAGACTTCCGTTCTGGAGTCAGCAGAATTCATTAGGAGTGATGTCTAATTATGCATGTATTTCCAGTGTGAATAGTTTGGCAGTAGACCGGGGAGATGAAGATCTGGGATCCAGATGGGATTAGGCTTGTCTTCGTGAACGTTTTAACGAGATCTGGGAACTGAACACAGGGCAAAAGTCACTCCTGTTTATTTTTATCAAGTTGAAACATAAGTTTTTAATTTGTGTGGCCAAGAAGGGTTAATGACTTTCGTATTCATCCCTGCAGTGAGCCTGCAGTGGACCCACCGGCTCCACACCCACACATTCAAACAACCATAGGTGGAAAATATTTTTTACAAACTAGAACACCATATCAATCTCTTTTTTTTTCCCATCCTTGTCATTATTTGGTAAACACTAACAACCATCTACTCTGTATGGGAAGTCGCCTAGGCCCGCTTCCAGGGATGCAGGAAGATGGGCGTTGGTTCTGTGTAGATCCCACACCACTTTATCTTCCCGAGTCCTCCGTAGCCCTCATCCAGCAGCGATTTCCTCCCCCTCCCCACCTCCCCAGCACACCAGTCCTTCAGAAATAAGCACAGGGCTCAGGGTCAGGTCCTTACTCAATACTTACACTATCGGAACAGAGCGCTGCCGCACCATGTAAATATGAGGTGGTGATGAGTCAAGTGATAAACAATGATCACAGCTTTCTTTTGCAACTTTTTGTTCCAAAGTTGATAGCTGCCTTCTTTTGGGACTTGCTCAGTGTTAACTGGTACCTGTGCTCATTCTACCTACACCGTTAATGCATCTCATTCCCTTAGGGTTCAGAGTGCGTGTGCATGCGTGTGTGCTTCCAAGGACACTTTTCCCTGGAGCCTGAGCACGCAGATTCCAGTGACATTCTGGGTTTCTTCAGCCATGGCATAACTTTGTCCCCAGACTACCCTACCTATCAGCATCCCTCAGGGATTTTCCTGGTTTCTAGGATTTGCTGTCTGCCTTGTTCTACCTGTTCTGGCTACTGCCTCTTCCTTCCTTCCTTCCTTCCTTCCTGCCTTCCTGCCTTTCTCCCTCCCTTTCTCTTTCTTCCTTTCTTTTTTCCTCTTTTCTTTCTTTTTTCAGTGTGGGGCTTGAACTCTGGGCCTGGGTGCTATCCCTCAGCAATTCAGCTCAAGGCTAGTGCTCTTCCACTTGACTCACAGCGCCACTTCTGGTTTTCTGATGGTTCATTGGAGATAAGAGTTTCACGGTCTTTCCTGCCTGAGCGGGCTTTGAACCATGATCCTCAGATCTCAGCTTCCTGAGTAGCCAGGATGACAGGCGTGAGCCACCGGTGCCTGGCTCTTTCTTCCTCATTTATCAGCGGTTCTCCACCTCTTTCTTTTTTTGTTGTGCCAGTACTGGGTCTTGACTCAGGCCTGGTGTTGTCCCTGAGATTTTCCTTTTTCTCTCAGGGCTAGAGCTCTACTATGTGAGCCACAGCTCCACTTCTGGCTTTTGGTGGTTAGCTGGAGGTAAGAGTATCACATACTTCAAACTATGATCCTCAGATCTCAGCCTCTTGAATAGCTAGATTACAAGCGTGAGCCACCAGCGCCCAGCACAACCATATTCTTATGAAATACCCTGTTAAGAGAAAGAGTTTATCGTGAGGTCAATGAGGAAGGAGCTCAGGGAAGAGGCAGCCGCACCCTGAGCTTGGGCACAGGCTAGGGCTCTGGAGCTGGGGATGCACAGTAAGGCGACGCTGGGGTTCGTTTCCTGTGAGGGTTTTAGGTTGTGCATGTCACTTCCTAACAGAGACCTCACATGACTTTGTCTCTGTGTGCACACCTGGTGTCACTTTGTCTGTGAATAAAAACCCCAGTCCTACTAGATTCTCTCAGGAGGCTGAAACTGGACGATCAGAGTTCAAGGACAGTTTGGCTACATAGTGAGTTCTAGGCCAGCATGGTACAGTGATACCTCATCTTAACTAACGAACAAACAACAAAGAAAACAGATACATATCGAAAATTATGTCACAAGTGAAATGTATTGTCAAGGTAGGAAGATAACACAAAATTTCTCTGTTTGTTCACTTGCCTAATACTGTTTTAAATTCACTATTTCTGTCCCTATCATTTCATGCAACTGCCATGACCCTTGAGCCCTGACACCCAATCCAGGCACACTGGAGGCTGACTGACCTTGGGGACAGAGAGACCCAACGCAGCTCCTCACGCGACCTCATCTCCATGTGAGTGGTCTCCCTGAACGCAGGGGGCCAGTGCCTTTTGTGTGCTCCTGCCCAGCCCCTCTTGTGTCTTCAACAGGAAAGCCAGAGGATGTACCGTGCAGAGCAATGGAGGCAGAGGGTCTGCAGGAACACTGACGGCTCCAGGTCACAGTCACTGGAAGATGAGCTGGGCAGGGTGGCACACGCCTGCCATCCCAGCTACTCGGATACTAGGGGAAGGTCAGTGGATCTATTTGAGCCCAAGAGCTTAGGGCCGTCTGGGCAGCAGTGTGAGAGCCTCCCCTCCTCTAAAAGTCCAAACAACTGCAAAGAAATAAACCTGCTGAGGGCCTGGTGTGGGACGGGGCTTGCTGCATGCAAGGGTAGTCTGTGGTACAAGCTGCAAGCCAGTCCTGGCCAGAACTGGAAATGGAGTCCACAGAACTGAGGGTGGAGGAGCCAGGCTGGTCTCAGGCCTGCTGGAACTTTCTAGACTCCGACACATGGGTAAGAGCTGTCTCCTGAGGGTCCCAGAGGCTGCACTGTGCATATTCTTGCTCTCAGCTGCAGGATGAGCCCCTGTAAACTTCCCATCCCTCTTCTGAAGTGGAGCTGCTCACAGGAAGAAGGTTCTGGAAGCATGCTCCCTTGGCAACTCACAGGCGCCAGCTACGGAAAGAATAGATCTCAGCATCTGAAACCACAGGAAGACGGCAGGGTCCATGCGTTGGCGCTGAGAGATTCCCAGCCATCAAATTCACAGTTCCTTGTGGTTTGACATAATAGCTACCCTGCCTTCTGCCTGACCTGCCTGCCCAGCTGCCAGTTAGGAAAGGAAAAGCCATTATCCACTGTGGTCTCTGTGAACGGTGACTTACAAAACTGTTTCTGTAAGCAGTTGTCTTGGGTGGGTTTCTAGAGCCACATAGAAAGTGTGGATTGTGTGAAATAACCCTCATGTTAGGCTCACACCCAAACAAGCCTGAGTGAGAGGGCTTGTTGTATTTTGTCTTGAGAAGGACACTAATCATAATGAAATAAGCCCAAATGTGGGGCAGGGAGGGGGTGGGGGGGTGTCCCAGCAATGTCTTAGGTTATTTGTTGATAAGTTTCATCCAATATCCTCCTGTCCACACCTTCCAGCAGTGATCATTAATGCTCAGAATGCTGATTCTGAGGCACAATAAACGCCTGGATCATACTATTTTTTGTGGGGGGGGGTCTTCAAACTTGCCAGGCAGGTGCTGTATTGTGTAAGCTACACCTTCAGCCTCCTAATTCACCAGTAGCCAATCTGCACTAGAATACAGCAAAGTGTCCTAAAATAGTTAGTGGCCATTGGTGTTTTGTGGGCAGATGAACTCCATAGCTTAGCTAAGTAAGGTGAGTTCAGAATTTCAGCCTCGGAAAGCTGACAGTAGAGGACTGAGAGTTCAAGGCCAGCTTGGAACACTTAGTGAATTCTAGACCAGCGTGCTACTTGGTAAGACGCTGTCTAAAAAGAGCACACTCAGAGAGAGAAGGAAAGCAAGAAAACGAGCGCGACCCATAGCCATTGCTGGCCTGTGGAGCGCAGAGGAAACAAAGACCTTTACCCTCAGGGTCACCTCCCCGCGGTTTTGAAGTCCGCACTCCGCACGGCACTCTGCTGGCCACGGAGCCTGGCCCTGGCCATCCCGCCACGGTCTCGGCTCGTGGATCGGACGGCGCCGCGGCCCGGCCACGTCGGGAGGGAAGGCGGGAAAAGCGAGGGGGAGTGATCCCAGAAACCCCCGCGGCCGCCGCCCACCACGCGACTTTCGGGGGTCCACACTGGGTTTCTGAGAATCGGACAAGGAGAGAGCGGTCACCAGGGAAGTGAGGGGCAGCGCTGCTGCCCTCCCGGCCTGGAACAGGGGGCCTGGCCTCGGGGCTCACTGTCCCTTGGCGGACAGCGGGGGGGGGGGTGGGGAGAAGGCACCAGTAGGCACTGGTGGGTCTGCCTGGCTCCTAGTGGACGTTCTAGCAGGTTCTGCTGGACCTGGGTGGACCTGGGGCAGGGCTGAGGCCAGACACAAGACCAGCAGAAGACCAGTGCAGGGCAGTTACAGGGAAGATGCACGGCTTTGGGAAAATAGCAACGTTGGCTTCGAAGAAGCTGCTGGCCAGTTTCTGCCTCCGGCCAAGAGGGGTCCCAAGGCCGCGTCCTCTCCAGCTCTTGCAGCCTTCCCCTGGCCCTCCTCCCTCTGCTGGCCCCTCCTCCCCTGGCTCCTCCCACTCCCTTAGCCCCCTTCTGCTGGCCCCTCCTCCTCCCCTTGGCTCCTCCCACTCCCTTAGCCCTCTTATGCTGGCCCCTCCCCTTCTGCTGGCCCCTCCTCCTCCCCTGGCTCCTCCCTCTGCCCTAGCCCCCTTTCCTGGTACCTCCCCTTCCACGGGCTCCTCCCTCTCCCTAACACCCTTATGCTGGCCCGCCCCTTCCCCTGGCTCCTCCCCTTCCGATGGCCCCTCCTCCCCCCGGCTCCTCCCTCTGCCTTAGCCTACTTCCCTGGCCCCTCCTCCCATGGCTCCTCCCTCTCCTTTAGCCCTCGACCCTGGCCCTTTCCCCTGGCCCCTCCCACTCACCTTTCTCCCGACCTCTCCCCTCCCTGGCTCCTCCCCCTTTCCGGCCCCTCCCCCTTCCCAGGCCCTTCCTCCTGATCTCTTCCCTCCCATGGCTCCTCCAAGGCCCTTTTCCTTCCCCTGCCCTTCTTCCTTCCCTACCCCTCGTATATCTTCTGGTTCCTCCCCTTCCCCTGGCCCTTCCCTCTCCCTTAGTCCCCCTTCCCCTGGCCCCTCCCCTCCCTTCCCTCTAGCTCCTCCCTTTCCCTTAGCCCCTCCCTTGGCCTCCCCTCCTTTCCTTGGCTCCACCTCCTCCCTCCCCTCCCCTCCCCCTCTTGGTCTTTTTTGTGTCTTCCTTGGCCACAGTGGGTTTTTGTGGCCGCTCCAAGATTCACAAATCAAGGGCCTGACGTGCTAGAGAGCAGGAGAAGATGCATAGCAAGAGCAGATGTGCTCACGTGGGGTTCGTGGGGATTGTTGGGGCCAGTGGAGAAGGCTGAGGGGTGCATGTCAGGAGGCCGCGCCTTCCCCTTCCCAGCACCTGACCATGGCGACGGATTGGTTTCTACCAGGACCAAGCCCTTATCCAGAATGTTCACCCTTACGAGCGGCATATGCTGATTATTGTAACGAGTTATAATATATGTGTATACGTACATGTATATTTTTGGAGGGGGAACAATGCCACCCCTTCCCTCGCTCTCTCCCCAGTTTTTTCTTCCTATACACACGCACAAGTTGTATAGTCATTTCCAACAGTGTCCAGTGACTACCACTGCTGCATTTGTTCACCTTTTGTCCCTCCATTTCTGTGCCCCCCCTTCCCTCCCAAAGACAGACCAACAAACAAGACAAAAACCCCAAAAAACAGCAACAAAGAAAAAAAACCTCTCGTTTCCACTGCCTGGAGTTCATTTTGATAAATATTACTTTGTGCCTTTGTGTTCCTCTCCTGAGTATCTTCCTTTGGTCTGACTGTGTCAGAATGCCTAGAGTCCTGTATAATTTATCATGTCCCAGTGTATTTTAGCTCTAGCTTCCCATATGAAAGAAAACATGCTGTTTGTGTCTCTGAGCTTGGCTCACCTCACTTAACATGGTTTGTTCTAGGTCCATCCATTTCCCTGCAAATGACATAATACTATTTTTTCTAATGGATGAATAAAATTCTTTTGTACATAGGTACCATATTTTTTTGATCCTCTCATCTACTGTAGGGCACCTGGGCTGTAACAAATTTTAAAGTGTTGTGTTTTGCAACAAATGGAGACTGAACCTTGTACACATAAAATTAATGGCATGGGGGGGGGGGAGGAAGAGAAAACCTGGTTCTAGGGCTAGAGGGAGTGCACGTGGTATATGCTTGACGAGCTCAAGAGGGCCTGAAAATTCAGTTACCCTACAACAAACAGTTCTATGAATGCTTCAGAGGTTTTTAATGTATTTTTCCCTTAGTGTACATCAGTTGTACAGGAAGACTTCACTGTGACATTTCACACCTGCACAATGTATGCTGACCAACACCCATCCCTCTGTCACCCTCCCTATCCCAAGCCCCTCATAAAACAGTTTCAGGGCTGGGAAGGTGGCTCGGTGGCAGAGTGCTTGCCTTGTATGCATGAGGCCCTGGGTTCAATTCCTCAGCACCACAAAAGCAGAAAAAGCCAGAAGTGGCGCGGTGGCTCAAGTGATAGAGTGCTAGCCTTGAGCTGAAGAGCTGAGGGACAGCGCCCAGGCCCCATGACCACCACCACCACCAACAAAACACCCCACTAAAAACAGCTTCAACAGGTTTCATTCACGCAGACATACCACCTTGACTGCATTCATCCTTGTTCACCTTTCGTTCGCCTCTCCCCTCTGGGGGGCTCCTGCTCCCCTCTCAGAGGCCACATAACTTTTCTGTCACTGTTGTTTTCAGTGTTAACGGCACCCAGGGGTTGCGTTGTAGTGTTTCAGATGTGCATAGGTTATATATTGCTCAGAATGTCGCTATTCTCTCCTTACCCTGCAAATCCCTGCTGTCTTCATGTCATAGTTGCACTTACTTCAAAAACATTTTCCTCTAGTTTTTCCCCCTCTCTTCCCTCCTCCTGTCCCCCTGAACATTTGACAGAATCACGCTCTCTGTGTGTGGTATGTAAATTGTCTTTTTTTTTAAGGTCTAGCTTCTACCTATGAGGGAAAATATGAGATATTTGACTTTTTGCACTTGGCTTACCTTGTTCAAATGGATTTCGTCCATTTTCCTGCAAACAACAGGACTTCATTCTCCATAACTATGTAATGTTCTACAATAAATGTGTATCATATCTTCTTCATACATTCACCAGTCCATTTATCTTTTCACCCTAAGTCTGCATTTGTCTATGTCTGTGAGGTGTTTTTGTTGGGTCTTTTTTTGCTTTTAAATCCTAGTTGCTGTTCTATGTGTTTTAACTGGAGACTTAAGACTAGTAATATTCAGTGTTAAGACAGAAAGGTATGCCATATTTCCTGCCATTTTTTCCTAATTTTCTGATACTTCTTTCCCATTCTTGCTTTGCTAATTTATTCAACTAATAGGGATTATTCCTTCTTGCATTCTCCTGTTTTATACATATTTTTCCTTCTGTGGGTAGGATTCCTTTAAGTATCTTTTGCAGTGCTGGCTTAGGAGCCATGAATTCCTTTAGTTTTGTTTATCATGGAAAGTTTCCATTTCTCCCTAATTATGCAGGACAGCTTTACTGGGTATACTAGTTAGGTTGGCAACTGTCATCTTTCAGGGCTTCAATTCTGTCATTCCATGCCCTCCTTGCATTTAGAGTTTGTGTTGAGAAATCTGCTGTCTTTCTAATGGGCAAGTGACTTGTCTGTGCTTCTTTGCAGTTTTCAACATTCTTTATTCTATATATTTAGTGTTTTAACTATAATGTATATCAGAGGTATTTCTCCTCTGAACTTGCCTGTTTGGTGTTCTGGAACGCTTCTGCACATGGATGACCTTCTCTTTCTCAAGGTTAAAGATGTCTTCTGCTATTTATTGAGTAGATTCTCAGTACTTACAGTTTGTCTGTCTCATCTGCTTAGGATGGGTATTACTGGGTTGGGTGAGAACAATAGCTACCAGACCCATGCCTCCGCTGTGTGACCCATGCTGCTGCTTTCCCTCACAGGAAATCCCACACTTCCATCCACAACTCCCCAGGCCTCTGGCGGACTGTGTCACTTCCTACAGAGCTCTGTCAAGCACTTCCTGCTGTTCAGCCAGCTCTCGTGACTGACTTATACCCAAATTCTATGACCACATGTCCTGTGATTGAGCTGTGAGTGGTCTTCACCCCCGGGCCCCCAGAGTGACTCAGTCCAGACAGCAGGCCTACTCCCAAGCTGGTGACTCAATGTGGCTCTGGGAGCTGGGAGTCCAGAGCACCTTTCTTTCTTCACCAGGGTCTGCCTCTCACACCGAGACGGTGGCTGCTGCCTCCCGAATCCCAGCACTTCCAGAGCCTTGGCCATCTGTCAGCAAGACTATCTGACTTTACCTTGAACTGCAGTCTTCCACGTCCTTCCCCCAGTTTGGGGAGCTATAGACTGACTGTCTCGGGCCCCCTCACTGCTTTTCTTCTGCAGGGTGGTTTCTCTGTAATTCCCTGCCTCCCTGCCTCCATGGTTGGTTCTCTTCCTTCTCGCTTCAGAATCTCCTTCTCTCTTCAGAATCTAGTCTCCTCCATGTCACCAGCTTCTTCTCATTCATAAAGTGAAAATGGCCAATACTTCTAACTCCCCTTCTTGCTCTGCCCTTTCCACTGCACATATATTTAAACACCAAGCTACATCCCAGTTGCAACAGTGTGTTTTAACAATGGTGGGTTGTGGTGTTTTTTGTTTTGTCAGCTGTGGGGTTTGAACTCAGGGATTGGGTGCTGTCCCTGAATTCTTTTTGTTCAAGACTAGCACTCAACCTCTTTGAGCCACAGCACCACTTCTGGCTTTCTGGTGGTTACCTGGAGATAAGAGTCTCACAGACTTTCCTGCCCAGACTGGCTTTGAACCACAATCCTCAGATCTCAGTCTCTTGAGTAGCTAGGATTACAGGGGTGAACCACCAGTGCCCGGCTAAAACAATGGAAGTCTTTATGTATATGTATGTCTCGGAGGGGGGGACAGACTCCAGGACCCTGTGTCGATTCTAAAATCCAGATGCTCAAGCCCTCACAGATGCAGGTGTTTATGTGTAACCTCCCTTTTATTTTCAGCCATCTCTGGATTACTTACGTCTACTACAGCATAAGTGCTGTATAATTAATTGTTATACGAATTGCTCAGGGAATAATGATGAGAGAAAGGCCTGCACATGTTTAGTACAGAGAATTTTTTTTTCCTCCTGGCTATTTTCCAGCTGAGGATGGTTGAATTCACAGATGTGGAACTTTTAGATGAGTGCCAAGCATATAGAACTTGAATGTTTTTCTTTCTTTTCTTACAGTTCAGGGGATCAAACTCAGGGCCTACAGCTTGCTAGATGAGCTCTCTGCCACATGAGTCTTGCCCCAGTCTTATGCATTTAATTTGCTTTTCTGAAAGGTCTTTGGATTTTTATCTGAGGGCAACCTCAGATCAAGCTCTTTCTACCTCTACTTCTACCTCTACCATGTAGCTGGGGTTGCAAGTGTGGGCCACCATGCCTGACTCTTTATGCTTTAATTTTGAGAGACAGTTAAGAGAGAAGGTATCAGACCAAACCCCTTGAAATTAACATAATGTGGGTCATCTTCTTTCTAGCAAATGATATTGTTATCATCATATTTTTAGGTGTTTTTTTTTTTGGTTGTGGGGCTTGAACACTGGGCCTGGGCGCTGTCCCTCAGCTCTTCAGCTCAAGGCGAGCGCTCTACCACTTAAGCTACAGCGCCACTTCCAGTTTTCTAGTGGTTTATTGGAGATAAGAATTTCATGGACTTTCCTGCCAGGGCTGGCTTTGAACTTCGATCCTCAGATCTCAGCCTCCTGAGTAGCTAGGATTACAGGCGTGAGCCACCGGCACCCGGCTCATATTTTTAGTTTTTAACATTGGAAAAACATGATTGTTGGTGGAGAATAATGGAAAGAGTGACATTGATCTGGATGCACTGTGTTATAACCTGACATTTTGAATTTAAACCTCTTTGTACAATAACTTAAAGATAATTAAAAAAAAATTTTTTTTTTGGGTCCGGTGTTGGTGCCTGAACTCTGGGCCTGGGCGCTGTCCCTCAGCTCTTCAGCTCAAGGCTAGCACTCTACCACTTGAGCCACAGCGCTACTTCCGGCTTTTTTTTTCTTTTTGCTTATGTGGTGCTGGGGAATCGAACCCAGGGCCTCATGCATGCAAGGCAAGCACTCCACCACTGAGCCATCTTCCCAGCCCCTAAAAAAAAATTTTTTTTAAACACCCAGAATCATAAAAAAAGAAAAAACATGATTGGCATCCATTGGAAACAGTGAGGAAACCTGAGCAAGCTCATGATGGGCTTGTTGTAGTTTAATTCAGGACAATGTTCTCATTGTCTGTTTCATTGGAGTTTTATTTTTCCTGTTCCTCAAATCTCCTTTCAGCAGAGATGTATGAGGGATGCAAATTATAAGACGAGAACCATTTTAAAGTATGTACTAGCTGCTGTTACCGTCAGCTCAACCCACAGACTGAGGAACTGAGTCATGAAGACTTTGGGAGTAAAAAGAGAAAAATACTTTAATAACTGTGTGGTTTTTTTTTTTTTAAAACAACTAGACAATGGAAGCATTTTTCTTCCTTCCATGATGTGAACGTCTGGTCTACCATGACAAACATCATTTCCTCCCAAGTCCCTTTGTTGCCACCCCCCCCCAGATTGAAGGGTCATCTCTAACAGTTGGCTGCCTGGTCCCCAGCCCCTAGCTGGACTCAGCTGTCCTGCCCAGGGAAGTGGAATTCCCGTGATCCAGAAATCAGTCATGCGCTCCCTTAGCCAACTCGAACGAAGCCTGCAGAACTCCAGAGAGCTGGGGAACCCACCGCAGCTGTAGAAACACAAGATTCTGGGTTTCAAAACTCAAATGACCACATTTCCCCCGCCCTGAGCTCTGCCTAAGAAGGATGACAAATCCATCATCGGAATGTGCAAAGTTGAGAAATTAGAAACAAATACTTCAGTCCAATATCCTACATGCCGGCCATACATGGTATTGAGTTTTAGACCAGCATTTCCTTTAAGTTCAAGGTTTTAGTTCTCCCTCCCTCCCTTCCTTCCTTCCTCCCTCCCTCCCTTCCTTCCTTCCTTTCTTCTTTCCTTCTTTCTTTCTTTTTGTGTCAGTACTGGGGCTTGAACTCAAGACCTGGGTGCTGTCCCTTGCACTCTACCACTTTGAGCCACAGTGCCACTTCTGGTTTTCTACTCATTAATTGGAGATAAGAGTCTCACAGACTTTCCTTCCCTGGCTGGCTCCAAACCACAATCCACAGATCTCAGCCTCCTGAGTAGCTAAGATTACACATGTGAGCCATCAATGTAAGGCAACGTTCTTTCTATTTTTAAGTCCAGACACTATACACTGTTTCATACTAAGAGGAATCTGTTCATCTGCTACTGACAGAGAGGCCGGACCTGAACACCAGCTGTGGTAGACTTCCAGGTTTTCACTGTCCTGTGTTCATCCACCATCCAAGCAGCCTCTGAATTGCCTTTTTTTTTTTTGCCAGTCCGGGGGCTTGAACTCAGCTTATTTTGCTCAAAGCTAGCACTCTTAACACTTGAGTCACAGAGCCACTTCTGGCTTTTTCTGTGTATGTGGTACTGAGGAATTGAACCCAGGGCTTCATGCATGCTAGGAAAGCACTCTACTGCTAAGCCACATTGCCAGCCCTGAATTGCCTTTTTGAGTAGCATCTCTTTTTCTTTGAGAAACCTGGGGAAATCCCAGCTCCAAAGCATGGGTGTTGCACAGTGTGGAAAGAGGCAGAGTTGTAAGACTTCAAAAGCCACACTAGTTCCAACCCAGGTCCCAACTCAGCATCCCTAACACACACCTGTTCCACATATCCCTGAGACCTGCCGTCCCTTCCCCTGTGCTCCTGTGAGACCCAGGTGGTCCCCATCAGCTGGACCTGGCTTCCTGAGCAGACCTCTGTCTCCTCTCAGTGTATATTCTTCTGTCAAAATCCAAGTTCAGCTCTGACCCCTAGATGATTCTCACTTACCTATGAGTCCTTCTCAAAAATATTTTCATTGTTAACTATAAAAATCTGAGGAAAGCTGGGTGCTGGTGGCTCACGCCTGTAATCCTAGCTACTCAGAAGGCTGAGATCTGAGGATCACTGTTCAAAGCCAGCTGGGACAGGAAAGTCTGTGAGACTCTTATCTCCAATTAACCACTAAAAAACGAAGTAGTATTGTGGCTCAAGTGGTAGAGCGCTAGCCTTGAGCTGAAGAGCTCAGGGACAGCACCCAGGCCCAGAGTTCAAGCCCCACAACTGACACCCCCCAAAAAAAATCTAGAGAAATTGAAGATGACATCATGAAATGGAAAGACCTTCTATGTTCATAGAGAGGTAGAATTAATATTGCAAAAATGGCCATATTGCCAAAAGCAATCTACAGATTTAACACAATCCCCATCAAAATTCCAGGGATGTTCTTTACCAAGAGAAAACAATCCAAAAATTCATATGAAAAGATAGCCAAAGCAATTCTAGGCAAAAAAAAAAAAAAAAAAGCAATGTGGGTGGTATCACAATACCAGACCTCACGCTCTGCTACATAGCTATGATAACAAAAACAGCTAGGCACTGGCCCAAAAACAGGCCCCAAAATCAATGGAACAGACCAGAACACCCCAAAATAAAGACATATACAGTACTTACAGTTATGTGATATCTGACAAGGGAATCAAAGATAATCAGTGGGAAAAAAAAATCCTCTTAAATAATTGGTGTTGGGAAAACTGGATATCCATATATAGAAAAGTAAAAGTGGATCCCTATTTATCACCAGGCATTAATGTCAACTCAGAGTGGATCAAAGTTCTCAATGTCAAACCTGAAACTGAAAATACTACAAGAGGGAGTAAGAGAAACACTACAACTTATAGGCATAGGCAGAAACTTTTTGAAAAGAGTCCCAGGGGCCCAGCGGATAAGAGAGAGACTTGACAAATGGGACTATCAAAATAAAAAGTTTCTGCACAGCAAAGGACATAGCTACTAAACTTGAAAGACAGCCAACAGACTGAGAGAAGATCTTTACCAGCAATACATTTGTCAAAGGTCTAATACCCAAAATATACAAGGAGCTCAAGAAAGTAACCCCTCCTAAATCTAATAAACGAATCAATAAATGGGCAAAGGAGCTTAAGAAAGACTTCTCAGAAGAAAGAAGAATGGTAAATAGATACAGGAGGAAATGTTCAACATTCCTGGCCATAAAGGAAATGTAAATGAAGACATTTTTGAGATTCCATTCACCCCAGGTAGACTGGCCAACAGTGAGAAATTGAACAACAAATGTTGGTGGGGATGTAGGGAAGAAGGAACTTTATTGCACTGTTGGTAGGAATGTAAACTAGTGTAACCACTCTGGATGGCAGTTTGGAGATTCCTTAAACAACTAAAGATATAACTTCCCCATGACCCAGCCATACTACTATTGGGCACCTACCCAGAACATCACAAGCCTGGATACCATGAAGACACTTGCACATCCATGTTCATTGCTGCACTATTCACAATAGCCAAATTATGGAAACAGCCCAGATGACCTGTAACAGAAGAGTGGGGCAATACACAATGGAATTTTACTCATCCATTAGAAAAATATAATACTATTTCATTTGCAGGAAAACGGATGGATCTAGAAAAAAAATCATGTTAAGTGAGGTAGGCCTAGCTCAGAGAGACAAATGGCACATGTTTTCTCTCATATGAGGAAACTAGATCTAAACTATACTGGGACATGATAAATTATACAGGTCTTTAGACACTCACACATAGTGAGACCAAAGAAGGATGCTCTTAGGGGAGGAACCCAAAGGGATAATGCCTCTTGATATTTAAAATACTATTTATTAAAATGAATTCCAGGAAATGGAAGCATGGGTTTGTGTGCTACTGGTGGTGGTGGTAGTAGTGTTGTTTGTTTTATTTGTTCTTTTTTCTGTCTTTTGAGGGACTCAAAGGGGCGCAGAAATGGATGGAGGATGGATGAACAAATGCAGGCATGATACTCAGTTGACACTATGTAGAAAATGAGCTATGGGGGAAAGCAAAGGAAGAGGTAACATTGTCCGAAAAGAAATGTACTCATTCCCCGACTGTGTGCACCACCTTAATAACAACAAAATAGTATTTTAAAAAACGCACTTCCATTGTTTTCTATGAGAATCCTCAAAGGATCGATACTGTGATCGATCGTGTGGTCCTCCCATCAAATTCTGTACTAAGCATTCACATAAAAGGACGTCCATCCCAAGTTGGAGAGTACACTACTGCCGGGTGATAGAGGGAGGATTCAGGCAGGACTGAGGTTTGAACCGAGGCCTTGTGCTTGATAGACATTCCACCAAATGAGCCCACCCGCAGTCAGTATTTGTCTCAGTTATTTTTCAAGTAAGGTCTTATGGGTTTTGTTTGTACCTGGGGTAAGCCTTGAACTTCAATTCCTCCTACCTGGGCCTCCTGGGTAGCTAGCTGGCATTACAAACCCATCGCATACCACCATGTAGGCTTGTCCATTGAGCTGGGGCCTTGTGAACCCTTTTTATTTTAAATTTTTAGCCAGGGTTGGCCTCAAACCACAACTCTCTGTTCTTTCCCCCCCAAGTATTTGGAATTATAGGTATGAGTGACCACACCTAGCCCACATTCTTGGATTGTGACAATATATCCAGATTATAAAAGTTTAAGGTCATAAAAAGAAATCACCGAAGTGGGAGTCTTCAGGGACTCCATGGTGGGTGCTGGGTGGGGGCTTTCTGGGGGTGGGGGGGCTGATCACATGCTTCTGACCTAGGCGAGTGGGGCCCTAATTCCCACCAGGGGCAAGAAGGGGAGGTCTTGCCCTGCTAGACATTAATCCAACCAAATGGTGGATCTATGTCACAATGAGACCGGTGCCAGGGTGCACAGTGCGCTCAGCGAGCTGCAGGGAGAGCAGAGAAGTGGCTATGCAGGTAGGCGGGGACGGATGAGCTGGCCGCACCGGGTGTAGGTGGTGGCTGAAAGGCTATCAGTGAGATCCACCCATCAGCCTTTCTTCTCTCCATGGACCATGCGTGCCCAGGGGTTAGGAGAACAGAGCTGTGGGCAAGACAGACGGCAGGCTGCTCCCTGGCTACTCCCAACCACAACAGCCTGCAACACAGGGGCTGCTCAGGGTCCAGAGGCAGTTGAAAGCTAAGGCACCGCGGGCCCTCTTACCACTCCCCCACCCCCACCCCCACCCCCAAATGTCTTATGTGCTTCTAGCTACCATCTATCAGGAGCCTGGGGTTGGCCAAAGCTGGGGTATGGGGAGTTGTCACAGGACAAACACCCCAGGTTTATTAGCAAACCCAGTCATGGGGAAAGAGGGGGAGGAGACATTCTAGATGAAGAGAGAGCCATCACAGGCCATGTGGGTCCTGTTTCGACTCCACACTGAACAAATCAACTGTTAAAAACTCAGGGAGATCTGTGAGCAATGACTGGGTAGATAGTGACTGGAGGGGTTTGTGCTGTCGGCTTGGCAGCTGGGCCCAGATCCTTGGCTCAGTGTCCTCGGTGAGAGGTGGCCCATGAGGAAAGCTCATGAGATTTGAGAAGCTGAATGAGCAGCACATAGGTGTCCATAGATCCCAGTATGTCCTTCCCCTCTAACCACCAGCTCTGCTGGCCAAGAGCAGGCTCCGGACATTCACTGTAGTCCACTCCCAGCGTTGCAGTGACTACCCAATGACTTGTCTTCATTCAATTAGGCGCACTGGAATCACACTGATAACAATAAAGGCTTTATCTATTGCAGGTTCCTGCCAAAGTATTTAAGGGTAGAACTATATTGTGTCGAGGATTTTTGTTGGGGCATGTAGAACAGACACAGCACTGAAAATGGCAACAATGAAGAAGTCTGGGGGACAGGCTTGCTGTTTTAGTTGTCCTGCTTCCCCTGTGCTTAAAAATACTCAGGTGGGGAGTTGAGAAAATGGAACCAATCTTGGAGAATGCTCGCTGCCCCCACCCCACCCCCACATTCCCTCCCATACCCACAGACAGCCAGCACTGGCAAAGTTGCATAACTAGAAAAATTCTTCAGATCTTCCCAAGGATGTGGGTTAAAAGAAGGAAGAACAAAACAAAGGGTGCAAGACGGTGACGAATGCCACGCACATCACAGAAATTAAAAAAGAGACCAATTAAGTCTTACTGTTACTTCTGACTGACTAATTCGCTCTGACATGTGTGAGCTGGCCTGCTGTTCTTCTAAACAAGGCTGAACACTCTGTGGTCCTGGAATTCTGAGGGGCATGATCTATGCTACTGAAGCTCTTCAAAAAAGATTTTCAGAGAGCAGGATCTCAGACCTAAGGTATATCTTTTTTTTTTTTAAAGATAGCTAATAACTGAAATTTTAAATATTGAGATGAAAACTTTTTAAAGAAGAAAAATGTAGAAACTGCTCAGTATCTCAGACATTGTTTTGGTTAGGAGGGAAGACCAGCACAGGCTTGGAGCCAACCAAAACAGGAGGCTGGAGGAGGCAGGAGGCCCACAGGGCTCTGTACAGATGTTCTTCTCCAAGGCTGCACATCTTGGAAGAGATTTATTTTATTTCATTCTCTCTGAGCACCACATTTGAGTCATTTAAGGACTCAGCTGACCACAGCTTTTAGGAGTTTTGAGACAAACTCTTTTTCTTTCTTCTTCACCTCTCTTTTCCTCCTTTTCTTCCTTCCTCCCTCCATTCCTCCTTTCTTTCCTTTCTCCATTCATTCATCCCTCCCTTCTTCACTTCCTTCCTTCCTTCTTCCCTCCATTCATCCATCTCTTCCTTTCCTATTTCCTTCCATCCTTCTTTCCCCCTTCCCTCCTTCTTTTCTTTCTTTTTGAATACTTTAAAATAGATTTTTCTCCCTGATATGTGGATGTTAAATACAAAATGTAAAGCGATACGACAAAGTAAAGAGGACTAGAGAAACAAAGGACCTCCACTCATCTTGTATCATTACTAAGTGACCCCATGCTGTTGACTGCATATATGGCATATATGCACACATCTGAAGGAAATTAGGAGGAGGACACAGAAGCAGAGGGAAATGGGAAAACATACAACAGAGGGGCCCATCAGCTGCACTGGACATTGATGAAAATGAACTAAGCAACTCAAGGGCAGCGATGGGAGGGAGGGAACGAGAGGGAAAGAGGGAGCAGCTAACACTAAGCAAAAGGAAAGAAATGTACATACCACCCAAGGTGGAAGAAATAGTTGTATTGTCAAAGCTCAGAGAATCCACAAACTTGATAAACCACTATAATGACAATTTGCCTCATGAAGGTTAGAATTTGTTTGTGAATTTAACTAAGTATCACTATCTCACAATACTGTGAAATGAGTGGAATTTATGTAATCACTTAATCACAAAAAAGTATTTAAAAATAAAATAGATTTTAATATAGAGAGATATTATGTGGGCAACATTAAACAGAAGAAAACTTTGCATTGAAACTATAAGTTTATAAAATTCATAAGGTTAATTAGAAAACAAAATCAAGAAGTAAAAGACTAGAATGTTTTCAAAGTAGTAAAAGCTGGGGGGGGAGGGGAAGGAGGAAGGCAAGGCTGGAGTAGGAAGCACAGGGCCTGAGTTCAAACTGCAGTGCTGCCGAGAGAAAAGGAAGACTGAGAGGAGGAGGATAGGAAGGAGGAGAGCTATTCCTAGAACTCTTCTCAGGCTGGGAAACCAGAGAGGGAGGGGATCAAAGTGGTCAGCTGAGGGTGGGGGGGGGGATAATTCAGGCCCCAGAACAGGAAGGCCTTGGCCAAGTCCCACAGAAAGACTCTCACTCGGTGGTTTCTGAGGCAGCTGGTTGAGCTTCTCAATCCTTCTGTCCCCACAGTAAAGTGCCAGGAAAATGGTGGAGGACCAAGGAACAGGTAGCAGAGAACCAAGTCCTCTAAAAAGCTCGGTCACCCATGGTCAGTCTGCCCTGTGAAGGGTCAGAATGGGCTTCGCTCTCCCCTCTCCCCCCTCCCCCGCAAAAGCGTGTCACTGTGGCTATTTTGAGCTGCAGGCACTTAAGGGTTGATAAATGCAAGAAGAGTTCTGGGCCTGCTCCTCAATTGCCTGAAATCAAGGCTAACTGTCCCTGGGGGGGGGTTCCCCCACAGGAAGTACTTGTCCCCAGGGGTGGAGGTTCGCACCTGGACAAGTCTACATAAACACAGCTGGACTCATCCCTCACTAGCTCCCCAAGAATTTCCTGCTCACTCCCCCACGTGTAAATCCTGGAGTCCAAAATTCCATCGCATGGACTTGCGCTTTTTCCTGTGCAATCCCATGATGGTGAATGTTAACAAAAAGTAGGTGTCTTTTCTCCTCTTGTTCTGTCTTTTGTTAGCTTCATTTCCAGACCCGTAAGTACAGTAAGCCTGGCTTGGTTTTGAATTTATTCCACTCCATTTTGACCAAGAAAGGTCAAATAGAAGTAAATCAAACTTCTCAGAATCCAACAACCCCAGTATAGTACTTAGCATTATGCCTCGTGAGCATGCACAATCTTCCTCCATGGCGGTCTCCTCCGAACCATATACCAAGGGTCTACTACTAACACCATTTTCCTCCCAACACCAAAAACAAAACAGAGATCTCTGAAAGAACTACTAGTTCTCCTGAAAACAATCCACATAAGGCAGTTAAGATCTTTTTGCCGGTTGTGGGGCTTGAACTCTGAGCCTGGGAGCTGTCCCTTAGCTCTTCAGCTCAAGGCAAGCACTCTACCACTTGAGCCACAGCACCACTTCTGGTTTTCTGAGTGGTTTATTGGAGATAAGAGTCTCACAGACTTT
>NW_012267222.1:4623890-4658430 GCF_000151885.1 Dipodomys ordii | reverse complement strand
GGCTGAGATCTGAGGATCATGGTTCAAAGCCAGCCCAGGCAGGAAAGTCCATGAGACTCTTATCTCCAATAAACCACTAGAAAACTGGAAGTGGTACTGTGGCTCAGCGGTAGAGCACTCGTCTTGAGCTGAAGAGTGCAGGGACAGCGCCCAGGCCCAGAGTCCAAACCCGAGGACTGACTCCCCCCAAAAAAAAGAAAAGAAAAGAAGTTTGTATTGCAGCTGGGAAGCCCAAGATCAGGCAACAGACTGGGCGCTGCTTTTACAACAGGCAGAGATTGGAGGGGGAAGAAGACACAGACAAGACAAAGGGGGCCACCACTCAAACAGCCCTCTCACTCCCCCCAGTACAGAAAGGCCCAGATCTGTTCAGGAGGGCTCCGTCCCCTCCCAGGAGACCCCATCTCCCAGTGCCATCACTCAGAGGAATGAACTCTTCCTTGCATGAATTTGGGAGGGAGGGGGTGGCCTTCTCAGGGACTTGTTTATATGTTGACCCAGCTGGCAGCCATTGTGCTGCCCTTAGCATTTGCATACACCCTGGAAGTGTGTAGGCCAGTTATCACACACATCCACACCTGTGGAGCCAGGGCCTACTACCAGACAGTGGACACGCCCACCGCCCCCTGGGGACTTCCTCCAGCTCCTTTTAGATCAAAGCATCAGTTAGTATCAAAACAAAGTAGCAAGAAGAATATTCATTACTCTGATCTGACTGCATATTGGCAGTACTGAGTTATCATATTGCATGCTAGGAACATGAATATATATATATATATATATATATGTACACATATATAGTACTGTCAAAGAACAGAACTGAATTTGCAAATATAGCAGTACATTTGAGAATGTAGAGCCATTATTATCAACTCCATCTCTGGCTCTCTCCTCAATCTCCTTCCGGTCCTCAGGCCCAACCCTCCCACCTCCTCACCACCTACCACCCCCAGCTCCCACCTAGTCCTCCCTATAGCAAAAGCTCTCCCCTCCATCCCCCCCCCCAGGAGAAAAGCAGCTCCAGGAACACAAACACAGCCATGCGTCTCTCACCAGGGCCAGCCCTGGGACCCCTAGGAGGGGCCAGAAGCGCAGGCTACAGCAGAGCCCTTTCTGACTTCGAAATGTTTTCAGTAAAATAGTGGTGTTTGGTAAAGCAGTGTTTTAATATTCCTTGGAATAAATACTAAGATCTCAGCACTGTTATTTGGCTGTGCTTCTAGCCTGATGCTGTATCACTGAGACTTAGTGAGCCCTACACTCAACCCATGAAGCCATTCTGATGTCTGGTGTTTGGTCTGGGAGATTGCTTGTATGTGGATGTGGGACAAAGATTCTGTAACCAGAATCCTAAGCTCAACTGGGAGAGAGAGAAGAAAAGGATCACATTGTCCAAAAAGAAATGCACTCATGGCTGGGCACCGGTGGCTCATGCCTATAATCTTAGCTACCCAGGAGGCTGAGATCTGAGGATTGCCGTTCAAAGCCAACCTAGGCAGGAAAGTCCAAGAGACTCTTATCTCCAATTAACCATCAGAAAACCAGAAGTGGCACTGTGGCATAAAGTGGTAGAGTGCTAGCCTTGAGCAATTGAGTTCAGGGACAGCACCCAGGCCCAGAGTTCAAGCACCATGACCGACAAACAAAAAGAAAGAAAGAAATGTACCCACTACCTGACTTATGTAATTGTAACCTCTCTGTACATCACCTTGATAATAATTAAAAATTTAGAAAAAAACAATTGTAAGGCCCAGACACCTTAACTCCATGTCAAGATCTTCCGCTAACCTCAACACACCAAACAAAGGGGGGAAGTGGTGAACAGTAGAGAAAGGAGAGGTCACACAGCCCAGTGGCTGCGTAGGCATTTTTGCTCATCTTTAGTGTATAGACACAAGCTTTAGGTTTCAGTGGACAGAGCACGCAGGCAGCGTGAGGAGAGAGGTATGCACAACTATCAAACTGTCCCGGCAAAGTCCATCCAGGTTGATCCTCGCCTCAGTTCTGGTTCTGTGGGGGAATCCAGAGAGGGTGTTACTGCTGTCAACACTTGAGGGTTGACTGCTGGCTGGCTGGCTCTGCTGGTCCTGTCATTGCAGGTGGCTTCCCTCCCTGCACTGTAGAGATCTATGATCAGCCCTGTCCTTCCAGGAGCCCAAGGTGATTGCAGGGGAGAGAGGCTCAGAGCAGAGAACACAGATACAAAATGGACACCAAGAAGCCAACCTTTTCTCCTGTTTCCAGGTAATTCCTGGGCCCAAGTAGATAGCATCCATGAAGTGTCTAAGCACCTGTTGTAACTTCCTGTGATTATCCTTTTGTTTGTTTGGTTGCTCGTTCAGGGGCTTGAACTCAGGACCTCATGCTCACTCAGCTTGCTTACTCACACTTGTCCACTGTTTCTATTTTCAGCCGAGTGCTGGTGGCTCACAACAGTAATCCTAGCTATTCAAGAGGCTGAGATCAGAGGATCACAGTTCAAAGCCAGCTGAGACTCAAAAACTGGAAATGGCCCTGTTACTCAAAGTGGTAGAGCTCTAGCCTTGAACAAAAGATCTCAGGGACAGTGCTCAGGCTCTGAGTTCAAGCCCCATGACTGAAAAAAAATTATTGAAAATGTACCACCTCTTCATTGAATATTTGAGAGGTAGGTAGATGGCCACACAAATTGAAATTTCACTCTGAGTGCAGGACAGCCCCAGTTGCTTAAGGGGATTTTTGTGTGTGTTGTTTATACATTAATTCTGGTGTTATCAGACAATGCCAGTTTAAGTACCCTTTGAAATGTTACCTTTAAATTTAAAAAGACTTGTATACTTTTTTTTAACTGTTGTGAGCCACCAGCACCTGGAGTCTTGTATACTTTTTAAATCTCTTCCAATATTCTTTATATTAACATCCAGTGGTTGTATTTTTCTGACATTGTTAATTTAGCTTTGGCATGTTCTGTTGAAATACTGAGATAATGGTATCTACCCTTATTTGCAGGATACAAGATAGAAGAGTAATGACAGTTCCTAGTTTTAAAATCAGACAAAATCTGTGGATGTTTCTCCCATCAGTGGCTGGAATTCACACCCGCGGTAGCCCACACCCCCTGCCTGTGGTCTTGATGGCCTCTGGGGAAAAGTTGACAGTCTTCACTCTTTTCCCCATGCATGGTTTTCAGGGAGGCTGACAAGCCGGATGACCAGGCCCTGTGCCCTGGTGCTGAGCCCAGGACAGTATGGCTGGCTGCCTGGGTCTCAGCGGTGGAGCTGAGGGCTACCGTGGGGAAGAGAGAGGAACTGGTCGAGGGGCTGGCTGGGCCACAGGCAGTGGATACATCAGGTCTGATGATGATGGACGAAACAGTATTTCAAACAGATAAACCAAAACAAGGAAGCTTTGAGAAAACGTGAATGGACCTTCCTGTCCCCTTCCTGTTCCTTGGCTTTTTCCCTTTTCCTCCTCTTCTGTCTGTGTGGAGTATCTAGGGGAGGAGAGAAGGAAGTCCTCTCAGGCTTGGGGTAAGAGTGTCCTTGAAAGGGAAGACCCCGGCTGGATGCAGGTGGCTCATGCCTGTAACTAGCTACTTAGGAGGCTGAGATCTGAGGTTCACAGTTCTAAGCCAGACTGGGCAAGAAAGTCTATGAGACTCTTATTTCCAATTAACTACCAAAAAGCTGGAAGTGGAGCTATGTAGCTCAAATGGCAAAGCATTAGCTTTGAGCACAAAAGCTCTGAGATAGTGCCCAGGATCTGAGTTCAAACCTCAGGTCTGGGCACAAAGAAAATAAAGGGAGACCCAGCATAGGTGTCCAAATTCACAAGTGTGAATGGGTAAAGAGGCTCAGAGCTAAAGGTGCGTGATAAGCCTCTGGTGTGGGGTCAGGCTCGGCTCCATGCAGCTTGGAGACCTCAGGGCATAAGCCAGGCAGGGCAGGAAGGAGGTGGGGGTGAGGCAGCAAATATTGATCCCTACAGGGAGAGATGAAATATGGGGGTTTGGAATAATGGAACCACTTTCTCTTCATCAGACAAGAGATACAAATATGGAAAGAGAACAAGTTCTGCAGAGTTGGGCTGGCATTGAAGGAACCGGTTCGAACTCGAATATCAACAGAAACAGACATAGGAGCAAACGTGTGTGTGTGTGTGTGTGTGTGTGTGTGTGTGTGTGTGTGTGTGAACACACATATCTGCTTTCTCATTAGCTCCATTGCAGTGAGTACCCTTTATTCCCACATCTTGGCTTCTACCTTCTGTCTTCCTTTGAGGAATGGGCTGCTCCAGGGCTAGACAGGAAGAATGAGATAGAAGTTGTCCAACAATGATGACGGCATGTCAAAAGGACACAGAAGATGGCATGAAGGGGCCACCAAACACGGAACTGTCGAGCATCAAAATAAAGAGGGTGGAGCAGGCATGGTGGGGCACGCCAGCCACGCAGGTGGGGGAGGAGGAGGATCAAAGTCTGAGGCTGGTCTGAGGCCTCAAACAACAACAAAAATCACTAAAGCAGTGACTTTCAAGCGGTAAAGCAGCTACCTAGCAAATGTGAGGCCCTGAGTTCAAACCCAAATAATGCCAATACATAAAGAAATGGAGAAACACATAAGGCAACAGGTTATAATCTGTTGGAAAGAAAACCAGGAATCCCTCTCGAATGAGGGAAGGGTCTGATGAGGGCAGGCATGCCTGTCAGGGTCTCCCTCCAGACAGTCATTACAGAGGACAGGAGGAAGGGCCCAGCAAAGGAGCCTAGCAGGGCGCCCTTTGTCAAGGGATCAAAATCCTATGCTGTGCATCGGGGCAAGATAATCACAGGCTGTCTCTGAGACACTCTGAGCTCTGCCCTCCGCAGACATCTCCATGCTAGTCAGAAGGAAGCACTGGACAAGCAACACCGGCACATACCCCTTGCAAAAGAACACCTCCCATCTTCAGAAATGGCCAAATCACAAGTGCCAAGGCAAGACTAAAGAAGGAGACAGGACAACTGGATGTGAACGGGACAGAGAGCCTGCAGCTTTCCCCACAAACGACACCACTGGGTAAGTGACTAACCTTGAGTGGGGCTTCAGGGTTCGAGGGGGGCTGTGAGTTGCTCTGATCCCCGGGGGCTGGGGTCACTGGCACTACAAAGAGCACGTCCTTGCTGCAGGAAATTGAGGCAGAAGTTTGGGGCTTGAAGGACTATCAGGTTGGTTACTAGAAAAAACTTTTTTTTTTTTTGGTCCTGAACTTGTAACTTTATTGTTGGTTTATGACTTGTGAGTAAACACACACACACACAACAAAAACTTTCAGTAAATAAAGCATTGTGTGATTATCTTTTGAATATGTCACCGAGGGGTTGATTCATGAGCTGGGGAGAGGAGATACGGTCAGAGGGGATCTCACCTCTGGAATCTCATTGCCTGCGTTCTGCGCTTGCTGACCCTAAGTTCAGATCCCTTCTGAAAGAGTGCACACGGCCTCTGCCAGCCCACTGAAGCACTTCCCAGACCCTCGTTGTGCTGTTTCCTTCCCAGTTCTGTGAGATTAGAACACACTGTCTTGTTTGCTCACTGCATTCGCACAAGTCGAGGGGCACACGGCTCCTGAGTAAGTACTGGATGAATGAAAGAACAGCTCATACTGATCCCAAAGAGGTGTCCTCCATCACTTGCATTGACTGGTCTGGCTGCTAACAGGAAGAGACTGAGCTAGTAAGACTGCCTCCTTCCACAGAACCCTTGCCAGGTTTTCCTGTCCTTCCTTTCTCCTGAGTTTGTAGAGGAACCATAGAAAGGCCTGGCAGGAGTCACTGCCATAGATCAGCATGATATTGTCTTCCGGAAGGTTCCCAAGGAGGAGAGCTATGAAGGGACAAACCAGGGCACTGCCAAGTCTGCTGTGCAAAAGGCCAAAGCACCAAGTTCCAGGCCCTTGATGGCTGGGAGGAAGAAATTACCCAAATCCCTCGGTCCTTTTCAGACTACAGAATGAATCCTGTGCTTCTGAGGTTTTCACAATGATTGCCTTTAAAGGCAATGAGTCTGAGTAATGTAAAGCCACCCTGGCCTTTTGGCAAGTCCCTGCTAAAATGTCTCCCTCTGCTCTGGGCAGTGGTCACTGGCAGGACTGGCTTTTTCTTTTGTTCAGCTTTTTCTCCCCAGGAAAGAGTCTGTATCAAAAGCCAAATAACCCACCCCAGCGTCACAACAGCGGCCAATTATTCTGAGCTGCCACGTTGTGGGACATGTTTGCCTTTTTCTTTCACAATCCAACAGGAAACAAGAGGTCAAGGATTTTCAATTCTTCCATCCCCTCTGGTCAAGATTCAAGAACAGATTATTTTTTCAGTTACTCAAGAAGGAAATGATAACAGGTAGGAAATTAGCCCTTACAGAAAGAACTCCAGACCACAGGCTTGGATTTCAACCCATTCTCCAGCAGTTGTGTGATATGCTTCAGAGGATCAGAAATCGTCTGCCTTCCCCTACTTGTAAGGTGAGTCATCCCAGAAGCCACATTTTAAAATATAGGATATTGGAGTCTTTATTATACAGTTAACAGGCTATAGGCCGCCAGTTGTTATAAAGGCCTGCAGCACACAAATACACATAACACAGCTAGGAAACATGCTAAAGAGGAAAGAAATAACAAAAACAATATCAACAATCCAACTCAGCTCCAATGAAGAGCTGACCTGGGACACCATAATGACTGGAGACAGGACACAGGACACGATCACAGAGACACACGTGGCATGGAGTCCTGGCAGCTGGGCTGGTCCAGGCCTAATGGGCAGATCCTCAGGAAATTCCCAGTCCCAGGCACTGGAACTGACAGATTCAGTAACCTATCAGCCAAGTGCCCACCCCTGCCTCCAGCGATCTGGGCATGCTCATCACCTGGGAGGCAGGTGACGGATGGGCAGGGGGTTTTCTTCCCCCAGCATGAAGACAAGATGCCAGACCCTACCATCCACCATGTAGCCAATATGGCACCAGCCAGACCTGACCTCCTTACTTCACCCTATCTTCCCTTTTTCTTTAGACTGTGCTATGCTAGGTCCCAGCTGACCGGACCAAACCAAAATGGAGTCATGTCTGCTAAAGGCAACCTGACTTTTCAAGGAAGAAGATAGATTCTAAAACAAATCCATTTCTCATGAAGACTAGAGAGTCCAGTCTACCTGAGTCATGTATGTAATAAGGAAGTTCCTCCTGCTTAACCTTTTCCAAAAAACAGTTCCCCAGTGTTAACAAGTCAGGGTGTTCTATTTTGTTCTTCTAGTTCCTTATTCCCACCTTAGAAACCCCACTGCTCTTGTTCTGCCCTGGGCCTTGTGAGAACTTTAAATTCTATTTTGTAGTTGGAAGCTGCTCTGATTCATGAACTATAAATAAAAGCTGGTTAGGCTGGGAACTGGTAGCTCATACCTGTGATTCTAGGTGCTTAGGAGGCTGAGATTTGAAGTTTGTAGTTTGAGGGTCAAAGCTAGCCGGGGCAGGAAAGTCTGTGAGACTCCAGCTCACCAGCAAGAAGGCAGAAGTGGAGGTATGGCTCAAGTGATAAAGTGTCAGCCTTAAACAAAAAAGCCAAGTGAGAGTAAGAGGCTCTGAGTTCAAGTCCCACTACTAGTACCAAAAAAAAGCCAGTTAGGTATACAACTTTATTGGTTGTAATTGTGCCTTTTGATAGTCTTTCCACCATCTTCCTTCTTGATATAATGAAGCTTATCAGTGATCAAGATAAACAGCAATTAAAGCTTTAAGTTTGCTTCTAATCAAGTACTAGGTAGACAGTGACACAAAGGTGGGGTGATTGGGTGTAGCTCTGTGGTAGAGCAGGTGGCTTGTGTGCATGAAGCCTGAGGCTCTACCACGCCTGCCATCCTCGCCACTCCGGAGGCTATCTGAGGAACGAGGTTCAAAACAATCACTTGCTTAAAAGTCCATGAGACTCTTGCTTCTAGTAAATCACCAAAAGGTAGAACTGTGGCTCAAGAGGTAGAGCACCAGCCTTGAATGGAAAAGCTAAGGGAAAGTGGCCAGCCTTGAGTTCAAGCCTACGACTGGCACAAAACAAAAATAAAATAAAAACCATGGGACAATGGGAATTCTCTCTCTCAAACCCAGCTGGAAAAGTCTGGAGGAACAGCTCTGTCTGGCGTACTTGGGTCAGGTAGATCCTCAAATACAGATGTGAAGGGCAGAGATGTAAAGGGCAGAGGGGAGCCATTTATCAGAATAACGGCAGAGAAGGAGGCAATGAATGGATTCAACATCTACTGCTGTACCAGCCACTGCCGCCAGGAGAGCTGGCCGCCATTACAAGTGCCTGAGAATGTACGAGGTTTGCAGGCTGAAGGCCTAGATGTGGGCTACAATGTGCTCACCAACAGCATCCCCACAGAGGCTCAGGATGGTGCCAGGGCTGCACCTGCCTGCCAAGCGGGCAGAAAGGGCGACCCACCAATTCATCCCCTCTGGGTGTGAGATTAAAAAACAGGGAGCCAACTCATGACCCAATGGGGCCTGCGGAAAACCAACAAGTGTCAACCACCCACTTCAAACCACTGCGTTCCTGTGGACTTGATGCGTATAAAATTTCCACCGTCTGAATCAGTTGTAAAGTTGGGTTAAATATTTTATTTTTGGTCTTGCGCTGTACTCTGACTTCCTCGCCCTTGCAAGTTCATTTCTACTCCCTAGGTCTGTCTGGAGGCTCTAGGAAAGACCTTCTTTTTAAAAATAAATTCTGCTAAACATGGCAAAAGATTGGTTTGTTTTCATTCGTCATGTATTGCATAGGCCCAACACCAGGGCTCCCTGGGGAGCTAGAGAAGGCATTTTCCAGAATGACTTCCAGAACAAACAAAGCTGAAAAGGCCGGCCTGGTGCACCACTGCCCACAGCTCCAGCTCTCTGCTCCAGGAGGGAGGAGAGACCCTTGACCTTCTGTAAATATTTCAACACAGCCAGGGCTCTAAGGAATTAGGATTTGTGTTTTTGAGTCAACTCTAAAACAACCACAGGGGGGAAAGCTCTGTTTTATGGCTGGGTGTACTTTATTGAGAGTAAAACAGCGCAATGTTATATTTTTATGGCTATTAACAAAGGAATTTCACATTCTGAAACTCTGGGGTAAAAAATACACGGCCCAAAGGGAGAGGTCAGCAAGTCAGACTACAAGGACTGCATTGAAAGGTCACAGAAATGGGAGATCGCAGAACAAAACTGATGGGATTGAGAAAGATGCCTGGCCATAAGCATCCCTTAAAAGGGAACTTGAAAAATCAAATCACAATGAAGGCCTGGAACAGGATGCCACAGAGCCAGCTGTTCCCCTATGCACCCTGCCTTATTCTCAAGGGATGTCAAGACCCCAAGTGGATGCCTAGAGCCACTGGTAGCACCCAACCTCATCCTCACTAGATTCCCTCTATACACACATCTGATAAATAAAGCATGGGAAGAAGCAAACCACAGTAACTAACAATGATATATAGACCCATATGACATGACGTAGGCTACCTCTTCTCTCTGTCTGTCTCTCCCTATCTCTCTGTCCTCTTTGTGTGTCTCAAAATGCCTTACTTATAGGAATCATATGACGGCTTCTCTTTGGCATATCTGAATTGCCAGCATCACAAGTCTTGTGCTTTGGGGCCATATAAAGGAAAATAAGAATGATTTGAATGCAAGCACCGTGAGATCAGGACGGCCAACTCATGACCAAGATGGCTAGCGGGTGAGGGGCATATACAACACAGATGACGCAGAACCCAAGGAAGGGTTACATCCACACAGGACAGAGCGAGATTTCACCATGTTATTCACACTTATGAGTTGCTTCTTTCTGGAATTTTCCATTAAAATGATCAGACTGTTTGGAGCTCAAACAATGAAAACCAAAAACAGAAACTGCAGGTGAAGGGAAGACTATGGTAAATTAAAAGCATTTAAACCTCTCCATTTATCATCTACCCAGAGAGAGGTTCTGGTCTCTGCTCTAAAAGGGATTCCTAGGTCTTCCCTTGTCCTCCTCTGTACACACTCTTGAAGAAAAAGTTGCTAACCTACCACTTGAAAAGCCACAGTATCTTGAGACTCACAGGTTTATGTATTACAAGAGGCACAAACTTGCCTCACCTTTGACTCTTCAGTCAACTTCCTAAATCTCAACTTAAGCAAAGAAAAAGACCATGGCCTGAAACAAGCCTTTTCTAACCCTAGATTTCAAATTCTGTAGCGCTCTGGGTCAGGTGACACAAGCCTGGAGTCAGGAAGAGCATATAGGGCATAAGGTCCTGAAGAGGACACCTGCCCTCAAAGATGGCCCCACTCACCACCTCTCAGCCACCACCAGTGTACCTGCACCAGGCACCTCTGATGCCCCCCAAGAGATTGATATTAAAATGGCAAGGAGCCAACACTGAAAGAACATAATGGAAACCAAATTTCTAGTCTCTCACACAGACTTGAACCCTTTGTCCCACATCTCAAATAGAAAATTAATTCCCCACAACCCTGTCTGTACCACACAGGGTACCAGAACCCTGCCCCCCACTCTCTACAGCATCCAGGACATTCAGGAGTTACAAGTCAGCAAGTTTAAGCTCCCTGACATCCTTATCTTTGGTGATGCCAAAGCCGGCAGCCAAGGTTGCAGAATGTACCAGATTGGGTTCAGAAAATACCCTAGGGATTGAGGAAGAGCCTGGAAAGGGGCAATGGCTTCCTGCTGGAATCAGAGCTGAGGAACACAGGAAGCCAAGTCTGCAGAGGTAGCAGATTCACTGTAGGCAAGAAATGGACTGCAAGGAGAAGAACTTGGTAGCAATCAGAGACCCCTGAAGCCACTGGGCATACACTAGAACAACTGTAAATCCAGAATTAAAGCAAGTACAACCTCTCAGCCAGCAAGCTATGGATATGTGGGTTGAAACATGTAACGCTTACATTTGTGAGACATGTACACAGTCAGGCCCACAGGCTGACTTGGTCATCCTGCCGAATCAATCATTTCTTTCTTTTTTTTTTTTTTCTGGTTGTGGGGCCTGAACTCTGGGCCTGGGCACTGTCCCTCAGCTCTTCAGCTCAAGGCTAGTACTCTACCACTTGAGCCACTGCTCCACTTCCAACTTTTTCTGCTTATGTGGTGCTGAAGAATCGAACCCAGGGCCTCATGCATGTAAGGCAAGGCAAGCACTTTACCACTGAGCCACCTTCCCAGCCCCTCTTTTTTT
This sequence comes from Dipodomys ordii, assembly GCF_000151885.1. Classification (NCBI taxonomy): domain Eukaryota; kingdom Metazoa; phylum Chordata; class Mammalia; order Rodentia; family Heteromyidae; genus Dipodomys; species Dipodomys ordii. The sequence continues at coordinate 4,647,206 of NW_012267222.1, read as the reverse complement.
TTTTTTAATATATTTTTATTTCTTGCTGGTCCTGGGGCTTGAACTCAGAGCCTCATGCTTTCACTGGCTTTTTCACTCAAGGCTGGTAATTTACCACTTGAGCCATCGCTCCACTTTCAGCTTCTTGCTGGTTAACTGAAGATGAGGGTCTCATGGACTTTTCTGCTCTCCTCTGTCTTATAAGCAATGGTAATGCTGCCAAAAAGGATGAGCTTAGAGGCAGGCTTTTCCTGAGAGTTTCCAGACAGGAACTGAACCGCATGGGATGGGCATCCAACCTGCAGAAATCACCAATTAAGGGCTTGTGAAGGCTGAACATCAGCTTATCTGTCGTCTAGCCCATAAGTACTCCCTCCACCCAGGACTTCTCCCGCAGTGTTTATGCAGTGTTTATGCATAGTATCTTTTCATCCTTTTACCAAAATGAAATCCTATTGTATATAACTATATGATTACCTGAAAATTAGATTTAGTCTGACACACTCAGAATGGGGCAGCAACAGAGCTTGGGGTTTCGGCCAGCAGAACATCGAGTCTACAGCTAAGCTGCTGGAGGCTGTGTCTGCAAAACCATGATGTAAGCCGGGTGCCAGTGGCTCACGCCTGTCATCCTAGCTACTCAGGAAGCTGAGATCTGAGGATCATGGTTCAAAGCCAGCCCAGGAAGGAAAGTCCGTGAAACTCTTATCTCTAATTAACCACCAGAAAACCAGAAGTCATGGTATGGCTCAAGTGGTAGAGTGCTAGCCTGCAGCTGAAGAGCTCAGGGACAGCATCCAGGCCCAGAGTTCAAGCCTAAGACCAACAACAACAACAAAAAACCATGATGTAGCTGTCTGCCAGAAAAATTGTGTGATGTTTTCCACATGGGTTTTGATCATTTATATTGTGCCTTCCTATGTACTTCTATAAATGGTACTGCTCTTCTTTCCTGATTCCTGCTGACTCCTTTAGGTGTAGCAACAGTATAGTCCTGTAATCATTGTCATTTTGATTTTGCAGACGCTGACTTACCTAAAATGCCATATGAACGTATCTCTACACTCTTTAGGTGTTCTGCCTTTTTTTCCTCCTTGGTTTGGTTGTTAGTTTGTGTGCTTTGGATCTAGCCCAGGGCTCCAAGGATGCCAAGGACGATATGCATGCTCTGCCACTGAGCTACATACCAGACTCTCGTAGGGTTTTCTGAAGGAAGCCAGCCAGACTTCTCTCTACCTCGTGTTATTTCTTCTTTCCTAACAGCCTAACACCTCCATGACCTTGTGGCCTCAAAGTGGTTAAAACTTGCTATCTTTGAGTTGGTCCTAATTTTTCAAGAGGATTTTAATGTTCTACCATTAAGTTTAAGGTTTGCTATATAGTCTGTCTATCTGTCTATCTATCTATGCATTCATCTACTGAACTACCTATTGATCTATCTTTTTATTTTTGGTGCTGGAGACAGAACCTAGGCCTTAGTGCACACTGAGCCTGTCCTCTATAATTTAGCAACATCTCCCAGACCAATTCTGTTATTTTTAAAAAAAAAAACAAATCATCTTCAGTATATGGAAAAATATTGTTGATTTCTATATGAGTAAATTTCTATTTAACACATTAAAATAATTATAGGTAACAATAAATAGTCTTGGAAGGGGTGCTGTGGCTCAAAGTGACAGCAATCGCCCTGAGCAAAAAAACCCAACGACAGCGCCCAGGTCCTGAGTTCAAGCCCCAGGACCAACACATACCCATACATGCACACACATTGCTTATAATACACTCAGATTGCTGTGAGTTCTGTTCTATCTTTGTCAGTCCAACTCAGTCTCAGAATTGTTTCTTTGATCTTTTCTCTCCTTTTCTTTTATTTTCTTTTTGAGACAGAGTCTCATTGTGTTATTCAAGCTAGCCCCCAACCTCCCGGGCCAATGATCTTCCTATCCAGCCTCTCCTGTGTGCTGGGACTACAGGTACCCTGCACCATACTTCACTTCACTTCACTTCCTTTTTTTTTTTTGATGGTCATGGGGCTTAAACTCTGGGCCTGGGCTCATTCCTCAGCTCTTCAGTTCAAGGCTAGCGCTCTACCAATTGAGCCACAGCGCCACTTCTGGTTTTCTGGTGGTTAATTGGAGACAAGAGTCTCACAGACTTTCCTGCCCAGGCTGGCTTTGAACCGTGATCCTCAGATCTCAGCCTCCTGAGTAGCTAGGATGACAGGCGTGAGCCACCAGCACCCACCCTTATTTAACATTTTTTAGAAGGAATTTGCCAAGCCATTTTGCAAATCATCCAATGTCTCGTCTTCCCTGCTGTACTCGTTACAATATCATTTTTATTACAGTGCTTGCTCCTTTGAGCAAGGACACCTTGTGGTGTGCTTGCACCATGGTTAAGTGTTCAATTAAGGGACAATGTAATGATCCCTTTTTATTACAGCACAGTTTTAATTCTCATGTGCACGCTGTGGTTACATTTGTTATATATAATATGGCTAAAACATTTTTATATATAGTCCAAGTCATTATATGCCTGTTTTAATTTATACTGCCGTTGGGTAAGAGGAGGAAAGGGGCCGGGGCTCAACTACCAAGCATGGTGAAAGCCGGTAACGGGAGCCAGCAACACCCACATCAGCCATGTGGGTTTGGTGAACCAGTTCTTGACATTCCACCTGCCAGCGTCTAATTTCTGGATAAAAAGTATTTTTTTTTATCTTTCATTTTACCACATGCCAATTTTGTGCAGATGCTAACAATACAGTTTCATTTTTCTTTCTTTCTTTCTTTCTTTCTTTCTTTCTTTCTTTCTTTCTTTCTTTCTTTCTTTCTTTCTTTCTTTCTTTCTTTTTTTTGGGGGGGTCCGGTCCTGGGGCCTGAACTCTGGGCCTGGGCACTGTCCCCAGCTCTTCAGCTCAAGGCTAGCGCTCTACCACTTGAGCCACAGCTCCACTTCTGGCTTTTTCTTTTTGCTTATGTGGTGCTGAGGAATCGAACCCAGGGCCTCATGCATGCAAGGCAAGCGCTCTACCACTGAGCCACCTTCCCAGCCCACAGTTTCATTTTTCTCAATGATCTTTAGATACTGAACCCACACAGATGACCTAGGGCTGGGGGCTTGGCTCAAGAGGTACAGTGCCTGCCTAGAAAGTGTGAGTCTCCGAGTTCGCATCCCAGTACTGCCTTAGAAAAAGAGATAATCCATATTTTTGAAGTCTGTATATTTTCCCTAAGTCTCAAAACCAATTGATTTTTAATAATGACAATATCCTAAATATACTTACTTTCCATTTTTTCTGATTTTGACCTCATGCACCACTGGACTTTATAATCTTTTATTTGTCAATAATGTCCTTCTATGGAGGTCTCACATGAGAAATCAGAGCTAGGAGGACAGTGTTATATAGCCTGGGTGTCTTGCTTTGGGAAAAAGTTATGGTTTATTTATTTATTCAGTACTAGGTTTGAACCCAAGGCCTGGTACTTGCAAGGATTATTCAAGCCTTTTTACTTTTTATTTTTGTTGGTTATAGGGCTTGAATTCAGGGCCTGGGCCCTGTTCCCGAGCTCTTTTTGCTCAAGGTTAACCCTCTACCACTTTGAGCCACAATGCCACTTGCAGTTTTTGAGAAGAGAAGTTAATTGGAGATAAAGAGTCTCACAGGGACTTTTCTGCCTGGGCTGGCTTCAAACTGTGATCCTTTGATCTTAGACTCCTGAGTAACTAGGATGCCAGTTGCGCTCTGCCATACTCGGCTTTTCCTATGGAGATGGCTCTCATGAACTGTTTGCTTAGGCTGGCCTGCTGTGTGATCTTCCTGATCTCCACTTCTCACAGAGCTACCAACCCAGATTGTATTTTAAATAGGTCATTTGGTGTTTGTCCTGAGGGTCAGGAAGGCAAAGGATTGGCTAAGTTTGTCCATCCATTCACCACAGACTCATTGAAGGGCACAACAATATAATTTGTCTCTAACATCCTTTCTAACACCATCTCCAGGGCTCTGCTTGACTTGGGTGCTAGGGTTATAATCATCCCCTCCAACTGTATCTCCCTCCTAAATATAGTTTATATGACGTGTCCTTAAACCTCTGCCCCCTGTACTTATCCACATGATGCTCGTGTGGTATTGGTCTGGTCACTCCATGCCACCCTGGCTGCTGGTCTCCATGGCCTTGAAATTTAAGTACCCAGAGCCATCTTGCTTTTCTTTATTGCTTTTCTATTCAGGGATCAAATGAAGTGTTTGGCACATCATGAATCCTTGATAAACACTGAAATAACAACAGATTCCTTTCTTCTTAATCAGGGCCTTGGTGTCTCCACACAGTCCATCCTATAAACGGTAATTACTTGCTGCGCTGAGAGCTGTCTGCCAAGGACAACATGGAGCAAGGTGATTTGGAACACGTGTCCACGTCCTGTGTTGAGCTGTGATTTCAGCCACAGAAAGGTGTGTCTGAGAGGGCAGATCAACCTAGCCTAGGAAGTGGGGCTCTGTCTACCTGAAGGCCCCAGGCAATGTCTTAATCCCAGTCTCCTCAGCTCTGACTTTCGCTTATCCCCCAAGTGAAAGGGCTTCTGTTTCTTGTTTCTAACAGGAGTTCTCCTAGCCTAAGGTGCTTTCTCCCCAGTACATGCACTGCCTCATCTTCTCCTGGCTAATGAGAAAACATCTGTGCACAGCAATGGTTGGAACAGAAGATTACGGTCTCTACCCTGTTCCTCCGCATGCCTCCTCATAGCACCGCCACACTGACTTGGTTACTGAGGCTGTGTATTCATCCTGGAATCAGTCTATATGCATGGAGCTTCCAACTTCGTTCTTCACTTTCAAAATTATTTGAAGCTTTGTAAAAGTCTTGGCATTTCTGTATCAATTTAAGAATCAGTTTATTAATTTCTACCAAAAAAAAAAGCTACTCTAATTTTGCTTGGGATGGCCTGGAATCTTCCAACTAATTTGGAAATAACTGACATTATTGGTCAAAAGCCACACAGGGCAGTTACAAGGCTAGAAGGAGAACAAGCAGCAGCAGAATGGCCACCTTAACTCCACCCCCAGCACTAACTTCTATCTGTCCGTCTCTCTTTCTCTCTTTAACAGACATAGTTCCTGAGGGCTTCATTGGAGAATTTGGTGTTTCGTGGTTTAAATGTTACTTGTCTCCAAGACTCAAATTTGCTGAAATTTCAAACTTAAGTCTACTTGCCATTGTGACTTTCTTGACTAGTGGGAGTTCAAGAGGAGTTTGGACGAGAAGAGCTCCATTCTCAAGCATGGATTAAAGATACTATTGCACTTTAACCTAAACATTCACACAGTGAGAACAAGAGAGAATATTCTTGGGAGAGGACCGCAAGGGCTCAATAGCTATGTGCATAAGATGATATAAAATAATGCTTATCGAAATGAACTCCAATAACAGAAATAAGATTGTTTTATTATACTGTTTGTGGTTCTTTTTTTCCTTTTGCTTTTTTCTTTGGTTTATTCCCTTCTGTCGCTGTTTTTTATTTCTGTACCCTTTGTCCTGTATATAAGTTTATCTGATTTGGGGAGATAAAGGGGACTCACAAAAATGGTGGAACAAAGGGTGAGCCAATTCAGCAGTGAAACCCACTAGAAACTATGTTAGAAATGAACTGACACAACTTTGTGGGGAGAGAAGTAAGGAAGGGGAAACTGAGAGAGAATAAGGGAGGGGGTGACACTGTTCCAAAGGAAATATTCTCATTATCTGAATCATGTAACTAATCTTTCTGTACATCACCTTTACAATAAAAATTTTAAAAGATATTATTGCACTTTAATCTTAGCTAAATTCATGCTAGCAGAGCTGCCCTTAGCAAATGCTTCTATTTAACTATTTAACCAGTAAAAAAAAAAAAAAAAAAAAAAAGGCTTTTTTTTTGTAGGTCGTGGGGCTTGAACTCTGGGCCTGAGCACTGTCCCTCAGCTCTTCAGCTCAAGGCTAGCACTCTACCACTTGAGCTATAGCACCACTTCCGGGCTTTCTGATGGTTTATTGGAGATAAGAGTTTCACAGAGTTTCCTGCCCGGGCTGGCTTTGAAGCATGATCCTCAGATCTAAGCCTCCTGAGTAGCTAGGATTACAGGCATGAGCCACCAGCACCATGACCTTCAGCCTTTTTAGCTTTACTTATTTTGGGAGATAAGGTCTCAAGTTTTTCCTTAGGCCAGCCTTAGACCACAATCTTCCTATCTAGCCTCCTTTACAGCTGGGATCTTAGATATATGACATCATCTGGGACTTATTCGTTGAAATGTGGTCTTGCTAACTTTTGACCCAGGGGATGGCTTTGAACCATAGTTGTCATCTCCATGTCAGGGGTAGCTGGGGTTACAGCCACTGTGTCATGATGTTGGACAACCATTCATTTTTTAAATTTCAATTTTATTTCCTTGTTAAGATGCTGTACAAAGTGGTTACAGTTACATCAGTAAGGTAATGAGTACATTTCCTGTCAGGCGTTGTGACCCCCTCCCTTGTTTTTCTCCCACTATTCCTTCCCTCCCCTACCTCTCCCATTCAAAGTTATAAGGTTCATTTCCAACATAGTGTCTTGTGAGTATCATTGCTGCAATGGGTCATCCTGTTTCCTTGTTTCAGCATTTTGTTATTCCCCTTCCCTTCCCCAAATTAGATAAATGTTTATACAAGATGCAAGGTACCAAAACCAAATACAGTGGCAACAGGGGTATACCATAGGAGGAAGAACACACAAAAGAAACAAAGAAAAATATCATATAGTACATTAAAAACAACAACAAAGAAAACCTCTTGTGTTCATATCTTGGGGTTTCATTTTGCTTAGCATCATCTTATATGGTCATATGTACATAGCTTTTGAGCTTTTCTGCTCATCTGATAAGATTATCCTAGACATATACTAATTGTTGCAAGTAAGATAAACCATAGGACCTGTCTTTTTTTTTTTTTTTTGGTCGGTTGTGGGGCCTGAACTCTGGGCCTGAGCGCTGTCCCTCAGCTCTTCAGCTCAAGGCGAGCGCTCTACCACTTGAGCCACACTGACACTTCCATGGGACCTGTGTTTCTTTAGGTCTGGCTTACTTTACTTAATATGATTTTTTCTAAGTCTTTCCATGTCCTAACAAATGGGGCAGTGTCATTCTTTCTGATGGAAGCATAAAATTCATATATATAGATATATAGATATCTATATATATATACCACATTTTCTTGATCCATTCATCTGCTGAGGGGCATCTGGGTTGGTTCCATATCATAGCTATGGTGAATAAGGCTGCAATAAGCATAGTTGTGCTGGTAGCTTTAGTATGGCTTTGTTTGTGATCATTGGGGTAAATGCCCAGTGGTGGGATTCTGGGTCAAAGGAGAGCTCTATGTGTAGCCTTTTGAGGAACCTCCATGCTGCTTTCCAGAGTGAACAACCATTAATTTTAAGTTGTACACCTGGATTTCTGTTTAAGCTTTGGGGGACTTAACTCATACTTAGATCAGTATGTTTAAGACTAAGAAAACAAACAAGATCCCTGAGTAGGTGAGGGGGACTTTTAGGGGAGAAGATCTGTTCTCTTTGGCTCTGTAACGGGGGACACAGAACCTTCTTGCTTTCACAGAATGTGCAAGAGCAGGGCAAGCCCTCAGGCAGACTGTGGACTGTGGACGTGTCAGCGAAAGTCCACGGGCTGTGACAGCGGTGCCAGCAGGACTGGATGTGGACGGAGCGGGGGCGGGGGTGGAGGGGGTGAGGAGGGGTGAGGGAGTGTGCTATATAGCTGCGAAGGCACAAGGGGGTCACACGAGAATTTCTTCCCTTCCGTGTTGCTGTGACCCCAAAACTGCTCCAAAAAAACAGCCTGCTTTAAAAAGCGATCGCCAAATCTCACGGCATTGAGAATGGTAGATTAATACTTAAATGTTAACAGATTTTTACATGTTCATTGATGCTCCTAATTACTTTCAAATATAACTTTAAAAAAAAATCTCTGTTCATTGTAAGAAGCTTTGCCAGGAGAGAGCAAAATGGCTGTGATTATGCCTGCGCTATGTTAGAAAGGACGCAGGTTGAGGATGAGGGCTCAGATTGTGAGTCAGCTATTACACTAACGTAATTTGAAGGAAAAATGGGCCCCTCACAGTCCCCTCCCCACACCCTGCACAGACTATATTAAGACTTGCATTACAAGCGCCTTCCAGCTGCCTCTCCTCTGAGTGCAGCCAGAGCTTGGTAAATAATATCAGAACTGACTCATTTATGGTTGAATGATACAGAATGAAAAAGAAATGCCTTTCAGGCTGTTCCTGTTACCTAATATGGATGAAGAAGTAGACACTTTAACAACCCAATGAACTTTTCCCTGTGAGGACATTGATCTAATTTCCTGATCAAAAAGAGGAACCTAGCAAGCCCTGTAATGCAAAAGATCTGTCATGACCCGAAACAGGGTTGCTCTCTCTTTTTTTTTTTTTTTTTGGTCGGTCGTGGGGCTTGAACTCTGGGCTTGGGCGCTGTCCCTGCACTCTTCAGCTCAAGGCGAGTGCTCTACCGCTGAGCCACAGCACCACTTCCAGTTTTCTAGTGGTTTATTGGAGATAAGAGTCTCATGGAGTTTCTTGCCTGGGCTGGCTTTGAACTGAGATCCTCAGATCTCAGCCTCCTGAGTAGCTAGGATTATAGACATGAGCCACCGGCACAGCGCCCAGCAGTTTCTCTCTTCTTAAGGTCCTGGCAGCCTGAGCCTTAATAGCTTAGGGGGTTTTGTGTTGTCCTGATTTAAAGAATCCCAGTTAAAATTGCTCTTCTGTCCTCCTGAACTACCTACCATTTGTGTTACTTAAGCCCTCCAAGTGGCTAGAGTTGATTGCACTAGAATCAGAAGCAAGATAACTGGACGTAGAATTCAGAGTTAGTTCTGGGAGACCAGCATGCCTTCTTCTAGGATGAGTTGAACACAATGACCCATTGTGCCCTAATTTATAAGCCCAGCTTAGAGTTACACAGCCTATCATTAAATGACATCACTAGTCCCTAGGTATTCTTACCTGGCGATAAAGGTAAATTTGATGAATGTTCTCTTTCTTCCAGAAGCAGAAAGGAAAAGGAAGTTAAATGACAGCTTTCAGATAACTGAATTAAACTATGAAAGCCATAAGGAAAGAGAGGCCTTTACTAAGTATGTGACAACTGATTCATAAACTGCATGACTCATAAAGTACTTCCAAGTTGCAAAACGGCTTGTGAATCACTGAAGAAAAACTTCAGATCTAGAAAAATCTGAGTTGTCTTTCAGGAACCAGCAGCTGTGGGTCTTTGCTGTTCATGAACATATCCTTCTTCACCAGCCTGGAATAACTTTATGGTGATACTTAAAAAAAAAATAGGTCAATTTGTTTGAAATATTTGTTTAAAAGCCAGGCTTGGCTCTAAATCGCTTTTGAATGAATCATAAGAATCCAAATGATAAAAAAAAAAAAGAATTCTGCTTAGAGAAATGTATTCAAAACAGGATTAAAAATAGAGAATTTTTCTTTTAGTAGAAATCTGGGTGTTGCTGGGACCTTGAAAGAAGGCTCTGTGGTTAGAAAACCAAGCCGAGAAAGGGTTGAAATGACCTTGACTTTCAAGACCACCAGGAATGAGGGAGAGGCCACAGGGACAGGCCCAAAGGGTTCATCTTATAAAACCCGTCAACCACAGGCGGACTGCCCAAAGAGCCGAATCTGTATTGCGCTCTTTAAAAACTGGAAATGAACTGGTGGCCTCGGAGTCCAGGCAGTAGTGAATAATGTCACCCTCCTCTCTCAGCTTTCAATCATTAACTGCACAGCAACCTCCAGCTCCTTCCACAGCCAGGAGTCCGGAGCGTAGGAAGAAAGACGCATAGTATTTGGCTGGAGAAAGGTGGGGATATGACTAGCCCTGGAGTGTTGGGAAATGCCTTTATGTTTCTATTCAGGCAGTTCTGGAGAACTGGGATGTTTTTTTATCACTACCTGGGAAATTGATATCTAAATAAACCATAAAATTGGATCTAGATCGTATAAACATTATGAGTCTTACAATTTGCCCCGGAAAAAAAAATCTGAAGTTTACTCTCTGGATTGACATATGATTGTCTCACTAGATACGGAACCCCCAGAGAATGGATGTAGAACGGAGCTCGGAAGCCACGCAGCCCTTGGCTCTCAAACCTGTCTTTCGCAGGATCTTAAACACCCTTGACTTCGGGGTATAGCACAGAACTGGAGTTGAGGCAATGTTAAAATGTTTTTTCTCCTGGACAGAGGGAAAAGCAGAGAGCTTATAACCAAGAGACCTGGGGTTTCCTCTCTGTTCTGTCACTTACTATGAGAAGCATTCAACCTCCCTGAGCCTCGGTTTCCTGATCTGTAAAATGAGGTGATAAAACTAGCTCATGAGGTTGGGCTGGCCACTGAAAAGGTAAGTGAGGTGGCAGCATGTTGGAGGGACTCCTGTGAAGGTTTAACCTGGGGAATCTTTTTATTCCTCCAAGATTATGTTTCTTTATTCTGCTGAAAAACTCAGCGTTGGTATTTAATGGTATCACTCACTGTACTATTAAATTCTTCACGCTGTCCAGATTCAACTTCATGGGGTTTCGTTTTGTTTTGTTTTTGCCGGTTGTAGGACTTGAACTCAAGGCCTGGGCATTATTCCTGAGCCTCTTTGTGCTTAAGACTAGTGCTCTACCACTTGAGCCACAGTGCCACTTCTAGTTTTTGAGTAGTTAATTGGAGATAAAGAGTTTCATGGGGACTTTTCTGCCCAGGCTGGCTTCAAACCGTGATCTCAGCCTGCTGAGTAGCTAGGATTGCAGGCAACAGCCACCAGCATCCCATGAGAGTCTGTTTTGATTTAGTTCTTCTGTTAGGTTATAGCCAAGTTTTCCTTATTTGGGGTGCATTTAATGGATTTCATCATGTCATTTTCATAGGTAGCTATAATGCACTAGGCTCAGATTCACTCCAGCCAGCGTGAAAGCCAAGAGGAATCATTATTTTCTACAGTTGGTATTTGATGACTAAAAGAGTAATCACAATTATTCAGAAGAGAAAAAAAAATACTTTCAAGGACTGTATTTGTGAAGGCTGCATCTGGCAAGAACAAACCATTCCAAGTCCTCCCCTGCCTATCTTCCCAGTTACCTTAGAAATTATTAAACGCAAACCTTGAGAGATTTAAAAAAACAAACCAAGAAACTGTGTCTCTGTAACGTGATCTCTCAACCTTATTTAGTACTCTACAGAGACTTGTTGACACTGTGTTTATGGTGAGGAATTCTGAAGGGATCCTGTGTCCCTGCCTTCACAGACTTCGGCTCATCCCCTTGTGGAAAAGGTGACCAGGCCTGACCACAGGCTCAGTCCCTGTTGATTTATGGCCTCTTCCTGTGAACCCCTGTTCTCAGAGCTATTAAAGGAGGTCCATTCTTTCCTATTTGTTTAATTTCTCCCCTTGAGCTAAGTGTTAAATCAACGTACACTAGGAAACCAGAAATCCTCCGCTGCATTTGGATCTCCGGTTGAAGTTCAGGGTGTTGAGTCCCCCTCCTCCCCTTGCTCCCTCTGGACCACCACCCTTCCAGCCCCCCCACAGCGCTGTGCAGTAACAGCACCTCGCTCAGTGTTTGGCAAGGGGAGCAGTATGTGTCTGTGAGTTACGACGGCTCTCCTAAGAGTTTGGTATATCCCAATTTCGGGGTCCTGTTCCAAACAGGAACCCATCATTAAAGGCTCTGGCAAGAGTTTAAAAAGTGAAGTGGCTGGAGTGACTTCATATTTGCATACAGGAATCAGCTCACTGGGTGGAGTTAATGAGAGCAGAGGTGAGTCACCCGGTCCTGAGTCGTGTATGTAATTATAGTTCATTTGGAAGCGAGCACGTACATGTGTGACCTTTATTCCCGCCAGACATTCACTTCCATGTGACAGGGGCATGGGGAAAGAAATCTACACTGCAGCTGGAGCCACCCCCCGCCCCGGGGGCACGTTCCTGACATTTAGAAACTCTGTGCTTCTGTTTAGGAGGTCAACGGCCCCACTGCTCCCCAGCACTCTACTGATGGGGTTGCGGGAGGGGGTGATGGCATGGCCTGCCTGAGTTCACAGCTCTCTCCTCCCTGACCCATGTCCACTCAACCTTCCAGAGAAGTCTCTTTGCCTCCTCCTTCCCCTTGGAAGTCCCTGATAGCTGGATTGCCCTTCCGGCTTCCTTCCTTTTCTTTATGTGCTGGTCCTGGGGCTTGAACTCAGGGCCTAGGTATTGTCCCAAGCTTCTCTGGCTCAAGTCTAGTGCTCTACCACTTGAGCCACAGCTCTACTTCCAGCTGTCTTGGTAGTTTAATGGAGGTAAGAGTCTCATGGACTTTCCTGCCCAGCCTGGCTTTGAACCAAGATCTTCAGATTTCAGCCTCCTGAATAGCTAGGATTGCAGGTGTGAACCACCGGTGCCTGACTCCTTCATTTCTTTCTTTCACACGCCATCCTGGCCTGGCCCTCTGGGTTGGGAGCCCTAGCTGATCGCAGCTCTCACCACTAATGTAGACTGCTTCTTGGCCTCCTCGTTTCTGGCTGCCACTGTCCCTCAGATTGCTCTCCCGGTCTCTGCCAGACCCAGGTCCCATGAGGCCTTTCGTGACTCATGCACCACTTACCAAGACCCTTCCACTGCCTGCAGACCCCACGGCTGACTTTCGAGTGGAAAATCTTCCCAGCTCTGTATCAGCGCACTCTGCCCTGCAACCCCCCTTTCCCACCACATCTGATGGACCCCCAGGCCCGCCTCACCCAACTCCTGGGCTGGCTCCTGACCCCTGAGGCCTTGCTTGTGTCCCCTCTGTGCCGAATAACGTCCTAACCTGCCTCCGAGGACCGCGCAGGCCCAGCCTCTGTGAGGCTTGCCTCTCGTGCCCTCACGAGACCTGCTCAGGTGCCACCTCCTCTTCGGCTTTCATACCGCCTCTCCCATTCAGCACCCCAAGTCCCTCAGCCAGCAGCGACTCCCACCCCCAACCTCACAGCCCCACCTTGACTGCTCACGCACCCAGCACCAAATGCCCGATTTTCTGTTCATTTCCGCGTTAGATTGTGAACTCCTCAGTGATGGGGACTGTGGCTTAGTAACCCTTTCATTCCCTGCAGCACCCAACACCGTAGATTACCCCCCCCCCAAAAAAAAAGCTGTTGAATGAATAACCAGAGCGGTGACACAACAGACAGGAGAGCCCAATTGATAGGTGACCTTTAGTTCCCTTCCAAGTGACATCCCATCTGCCCCACCCATTGCCCTGTGTCTTCCAGAAAGATCCATCTCGGTCTACCTCATTATCCACCCAAAGGAGAGTGATGAGACATGACACCTCCCCACAGGGGCTGATAAATTAATGTGTAATAAGGAAAATAAATATCATATACTTCAGTCCACCCACATGGGTGCACGGCATATGTGTTAAAGGTCAACCGTAGTGGCCTTGTGAACACGTTGCTCAGAAAGATGGCCAGCTGCGGCCATGGCCTGAGCAAGGTAGGGGGAGGAGGTACTCTGGGCCACATCCGGGTCCAGGAAGTGATTTATTTCACACACTCTGCCTCGCCCTGCTCCAGCAGCATTACACAGCCTTGTCTGCAATTAAATGTCACTCTCCCCACCTCTCGTTCCGGTCCAGCCATCCCCGGCGCCCACAGATTTTCCTGTCCCTGAACCGTTCTTGGTGCTAAAAGACCATGTGTTTCTTATAACGGTGACACTCATGTCACTGCCTCTCAGAGACACCCAGAGCTCGCCGTGCCGTCGGGCTCCCACATGATGCACTGACATCATAACAACATAATGTCAGGAGCAATTATCCTTTCCGCCGAAGGAACTGAGTAACCAGAAAGATGGAGCGGCGGCCTCCAGGACAGCACAAGGTCAAAGCCACCATCCCAACTAGAAATGGGGTCTGGTTTTGTGCTGGACCGAAGGGCTTGCACACTTCTCCATCCCCGAGGCCTGTGCCGAGGGAAGCACGAGACCACCACGCAGCCGGGAAAATGAGCTGCCTTCTAAAACGAGCACTACACACTGAATCAAACCTCCCATGGCCTCTCATCACTCAAGAGGAAAGCCAAAACCAAGGCTGGAGGTGTAGCCCAGTGGTAGGGCATGTACTTCGTATGGACAAGGCTCTGGGTTCAATCCCAAGCACAAAAAAATTAAAAATATTTTTTTAACTGGATCAGGCTGGGCACCAATGGCTCACACCTATAATCCTAGCTACTCAGGAGGCTGAGATCTGAGGATCACAGTTCAAAGCCAGCCAGGGAAGGAAAGGCCATGAAATTCTTATCTCTAATTAACCACCAGAAAACTAGAAGTGGTGCTGTGGCTCAAACGGTAGAGCACTTACCTTGAGCTGAAGAGCTGAGGGACAACACCCAGGCCAAGTTCAAGCCCTATGACTGACCAAAAACAAAACAAAACAAAAGTGGATCAGGTACCAGTGGCTCATCCCTATAATCCTAGCTACTCAGAAGGCTGAGATCTAAGAACTATGGTTTGAAGCCAGCCCAAGAAGCAAAGTCTGTGAGACTCTTATCTCCAATTAACTACCAAGAAGTCAAAAGTGCAACTGTGGCTCAAGGAGTAGATTGCTAGCTAGCCTTAAGCAAAAGAGCTCAAGAACAGTGCCCAGGCATTGGCTCAAGCCCCAGGACTGGCACAAAAATAAAATAAATAATGTGGAAGTTAGATCTAAATGATAAACAGATATGGCAAACATAGACAGGCATTTGCATATATGTAGATAAACAACTTGACTAAAGTATGGCATATAGAATAGCAAATAACAAAATGAGTGTGAGAAAGTTGAAATGTGCTTCTGGTAGGGGAAGCCAAGGAAAAAGGAAAGAGGAAAGGTGGGTGAGTGTAGTAGAATACTCAATGTGGAAATGGAGCCAGGCGGCCTGAGAGAATGGAGTTGGAAGTCATGGAGGACAAGAGGTGACACTAACCGAGGTTCGTCACACTCATAAACTGACAGGCCGAACTGAAACCTCTGTCCAATTACTTACATAAAAAATACTTTTTAAAATCCTTTTGTTACTATAAAGGTGATATACAGAGGGTGATATGCAGTTATATAAGCCAGGTAAAGAGTCCATTTCTTTTTTTTTTGGGGGGGGGGAAGGGTCCGGTCATGGCCTGAACTCTGGGCCTGGGCGCTGTCCCTCAGCTCTTCAGCTCAAGGCTAGCGCTCCACCACTTGAGCCACAGCGCCACTTTGGCTTTTTCTTTTTGCTTATGTGGTGCTGAGGAATCGAACCCAGGGTCTCATGTATGCAAGGCGAGCGCTCTACACTGAGACACCTTCCCAGCCCCAAGAGTCCATTTCTTTTTGAACAATGTCACCCGTTCCCTTGCTCTCTCCCAGTTCTCCCTCGCATCCCCACCCACAAGTGGTATAGTTTATTTTCCACATGGTGTCCAGGGAATATCACTGCTGTACTTATTCACCTTGTGTCCCTCCATTTCTGTGCCCCCCCAACCCTCCAAAGATAGATAAATGAACAAACAAGACAAAATGAAAAGAAAACAAAAACAACGACGAGGAAATAAACCTCATTTCCATTTTGGGAGAAAATTTTTTTTAACGTTTCTGTGCGATTTTTCCCCCCACTGGCTATATTCCTATCCTTCCTGCCTATCCTCACTTCCCTGCATTCTGAGTTCTTCAGGCACACTGCCTCACGGCCGTGGCACATCTTTTTCCCTGGAACATTCTCCTCAAGATGTACACATGCCTCCTACTACTGAAGTCTTGACTCAGAATTCACCTTCTCTGTCCCTTCTTCCTTGACACTAGGTTTGTTACTTCTGTCTTCCAGCTGCCTTCGCACCAACCACGTCCAAGTTCTCATCCTTACTTTTTTTTTTTTTACCCTAGCTTTTGGACACTGCCCAACATACTTTCCTTATTTGTCTTGCTTGCTGTCACTCCCCGGGACACAGCCCAGGGAGCATGGAGGTGTGGAGCTGCACCTCTCTGGGGCAGGGGTGGAGGGAGGGGGAGAGCCCTGTGCAATGTGACTAATGGCATGAAGAACGCAGCTCCCTGGCCTTCCACGGCCCAGCGGAGGGCGAGTGTAAAGTCACTGTGGTTTGAAAACTGAGAACACTAGTAATTTCCGGTGAATAAATTCCAAGAAGTACGGTACTGGGGTGGAGGAGAATTAAGATGTTTTCTGAAAGGCATAAAGAGCTGCCCGCTGTGGCTCTTGAGTAAAAAGACCTCCGGGCTGAAGTCATTTTCCTGTTTAGTAAGCCGCAGCAGGCTGTGTGGGGAGGCCTGGAGATTTACTGTACTCTGATTCATTCAAAATGAGATTCCACATGATACTGTGGTTCTTTAAGACATGCATTTCCATTCTACCTCATACTCTTCAGTTAAAAAAAAAAAAAAGCATCTTGGCCAGGTGCTGGTGGCTCACGCCTGTAATCCCAGCTACTCAGGAGAAACGCTGTTTGAAACCAGCCTGAACAGGAAATTCCGTGAGACTCTTATCTCTGATTAACCACCCCAAAACTGAAAGTGGGGCTGTGGCTCAAGTGGTAGAGTGCTAACCCTGAGCACAAAGATTCAGGGTCAGCATTTTCAAGGTCATTGGTTACTAAAATTTCTAAGAGCTTAATAAGATTAAAGCAAGTGCTGGGACAAGGCTTAGTGGTAGCGCTCTTGTCTAGCAGCTATGAGGTCCCGGGTTCCTTCCCAAGCATCCAAAGAGACATGGTTAAAAAAAAAAAAAGAAGAAGACAAATTGAAGATGGGCATACTGATTCCATAGAGTGCCTTCTATGGTGTGGTCCTGTGGCAAACATCTCAACCTTATTATTTCTTTTGAGCTGGTCCTGGGACTTGGGCTCAGAGCCTGGGCACCATCATGTAGTTGTTTTTTTTTTTTTTTCACTCAAGGCTGGCACTCTACCACTTGAGCCACGGCTCTACTTCTGGCTTTTTGTTGGTTAATTGGAAATAAGAGTCTCAGGGACTTTCCTGCCTGCGCTAACTTCAACAGTGATCCTCAGGCCTCTCCTGAGTAGCTAGGATTACAGGCGTGAGCCATGGGTGCCTTGCTGCCATCCTTACTTTGTGCACCCGTAAGAGGATTTACATGTGGCTTTCCACGGAGGGCAGGCAGCGGGCAGAGCTCAGCCTCCCGTTCTGTCCTGTCTCTGCTCTGACCCATGTCTCTGCCATGCCCTGCGGAGGTGATAGATGGCACTGAACCGAGCAGGTCCTCTTAGCTCTGCCCAACCCTGAGCCCTCAGGACATCTACAAAAGCCATCACTCAATTCTTCCATGACCACTACTTGTCTCCAACCTCACCTAGAACAAATAAGACAATGGTGGAGATTCATGCCAGCTCTGGATCTAATGTGGTGGCTTAAACTTGTAATCCTAGATACACAGGAGGTAGAAATTGGGAGGATTACAGTTCAAAGCTAACCTAGGCAAAAAGTTAGTAAGATCCTGTCTCACTCAGAGCTAGGCATGGTACTTACTATATGCTTGTAATCCTAGCTGGGGGAGGGGTGTGTGGGAACAGGAGGAGTCCTGTCTGAGGTTGGCCCCAATGAAAACATGAGAGCTTACCTGAAAAATAATTAAAAACCAAAATGAAGGGGGGCTGGGGACGTGGCTCAAATGGTAGAGTGCCTGCCCAGCAAGCTCAAGTACCAGATCCTAAGTTCAAATCCAAGACCACCACCAAAAAGGAGGAAGAAAAGGAAGAAGAGGAGGATATTCCAACTCTGAGAGCCCCAGTGGGCCTTCAGGGCCTAGAACCTCCACTAAGCAGGATGATTTCTGTCCTTTCCCTTCAGTTTCCCAAACACCCTCAGTATAGGTGCACTGTGTGTGTGTTGAGGGACACCAGGGAGGGAAGGCTGGGCTGGGCGAGTCGTTCAACACACAGTATCTTCTTTTCTTTCTTTAAATTTTTTTCCTATTGTTATGAAAGGGATGGAGAGCAGGGTTACAGTTATATAAGTCAGGTAAGGAGTCCATTTCTTTTTGGACAATGTTACCCCGTCCCCTTGCTCCCATCTCCACCCACAAGTTGTATAGTTCATTTTCAACATAGTAGCTACTGAGTACCACTACTGCCTTTGTTCATTCTTTGTCCCTCCAATTCTGTGCCCCCCCCCAATTAGGTTTCCCCAAACAAATAAGACAAAAAGAAAAGAAAAACTGCAACAAGGGAAAAAAACCTCTTGTTTCCATTTCCTGGAGTTCATTTCAATAAATATTAATTTGTTTGATCAGATATACAAATATTAATCTGTATGCACACAGGCATTGCACCTTTGTGGTCCTCTCCTGGGAGTATCTTCCCTTGGTCTCACTGTGTGTGGATGCCCAGAGTCCTGGGTAATTTATCATGTCCCGGTGTATTTTAGGTCTAGCTTCTGATCATGCAGTAGCTTTGGAACTCTAGTTAATGACAGATGTGCTGAATTGCTGTGGCTGCCACTTACTATAAAATGCATCCTCAAATATGATTGACTCAGGAGAGCAGAGGATCCATGGAAGTGTCCACAGATTTGTTTGTTTATATAAGGGAAATAGAATAAAAAACCAGGAGTGGGGATATAATCCTAGCATAAAGTAAGGCACTGGGTTTTATTCTAGGCACTGAAAAAGAGAAAAGGAAGGAAGGAAGGAAGGAAGGAAGGAAGGAAGAAAGGAAGGAAGGAAAGAAGGAAAGAAGGAAGGCAGGCAGGCAGGCACACAATCTAGAAGCAAAAGCAGTCAGGTCATGCAGGGAATAGAGAGTTAGGTAGAAAGAGGAAAGTAGAGGTGAAGGGTCAGCTTTCCATCACTGACTAAATTCCTGAGATAATGAACTTGAAAGCAGACACGGTTTACAGTACTCTGGCTCAGGGCTGTTTCGAGATCTCAGCCTGGAGCCACAGATCCCCTTCCTCTGGCCTGAGGCAAGGCAGCCACACCTAGCCTGGAATGTGGCATAGGAGGCTGATTACTAAACTGCAGCCAGGAAGCAGGAGACATAGAAGGGCTAAGGTCCAAATGTCCCAAAGGCCATGCTTCCCAGTGACTTAACTCCCTCCCGCCAGGCCCCACCTCCCACCAGGTCCCACCCCCTCTCCATAGCTCCACAGACTGGTGATCAAACCTTCAATCTATGAGCCTGGGAGGGGTTGGGGGAGAATCCAATATTCAAAGTACAGCAAGGGGAGCAATTTTCCAGACATACATTTCTGCATTACTCTGATCTTAAAAACAATACTTTTGGGCTGGGAAGGTGGCTCAGTGGTAGAGCACTTGCCTTGCTCAGTACAGAAAAAAAAAAGCCGGAAGTGGTGCTATGGCTCAAGTGGTAGTGCATTAGCTTTGAGCTGAAGAGCTGAGGGACAGCGCCCAGGCCCAGAGTTCAGGCCCCACGGCCGGACCCCCAAAAACAATACTGTTTCATATATCACTCCCCACTCCCCAAAAGCGATTATTTAACAATCAACCAAAATGCTGAAGAAACCCAACACAGATGGTGACTTTACAAGTAAACCTTACTAGCACTGTCAGGGAGAAAAGAACCACCCCAGACAACTTTGGAAACTGGCTTCAGACTGTATTATGTAGCACCCAAGACTAACATGAACCAGAACCACATATAGACGTTTCACTTGAGTTAGCTGGTGGCTCACGACGACGCTATGGATGTGCGAGGCTGGCACTCCTTGATGTGTGTGTCACAAGTGAACAAATGAATGAAATTACTGTGGATAAGAAGAACCAGAAGTCTCACAGTTTCAGCAGGCCAGAATGAACCACGTAATGATGATTTGGGCTGAAAGCAATCAGCATGAACTCATGATTTTACATATACACACACACACATGCACACACACACAGATGGAGAAATAGAGATGTGTGCACAGTTGCATAAAGGTGTCACTACACTTATACATATATTTCTTAGCTCTGTCTTCTGAGAAAGCCTTCTAGCAATGACACCTCCCAGCTATATGCACACCCAGCATCTAGACCCTATTCTCCAATAAGGGATCCCAGGGATGGTAGCATCTTGTGCAGAAAATAAGGAGGTGATCAAAAGATAACGGGACAAGTCCAAAGGAGTCAGGGGGCTGCGTGATGAGAAGCCCAATGACTAAGAAACAATTTGAGCCCCAAAATAATCACAAGGGGTTATATTAAACTTTAGGTCCTAAAGAATAAAAAAAACCCTATTGGTCTATCTGGATATTCATAAGTGAATAAATGAGAAGGCACATGTCTTCCTAGCTAATAGACAGAGGAAGGATGAGGGACATGGAAAAGCTGTTATCTGAGATAATTTCTCTGAAATAATTCCAGGAAAATTACTAACTTTAATGAGTATGAAGTTAAGGAGAAGCAGAGTATTTACAATCTCAAGACATATCCTCCACAACAACACTTATTATTTGTACAGGGGATGAACAGGGAAGACAGCATGTGAAGTAATTGAACAGTGGCAGCATTGCATGACTGTACCCTCTGCCCAGAAAGGATCAGTGCCATGACACACTGTCCTACTCAATCTAATCATGAGAGAACTTCACACAAATCCAGATGGAGAAACAGTCAACAGAATAAATGGCTAGCGCATTCCCAAAGGTCCTGAACTAACCTCAGAGCAAGAACCATTACATATAGCCTGGGATTCTGTAGTAGCGGACTTTGCACAGGACAAGGACAGTCAACCTAGACATTCAAAGACTATTTGTACTTCTACTTACAGTATTGAGAGAAGGCCACCTGTTTTGTGTTGATCTTTGTGATTTGGTTGTGTAAAATGTTAGCATGAGGGAAATCTAAGTGAAAGGCATTTGTAATACTATTTTGCAAGGCTTCTACAAGGTTAAAATTATTTCAAACTAAGAAGTAAAAAAAAAAACCAGTAAGATGCCTTGATGAATGGGTTATGGATCACATGAAATGAAGTGTATTGAAATATTAATTGCAGAACTTTGGTGAGCAAGTAAGTGTTTGCTGAGGATGTCCTTCTGAAGCTTGAGAGGTTTACAAACAAAATATCAAAAGTATCTGATTAATAAACTAAATTTAACCTTGATTCTGGTGAAAACTTACAAATTCCTTAACTGAACACAAGAGTTTGTGTTCTGGGCAGTTTGGCAGAAGTGGAATACAATTCTGCTGATCTGTGTAACACGGGGGGGGGGGGGGGAATCAGGTTCTGAAGTTAGGAATCCAAACCATCAAATACAAGCGGCAAAGGACCAACAACAGCTGGAGAGGAGCCAGCCATGGCAAAGCCGTAATGCTGAAAACAGAAGAATGAGTGAAAGACTACTATCCTGTTTTTAGGTTGTGAATACTCTGGGTAGAATTTGTTTGGTTTGGTTTGGTTGTGGGTTTTGAACTCAGGACGTGGGCGCTGTCCCTGAGCTTTTTTGTTCAAGGCTAGTGCTCTACCACTTTGAGTCACAGCGCCACTTCTGGTTTTCTGGCCATTAATTGGAGATAAGAGTCTCATGGACTTTCCTGTCCAGGCTGGCTTTTAACTGTGATCCTCAGATCTCAGCCTCCTGAGTAGCTAGGGTTACAGGAGTGAGCCATCTGTGCCCAGCTGTTGTTTTGTTTTTTTAAAGACAAGATCTTCCTATGTAGCTCAGGCTGGCATCAGACTATTAGCCTTGCTCCTTCTACCTCAGCCTCCTGAGTACAGGGATTATAGGCATGTACCTCCACACCTCGCTTCTGGGTAGGTGCTGCTCTGTTGGTCAGGGCTGGGCTCTGTCCCTAGCTTTTTTGCTCAAGACTGGCATTCTACCAATTGTGCCCCAGCTCTACTTTTGACTTTTTGCTACTCAACTGGAGGTAAGAATCTCGCTGACTTCCCTGCCTGGGCTGGCTTGGGACCATGATCCTCAGATCTTAGCCTCCTGAGTAGCTAGGCCTGCGTGCATGAGCCACCAGTGCCTGGTTAAATAGAGTACTACACACGCATACACACTTGTACACGCCTGTCCTGGAGCTTGAACGCAGAGGTTGGGTGCCGTACCTGAATTTGCTTTCCACCCCCCCCCTCCTTTTCAAGTCTAGATTCTACCACTTGAACCACAGCTTTTTTGGTAATTAATTGGATATATAAGAGTCTAAGAGACTTTCTTTCCCAGGCTGGCTTTGAACCGCAATCCTCAGATTTCAGCCTCTTGAGTAGCTAGTATTATGGGTTTGCGCCACCAGCACCCAGCTAGATGGAATACTCCTGATGCAAGATTTCCCCTAGTAGAGACAGTGGCCCTAATAAAAACACTCATGGGACATGAAGCCCTAGCTCAGGCCTATCCTGTGGACACAGATCACCCTTATCAAGTCACTGATTAAAAGAGGGAGGAGGTAGTAGAGTCAGCTAAGCCAGGGCTGGTGTAAATTGGTACAGTCGCCTTATTTAATATTATTTAATTGCTAAATAAACCGATCTAATGAGCCAGCCCTACAGTAAAATGACGTAACAAGCAATAAATCAGACTGGTAACCTTTGGTGTTCTGTATGAATGCACACACTATAACCCACATATTTATCTTTGAGCGCGGGAAACTGCAGGGCTGTAATGAAATCCACACACGGCCCTTGGAGACTGAGAGTCAGAGATGGTGAAGGGAAAAACACTGTCTCCCTGCTTTAAAGCTTCACAGATCAGGAAATGTCCTGTGAGATCATCCTGAACGCTTCTGCTCCTAGTACAGAACAGGAAACGCCAAAGGTCCAGTTCAGCCCTGGGAGGACATATATTCGAGGGAAAATTCCAAACCATCTTCTCCTGGGCAGGGGGACAGTCAGTAACCAGACCCAGAAGGGCTAGGCTTTGTCAGCTGCTAAACTTATCTTGTTCTCCAAGCAACTGAAAACTTTTCTGATATGGGAATTAGTTTAAAAGCTGGGGGAGAATTTAAAAAGATGATGTCAATGCTTCTTTTAGCTCACAGAGGATCAAGCTTGTCTCGATTGCATGGGCCATGTGTGTCAAGATAGACATCTGAGCCATAACTGTGACGCCTAGGAGGTGTGTACACGTCAGCCTGTCAGAAAAAGGAACGCTTATGCCCAGTGTGGGGAGCTCACACCTGCAATCCTAGTTACTTAGGAGGCAGAGTGCAAGGACCAAGGTTCAAGGCCAGCCCAAGCATACACACAAGTGTCTTTCTCAACCAACAGCGAGATGTAGTGGTATAAGCCTGTAGTCCACAGCCAGTTGCAGTGGAAGTCAAAAAACAAGAGGATGAGCCGGGCGCTGGT
>NW_012267222.1:4618992-4620300 GCF_000151885.1 Dipodomys ordii | reverse complement strand
CCTGGACACTCCTGACTGGGTTTTTGTTGGTTGGTTGGTTGGTTTTTCAATCCCTAGTGCATTTTCTCCACTGCTCTTTCCTTTCCTGAAACACAAGCTCAAGAGTTCAGCACTGCAGAAACGACTTGACTTCCCCGCCCCAGTCAACCCCATGTGCTCTGTCTCCTGTTCACCCCTCCCCCTATCCTGGAATCCAGGGACTTCTTTCTGCCAGGCCTCTGGTACATGCCATCATTATCTCTCACCTGTACTCTTGCGAAATGAGAACTGTGCTGTGCCCCCAGCAGCAGTGACCTAATTGTTCTTAGATTGAAAACACTCATCCTGCTCCTGACAATTCCCTAGGTTCTCTCCCTGTTACCTGGAATGTTTTACTCCTCTCTAGGCAATGATGTGACTCCTCTCGTCCTTCTGGGCTGAGCTCAAAGGTCACATCCGCACAACCTTCCCAAGATGCTCTGGTTTGGGGCACATTTCACTGTCGGGCCCCATTTCCTCCCTTCCAAGCACTACCCAGCATGCACTCCACTTGCTCCGACTCATTATGTGATCTGTGCTGCTCTCCCAGGAGACTCCAGACCCCAAAGCAAGCCCTGTGTGCCCTTGACTCATGCTTATGAGTGCAATGAATGCAGAGTGTCCTGCATTCTACAAGACTCAGGAAAGATCCGCTGTGGTTACATGTTCACCTCGCAGGAGAGGATGATGTGGTAAACATCAGCCAAGGTGTACTTCACATCCTGCCTGACTTGCCACCACCATTCGGTCCTCTGGCCAGGGCTCTGCTATCCTGCCTTCTGGGTAGGCTTCTGCCCGCCTTGCACCTTGGCCTCTTTCCATCACCCCTTCCTGCTGGCTCTCCACACACTGTCTTCTTCCACCCCCAACGTGGCATCTCACCTGCCTCTTGTCTTCCCATCCTGCTCACTAACGGCACTTTCTCTTCTTTTCTTTGGGCGTCGGGTGGAGTGGGATAAGGCGTTTGAACTCAGAACCTTGCATTTATGTTCTACCACTTAAGCCACACTCCCAGCCCTTTATGCTTTTAGTTTGCTTTGCAGACAGGGTCTCACACTTTTGCCTCAGACCTGGATCCTCTATCGCCACTTCCTGGGTAGCTGGGATCACAGACAGGCATGTGCCATCGACCTGACTCATGGACTTCTCAACCCTGCCTATCTACAAGGATCTGGTGAAAATTCTGGATGTTCTGTCTCCCTCCCAGCATGCCAGGCAGAAATGCATAAAAACACTGACTCTCAGGGGTAGGAAGGTGGCTCAGTGGTAGAGCGCTTGCCTCACATGCAT
>NW_012267222.1:4612569-4614444 GCF_000151885.1 Dipodomys ordii | reverse complement strand
AAAAAAAAAAATAACCAAAGCAAAAAAGGGCTGTAGGCATGCATGGCTCCACAGTGGAGTAGCTGCCTACCACGCTTGAGGCCTTGAGTTCAAGCTCCAGTACTTCGAGGAAACAAAACAAACAAAACTCTCTAATCAAATCTCTTAGGATTCAAGTTAATCATTCTAAAATAATGTGTTTTTTTTGTGTTTTTTTTTGGGGGGGGTCTGGTCGTGGGCCTGAACTCTGGGCCTGGGCGCTGTTCCTCAGCTCTTCAGCTCAAGGCTAGCGTTCTACCACTTGAGCCACAGCGCCACTTCTGGCTTTTTTTTTTCCTGCTTATGTGGTGCTGAGGAATGGAACCCAGGGCCTCATGCATGCAAGGCAAGCACTCTACCACTGAGCCACCTTCCCAGCCCTAAAATAATGTTTTTTAAAAGCAATAATATTCATTAAACATGTATAAATACCAGGCCCTGTACCCTGCAAGTCAATGGACTGAGTTGCTCACTACTGCTTTCCTCTGAGAGCTGTCGCGTCTTCAGCAGGAGATACAGCAGTGCTCCCGTTCCTTAAGAGGTAGGTGGGTAGCGACCACAGCATAACTCTTGAGCCCCTTCCCCCCCCCCGTACATGCTGAAGGTGTGCCAAAAGTTGAGTTGAAAATTATTCCAGCTGCATTGACCTTCAAATTGCCAAACAGAGCCTCAGCTCCTACAAGCAAGGCGGTTTTTCTTAAAATCCAGAATGACATGACCATACCCCAATTCATCCTTTGATCATCACAGAAAATACATCTGATAGAGAAAGGTAATCACGTGACAAGCATGAACTCTGGTAGACTGGAAGAGAATATCGTAAAAGACACTGCAGATATACAATTTCACAAGGAAACTCTGCAATCAGAATCCAATTTTAGGATATATTCTAGCACACATTCTATATTTTTGTTTTAATGGAGAATAGAGATGACTGTAACCCCTACAGATAATTTTTAGTGTGCACGCCAGTCCTGGGGCTTGAACTCAGGGCTTTGGCACTCTCAGCCTTTTCTCTCACAGCAGGCACTCTACCACTTGAGCCACAGCTACATTCTGGCTTTCTGGCCAGTTAACTAGAGTTAAGAGTCTCTCACATTTGTCTGCCCAGTCTAGCTTTGAACCATGGTCTTCAGGTCTCAGCCTCCTGAGTAGCTAGAATTAGAGGCATGAGCCACTGGTGTCCAGCTCTTTCTGGGTATTTTTTTTAAATTTTAATTCTTTTCTGAATTTGATCCTTAGTCACTCTTGCTTTTGCTAGGTCTGCCACTATTTCTCCTGGATTTCCTTATTGAAATTAAAACCTTGGTGTCCATTTTTAAAGATCATTGGTATTCCTGTGGCTGAACTTTATGGTTAAGTGTGAAATGCAAATGGTCATGCCACTTAAAGTACAGACTTGTGTAGCGTACTTAGAAAATTCAGAAGTCTTCCTAAGCAAGAAAGCAGGTCTCTGAGCAGACCTGTTCTCTTCCCACCCTGGGTAACCACTGCTCCCAAGGGCAGAGCAAACTATTCCACTAAGTCAGGAAAAAGATTACTGCACTGTGCTTGAGCCGTCTGCTTTCACATTTGGAAATGTAAACTCTCTGATTCTGTTTCCAAATGCAAAGTTTTCAAGGAACTGAAAGGACTAGGCAGTGTTTGCAATATATATAACACAAAACTGTATGTTCAGTGCATACTCAAATATGCTTCTTGTTCTAGTGGCAATAGTGTCTCTCTGGGAGCCATCTCCTACCGAGCTCTTCTAGGGTCTGGCACCACCTGTCCCCTAGTGGGCCACAGCCTCATTCTGAGAAAACACAGACAAGTTTTCAGTTTACTCTCTTTCCTTGGAAGGTTCAATAATTTAGC
>NW_012267222.1:4574206-4609994 GCF_000151885.1 Dipodomys ordii | reverse complement strand
GGCGCTGTAGCTCAAGTGGTAGAGTGCTAGCCTTGAGCTGAAGAGCTGAGGGACAGCGCTCAGGCCCAGAGTTCAGGCCTCATGCTGAAAAAACAAAACAAAACAAAACATTGACTCTGCTCCCTGGTGATGACAGAATCTGGGTCACTGACCATTGAGCAAGCCCTAGTGAACGGAGGTCTGTAGCTGCACCACTGTCCACTGTGTGTACACATGCATGTGTGTGCTGCCCCTGGGACTTGAATTCAGGGCCTGGATACTGTGCCTTAGCTTTGTTCCTTCAAGACTAGCACTCTACCACTTGAGCCACAGCTCCATTTCCTGCTTTTTGGTGGTTAGTTGGAGATAAGAGTCTCCCAGACTTGTCTGCCTGGGCTGGCTTTCCAGCCGTGATCCTCAGATGTCAGCCTCTTTTCTTGAGTGGCTAGGATTATAGGTGTGACCAGCCTGCCCCTGGCTACTTCCACCTACTGCTGACTACCGCATCTGCTCTATGTCTGTGCCTAGCTCTAGCTTCAGTTCACATAGTCCTTGCTCTGCCCTCCTAGATGTTACCAAAGAGGCATGCATTTCTCTTCCATTTTCCCCTTCATGCTGTGCCCCCCCAACTAGATTTCTATGCTGAAGCGTCTACCCCATTCACCCACCACACATGTATAATGTCACCAGAGCCCTGCCCACGAAGGAGACACTATTTCCTCAATCCAATCTGCAAACCAATTGCATTCCACATTTTTTTCCTGGAAAACAAACCCATCCAGAACCAAAGAACTGATAAATAAAGCAGCTGCTGTGCCAATTATGAACTCATATGAACAGCCCTCCACGCCCTTCAGCACCACCACGAGCAGACCAGACGTGCTTGCCAGTAAAGAGGAAACCAGGGTCCTCTGAATGACCTCAGGAGGAAAAGAAACGCCATCCACGTGATTCACATCCCCACCCCAGCGCCTCGGTAAGTCCCTTCTGTCTAGCTGCCGGAACATCGCAGCTCTTCTCTGAAGCAGTGCCTTGCTGCAGCCCGGCTGGCCTCAGCGCTGACCTCACTGCTTGACAGATGAACACCCTGCTGTGCTCTCGTGATTCCTCTCAGCTGGCACTCTCCTCCCGCAGTTGCCACTTCAGAGTCTTCCTCAAGGCCGAGAACAAATGACTCAGACCAGGGCAGTAAGTCACCACCAGCTGCCCCCTCCCTGTGAGCAGCACAACCCCAGCCCAACTATCAATGGAGCCTTCATCAGTCCACGGCGGCCACAAACACAGCATACATCATGTGTGTACTGTGTCGCTGAACATTCTAAACTATGAAAATAACATAGAATCTGACTACAACATATCTGGGCAGGGGAGTGGGGATGATGGTCCTGGGACTTGAACTGAGAGCCTGAGCACTGTCCCTGAGCTTTTGTGCTTAAGGCTGACGCTCTACCCTTTGAGTCACAGCTCTACTTCTTGCTCTTTGGTAGCTAATGGGAGATAAGGGTCTCATGGTCTTTCCTTTCCCTGCTGGCTTTGAACCACCATCCTCAGATGTCAGCCTCCTGAGTAGCTAGGATACAGGCATGAGCCACCAGCAACCAGTATTATTTTTGTTTTAAGTACTAAAACTAAATAATGCTCTCGAGCAAATGATACAGGATAATACTACAGTACTCACTGAGGCAAAAGGTAATTTCTACTTTCTCTAAAACTGCATTGCCTTTGTATGCCTTTGTGTCTTGATGATTCTTTTAGGACAATCCATGTCTACAA
Source organism: Dipodomys ordii (assembly GCF_000151885.1). Lineage (NCBI taxonomy): Eukaryota > Metazoa > Chordata > Mammalia > Rodentia > Heteromyidae > Dipodomys > Dipodomys ordii. Next base: position 4,608,242 of record NW_012267222.1, on the reverse strand, counting down.
CAGGTTTGGAAGGACAGGACAGGAGTCTTTTTCCTTTTTTTAAATCTATGTCTAATGAAGCCCAGCAGCTTGGCAGAAACAGAGGAAATAAGGCCAAAGGTTACCTTATTTAAAGTTAGTGCTGGTGGCTCTTGCCTATAATCTTGTAGTCCTAGCTACTTAGGAGGCTGAGATCTGTGGATGTGGTTTGAAGCCAGCCCAGGCAGGAAAGTCTGTCAGACTCTTATCTCCAACTAACCACCAAAAAGCAGGAAATGGAGCTATGGTTCAAGTAGAGTGCTAGGGAAAAAAAAAGCTCAGGGACAGCATCTAGGCCCTGAATTCAAGCGCTGGGACCAATATCCCACACACAAAAAAATAAAAAGAAAAATGTTTAAAGTTACCTTATTTACCAGAACAAGTTTCATATATGTTGCTCATCTCACCCTTATTAAATAGTAGTAGCTGGGCACTGATGGCTTACACTTGTAATCCTACCTACTCAAGAGGTTGAGATCTGAGGATCAAGGTTTGAAGCCAACCCAGGCAGATTAAGTCCAGAGCCTTTTATCAGCAAAACCCCAGAAGTGGAGGTATGGTTCAAATGGTAAACCAGCCTTCTTGAGTGAAAAAGCTGAGAAAGAGTACAAGGCCTTGAGTTTAAGGCCCAGCTATGGCACCAGTGACACCAAAAAGAGAAGGAGGAGGGGGAGGAAGAGGAGGGAAAGGAGAAGGAGAAGGAGGAGGAGGAGGAAGAAGAAAGGAATAGTAGCAGATAATAACTAAGCCTTTCATTAGTCATATCCTTTCACCCTCAAGAAATTCATAATGTACAGAACTCTGTATCCATGGGTTCCACATCCATAACGTCAACTAACCTCAAGAAAAAAATAGTCGTAAGTCTGTACTGAATGTGTACAGACGCTCTTGACACAGTATGACTACCGCTTCTGAAGAGCTGGCATGGTAGAGGTGCTGAAGTCATCTGAGAGCTGAGCCTTCAAGGGGGGTATGTGTGAACGTGGTGCACCTGCTACTATCTGTGCATCCTGGCACTCTCCCCTCCCCCTCCCCTGCCCCCCAGGACACAGAGGGATGAGGAACGGAGTGGAATGGTCAGCAGTGATAACTTTAATTGTCTTGGCCTGTTAGAATCCCAATTCAAAGCTATGATCAAGTGTATCTTCCAAGGTTCTTTTAGTAGCAGTTGAGAAACATGATGTAAGAGAATTGCACCTGGGTATCTCTAAAGACTGTTTGTACCATCTCATTAAGGTGACAAGTGAGACATCAAGGTGACATCAAGGCTCAGCGAGGAGAAGGGCAAAGCCAGCGAGGGGATGCTGAGATGGCACTGCTGGCTGCACAGCCCCGCAATGTCCCCCCCTGCCATTACAGTAAGTAGCTTAGCCTCTCCCCCCTCACCCTCCTCCTGCCCCCCTGAGTCACCAGAGCCTTGACCAGCACTGTAGGTGCCAAGATCCAGTATTTACTTTTAGACCGTGGGAGCAAAACCTAACTAAGAAAATACAGCAGAACAGCTGGAAACAAATCCAGCTTCACCCCTCCCTCACCCCCCTCCCCTGCACCCTCATGAATGGGTCCTTGCTAAGTCACTTTCCCTCCTCCGGACCAGGGGCCAGGAAGGATCTGTGCTGTCTCTCCTTCAAGTTCATTTCTTTTCTCCTGCTTCTAGCCCTGCTTACCATCATCCACCATCATCCCTGTTAAAAATGGCACCAAGGCTCTGTTTTAGAACACAAACCTTCACAAAATCATACAATTGCACAAGCAACTGAACCATTGCATTTACATATTGCTTTTCTCCTTTGAATCTTGTCCATTCAGCATTTTTTTGAGGAGGGGAGTTGGAATATACAGAATAAATTGGGTTGCACTTGTATGGTGACCCCCATTCACCTGGTCCCACCAAAGAATCCTGTCATCTGTACAGCTGAAGCAAATGCCGAATGCTCGTTGACTGAGAGAAAATTCTAGAAGCCTGAGGAATACAATATAAGATCCCTTTCTTGATTTCCTGAGCTGTGAACAGCTTGGTCCTGGAACCCCCAATTCTGTTGGATTCAAGCTTGCTTGTATAATCAGAGCAGAGCAGCCTCTAGAAATAGGTAGGCACTCAGCTAAGGACCTAAACTTCATCATCCAATGCTTAGTAAAAAGCAGTTTTGGCAAGGCAATATGTCTTAGTTCAGGTTTTAGTTTTTTGCTTTTTAGGGTTTTTTGTTTTAGTTATTTTGATGGGAGTTCAACATGGTAAGCATGTACTATTCCACTGAGCTACACTCCACCTCCAATTTCTATTTAAGTTCAAGAAAGAGAGGGGTTGGAAATGTGGCCCAGTTGGTAGAACATCAGCCAATGAGTGAAACCACCAGGTACCAAGTTCAAGTCCCAGTTTTGGACCAAAAGAAAAAAGAAAAAAGGAAATGAGACGTACCCTTTCTAGATACAGCATGTAGTAATGTATTCACATTCTTTTCTGTCTTTTGATTTCAGGAACACTATTCCCAAGCTGACTCTTCCTGTCAACACGATGTGTTGAGTGCAGCTCTGGGAGAATATCATCATCGGGCTGGGGAAAGGCACAGGGCTATGTGTGTACCTATGTAGGTAGTGAGCATGTGGCTCTCCACTCAGGTTTGATCACAACCATGGCTTTCTGCAAGGCCCTAGCTCGGTAGCCTCCTTACTCAGAGGCATGGGAAAATAAGGGGGTTGGAGGCTGCAGAAGGGAAAGTGGAAAATTATTAACATCTTACTTATCCAAGAGTTGTTTATCTGGCTACCTGGTAACTCAGAACTCAGCTGGGAAGAGAACAAACAAACAAACAAACAAACATATTTGAACACTCAAAATGGAAGAGGAAAGTCAATACACTAAAACATAAGTGCTCATTACCCAGGAAGGAAAGTTCGTAAAACAGTAAAGTCGTAGTAAAATAGCAGCTAGACTCAAAAGGCATCCTATATCTTGGGACTCTGTTTTCCTCAAACCTTTGTGATTACGTCAGCCAGGCACTGTTGGCTTACACCTATAATCCAAGCTACTCAGGAGGCTGAGATCTAAGAATCTTAGTTTGGAACCAGCTCTGGGCAGACAAATCTAAGAGATTCTTCTCTCCAATTAACCAACCAAAAAGCTAGAACTGGAGGCCTGGCTCAAGTGGTAGAGCTATAGCCTTGAGCAAAAAAACTAAGCAAGAGTGTGAGGCCCTGAGTTTAAACCCCAGTACTAGCATGCATGCACACTGTGCACACGCATGCATTTACACACATACACACACACACACACACACACACACACAAAGTTCTGTTGGTAAAATTGCATAGGTTATTTTAGAAGCACTGTGAAATATCCTGATATTATTAACTGCAGGAATAATGGAGACAAAATTTTGAAGTGTGTTCACCAAACGAAGTGTGCAAATAAAAAATAAGCCAGTCACTGGTGGCTCATGCCTGTAATCCTAGCTACTCAGGAGGCTGAGATCTGAGGATCGTAGTTCAAAGCCAGCCCAGGCAGGAAAGTCCATGAGACTCATCTCTCCAGTTAACCACCAGAAAACTGGAAGTGGCGCTGTGGCTCAAGTGGTAGAGTACTTGCCTTGAGCTGAAGTGCTGAGGGACAGTGCCCAGGCCCAGAGTTTAAGCCCCACAAAAACAACAACAACAACAAAATCCAAAACAAAAAAACACCAAAGTGACTTCTTAATGTTGTTGAAGAAGTTAAAATCTATGGAGGTACTTTTATTCCGGTTTTACAAAGGAGGAGATTGAAGCTCAGAGAGGTTGAATAAGTTCTCCAAAGTAACATAGCTAAGAAGTGACAGTTCTAGGACTAAAACCCAGTCCTTAGAGCACCAAACCTAGGTTCCATCCACCATCCCGTACAGCGTGAAGTGTCCTGCAGAATCCTCTGAGATGTGGCCTTGTCTGATTTAATTCCTCACTCAGGATTTTATTTACAAAAATTCACCTCTCCAGGTTTATTAAGTGTGGAGTACACATACAAGGCCAGGCCCTGTGGACACAAGGGTGAATAAGACAGGTCCTGGCCCCGAGGGGTCTCACAGGGTAACAGGCAATGCCAAAGGATCCACATCAGGAGCAGGGACCTCAGATGGCACAGGAAGGGGCTGAGAGCTCTTGCCCCAGGCTGATCCTTTCTCAGATACCCTTTCCCATGAGCCTCCTGTGCTTTCTTTCCAAAATGATAGTCACAGCTTACATTTACAAAAGGCTTTAATGCTGACCAAGTGATTTTGCACATGGCATCTCGTTTGGTTCCCATGGTAACCCCAAGGAAGCAGGCCAGATAGGCCTCTGCTTCCCAAGTGGAGAAAGCAGATCGAAGATGATGGTGAATGAAGCTGACTGGTCTTCCAACTGAGGAGGAGCTAAGCCCAGAACTGGGTTTTTAGACTTCTAGTTAATTGCTAGTCCTGTATAATCAGAAATTCCTTGTTTAACAGCTGACATTCCAGATTGATCTGTGTCAGTACTGCCTCTCCTTTCCTGACCAGTCCCTTCTCTTATCTATTTCCTTCCTCTGTTACATGGAGTATAGGCTAGAGGGTTGGGGGGACCAAATTGTCACCCAGCTGAGCAGGGTGTCTCATGCCTGTAATCTTAGTGACACAGGAAGTGCTGAGCAGGAGGATGGAGGTTCAAAGCTAGCCCTGGCTAGGGTGGGGGTGGGAAAGGGGAAGGGGAATTGTGAGGACCTCTCCCATCTCAACCAATCGCTGGGCAGGGTGGCACATCCCAACTACAAGAGACAAGTAAATAGGTTGTAGTCCTGGCTGGACTGGGGGGCGGGGGGGGGCGTGGAGTGGGGACAGGGAGATGTTATTCAAAGCATAGCCAAAGCTAAGAGGACTAAGGAGAGTGGCCTTGCCTAGCATCTGCTGCCCCTTTGTATGAGAACCCCTGTACTCTCCAGGAATCTGGGTTAGTCCCAGGTGGAGTGAAGGAATCACACGCTGAGTCAGTCACCGGAGAAACAGAAACAAATCCTAAAATATGAAACTAGGAGGACACATCCAAAAGCAAAAAGTCACTGAAACATCATTTTCACGCCAGAATTAACCTCAGTAAACTTGAAAGGAATAAATGAAGGTGTCCATCCAAAGATCTGTAGATGACAAATCCTCTTAAGGGGTAGGTCTGGCTGTCACCCTGTCCCCAAGACAATGGAAAGGGGGGTGGGGGTGGGGGCTGGAGTCATCTCCAGCAGAAGGCTCTGCCTCATTCCCAGACATCAGAAAAGTCTAGAACTCATTTTCTACGAGTCTCCTTTGAGAATGCAGCCAGACCTAAGGTGCTTTCTACTCTTGAACAAAGACACAGCCATTCCTAAACCCAGTCTGACCTGAAATACCAGATTTCCTAATGAGCCCCAGCCTGGAGTCCTTCCCCTTGAAGATCCGCAGGCTCTGCTCATACCAGATTTAACCCCTTCCTTTCCCTAAGTCTCCAGGACTCTCCCTTATGGGGTAAAGGATTTTTGTTTCTTTGGTTCTCATCCTGGGACTTGAACTCAGGGCTGAGCCCTGTCCCTGAGCTTTTTTACTAAAGGCTGGTGTTCCACCACTTAAGCCACAGCTCCATGTCTGGCTTTTTGATAGTTACCTGGAGATAAGAGCTTCATGGACTTTCCTGTTTGGACTAGCTTTGAACCTCAATCTTCAGAGCTCTGCCTCCTAAGTAACTAGAATTTATAGGGGTGAGCTGCCAGCATCCAGCGGTAATTTGACTTTTTAAAAAATAGATATCTGATGAAAACCCTCATATCTAACTACTTTTTTTTTTTTTTGGTTGGTCCTGGGGGCTGAACTCTGAGCCTGGGCACTATCACTCAGCTCTTCATCTCAAGGCTAGTTCCCTACCACCTGAGCCAGAGAGCCACTTCTGGCTTTTTTTCCTGCTTATATGGTGCTGAAGAATCGAACCCAGGGCCTCATGTATGCAAGGCAAGCACTCTATCACTGAGCTAACTTCCCAGCCCCTCTAACTAATTTTTTAAAAAGATAAGATGTGTAATATTCTTATATTTATGCATAATAGTTCCTAGGAGTACTGAACATTGTAGGAAGTAATAAATAGTACCACTGATTATTACAGAGACAGATTTATTACTTTTCCCATGTCTGTTTTTGAATAAAAAGGGAAACTGAACTAATAGTTAGATTACACACCAACCTGTCACAGTGAAGCTGAGTTGTTTCATAATATCTGTCAGACATCTCTCAATTACCTAATATCCACATACAACTACTAGAATGATCCACCCCTACTCAACAGACAAAAGCAGTAAGTTCTAGACATTTTGTTTGTTTATTTACTTATTTATATTTTTTTGTCAATCATGAGGCTTGAACTCTGGTCCTGGGAGCTGTCCTTCAGCTCTTCAGCTCAAGGCAAGCACTCTACCACTTGGGCCACAGCTCCACCTCTGGTTTTCTGGTGGTTCACTGGAGATAAGAGTCTCACAGACTTTCCTATGCAGGCTAGCTTTGAACTGCAATCCTCAGATCTCAGCCTCCTGAATAGCTGGAATTACAGGCATCAGCCACCAGCACTCAGCTATTTATTTTTATTGTTAGAGTTTAAGGGTTTGTTATTCTTCCTAATTGTGGTAATAGATGCATGCAAATCAAACTTTGGAAGACATAAAAAGTTTTGGCTAGGGCTGGGATGTAGCTCAGTGGCAAAGTACTTGCCTAGCAATGCAACATCCAGAGTTCGATTCCCAGTACCAAAAAAGAAAAGACAAAAAAATAAAAGTTTTGGCTACTTAATTCCTGTGATTAAAAAAAAATGCAACACCTTTATTAAAAGACTAATAGTTATTTAGAAAAATGTATGTGTGAGGATAGCATGCCCCCATTTTTGCCTATGAAGTTAGAAAAGACTTAAGAGAAAATAAGATACTCAGTTTTAGCAAAATGTGGAGAAAATGAATACAAATACAGTTGGTATTGCAATTGTTTGAAAGGTAACCTATCAATTCAATCTGAGGATTTACTCCTTATTATTATTATTATTTGTTTGCCAGTATTCAGGGCCCAGATGCTGTCCCTGAGCTTCTTTGGTTCAAGGCTAACCCTGTACTTGAGCCACAGTATCACTTTTCTGAATAGTTTATTGGAGATAAAGAGTCTTGGGACTGATCTCTGCCTCCTGAGTTGCTAGGATTACAGGCCTGGGCCCTCTTCATCATTTTTCTTTGATCAGATAATTCTGTCTTAATTCTATTCTACAGAAATTACTAAAGATGCACAGGAAGTTTTGGGTAAAAAGTTGCTCATTTTGGAACCATTTATAATGCTCAAAACTACTCAGTCATGCTTGGGAGAAGGGAGAAAACTAAAATGTAACACTATCAGGGAACAGAAGTGTATATTCTCATTGTGCAATGCCACTAGTGAAATACAACAGATACCAATATAGAAATTAAAACTGCATGAAACCTGATTCATGTGGAAGAGGCATGGGGATTTTGGTTACATACAAGCAGGGCCGGGAGGAGAGAATCATGGAGGAAATGAATCATGGAGCCTGGAGCCCCGTGTGGCACACTTGTGGAGGGCGGGCTGGTGATGAGCACTCTGAGCCTGCAGGCCGGTGTGACTCGTTCGGTCCCAGGCCTAAGCAGCTCGTCCCTGCCATGGGGAGGGGATCCCGCCAAGACTCAGGCTCTGTGTTAGGCATTGTCTTTATTTTCACCTGTAGTTCATCGTGTTGGGTTTTTGTTTGTTTTGTTCTTCAAGAAATGAAGATGGAAGGAAAAGAAGTTTGGGGGTGACATGACTGGGTGTTCTTCTCCAAAGAACCCTCACTGGCAGAGGTCTGAAGGAGTAGCATAGAAAGAGGGAGAAACTAAGGTCCAAAAGAGGAGCTTGGAGGGCAGGGCAGGCTGCAGGAGCTGCGGTGAAAGGATTTCAATGCACTTATGTGTTTCCAGGCCAGGTTCTGAAGGGGGGGAGCATCTCCCCCCTCCCCCACTGTTATTCCCTGCTGAGAGACCACTGTAGTTACCCCAGCACTGCAAAGTAACCAAAGCAAAACTCATCTCCTTTCCAAAACCAAATCAGCTGTGAATGGGAGATCTTGCCTTAGGTACAGGTAACTCTATAATCTTGCTTTTTAAAACAGAAAAAAAGGATTTTTGGAGGAAAGACCTAAATCTGATATTGACGTATAAATATCATAAACATCTCCTTTCCATTTCTTCCAAGGTTTTAATCTCAGGATATTTTTCCCCTTGAGGGCAAAGAGAAAATTCAGTTAAATAATTTTACATATCAACTGTTATACCTAGGGTCAAGAACAGTTCCTATTTAGGAGGATAATTTAACAAACAAGTAAGTATCTCAGTGGACAGTAGATATATCTTTGCCTTGGGAAACTGCAATTCAATTCTAACTCAATGTAGAGATTTGTTAAAATAATGTTCTAAAGTGGATGAAACTCAGAACTAAAATATACATATATACTTAAATAATAAGAAGCTTTTGAAAACTACTGAAACCATTGAAAAAGTTATTTATTTTTAATTTTTATTGTTTTTTTGTCAGTCGTGGGGCTTGAACTCTGGGCCTGGGCGCTGTCCCTCAGCTCTTCAGCTCAAGGCAAGCACGCTACCACTTGAGCTACAGTGCCACTTCTGGTTTTCTGGTGGTTTATTGGAGATAGGAGTCTCACAGTCTCTCCTGCCCGGGCTGGCTTTGAACCACCATCCTCAGATCTCAGCCTCCTGAGTAGCTAGGATTACAGGCGTGAGCCACCAGCACCCGGCTTGAAAAACTTATTTTGCAAGTGGAAGAAAATTCTGTACTATGAAACATAATAGAAGACACACGGGAGAGCTATGTTAAACACACACCACCACCACCATTCTCAAAACAGGATGCTGATGTCCCTCAAAGCCCCACACAGGAACAGGCAGAATTACAGCCCAGTTAGACCCCCAAAAAAGAAGGCTTTGTCCATCTTCTTCCCAAGAGACTCCAAGGTAAAGATGCAATTGTAATTTGTGGACAGGCTGGTCTGAGCAAGGCTCTTTTCAGGTTCTCTGGAGTAACAAACAGCCAAGTATCTAAAGGGAAAGAAACCTTCATGGGAAGAAGAAAGACTCTGAAACAGGCTGGGCCCAGTGGCTCTCACCTGGACTCCCAGCACTCAGGTAACAAAGGCAAGAAGATCACAAGTTCAAGGCCAGCCTGGGATACAAAGAAGGTTTGAGACTGGCCTTGTCTTCTAATCCAGTCATGCTCCCTTTTATCAATAAACACTAAACAATGATGGAACAAGGCTTTGAAATCAGGCAGTCCACCCCCATTTAGTAGCTGTGCGACTTTGGGCCAATTGTTTCACGTTGCTCATTGTCTTCATCTGCAAAATAGAGATACTCATAGCTACTTTCAGAGATGATGTGGAGCTTAAATAGAATAATAAATAAACACACAACGTCTGGCACACAAGCTCTAACAGGCTTCCATCGTTTTGCTCGACATACCTACTTCCTTCTCAGCTCTAAAACATAAGTGGTTTCAGCTCTTCCCTTTTAGCACTAGGTGAGGTAAAGCCGACTCTCCTCCTTTCTGCTGCCACAACCTTGTCTCTAGATCTGAATCATGGCAGAAGACAGGAACAAAAAGCCTCCTGGGTCCTGGAGTACACAGGAGGTAAAGCAATCCATGAGGTGACCAGAGAAAAGGCTAGCATGCACACGGGCAGCTAGGCACGAGATGACAAGACATTGAAATGCCACCATAACACTCAAGTGGCACTAAAGAAGTTTTGATGCCAGTCCTTGGGCTTGAACTCAGGGCCTAGCAGTTGTCTCTTAGCCTTTTTCTCTGCTCAAGGCTGGCACTTTATCCCTTGAGACACAGCTCTACTTCTGGCTTTTTGCTGATTCATTAGAGATAAGAATCTCATGGACTTTCCTGCCCGGCTAGCTTCAAACTGTGGTCCTCAGAGTAACTGGGATTACAGGTGTGAGCCATGGGCATCTGATCTATGGTGTTTTGTTTTATCTTTATTTCCAATGTTTCAGGACCTAAGGGCAGTTCCAACCTGCAGTTCCTGGGACTTACTATGAAAGTTCACAGCACCTGTCAGCAAAACTAATCACTGCTCACAGGCCTAGGTGGTGGGAAAAACTAAGTTGCCAGACAGTCTGTAAGCACTTCCCACCTTGTTACCAACAGCCTCAGTAAGCTGGAACTCCCCCAGAACCGGTAAGGCCAGGGCTCTAGCTGGTGGTAGAGCAAATGCTTAGCATACACAAGCACCTGGGTTCCCTAGCCTACATACACATAAAAACAACCACAAAACTGTCAGTCCATGCTCTCCAAGTTGGTCCTAACCTAGACTTATGATTAAACTAGACTAGACTTATGATTACAATGTAATCATAAATTAGTTGTTAGAGAAGGAGAAAAGGAATGAAATTCTAGAGGTTAGAGTGTGCAGTTGGAGTTATTATTACTTTATTATTTTATCACATCTTGATATAATTCGTAGGGCTGGGAAGGTGGCTCAGTAATAGAGTGCTTGCCTTGCAGGCATGAGGCCCTGGGTTCGATTCCTCAGCACCACATAAACAGAAAAAGCTGGAAGTGGCGCTATGGCTCAAGAGGTAGAGAGCTAGCCTTGAGCTGAATAGCTGAAGACAGTGCCCAGGCCCAGAGTTCAAGCCCCACAACTGACTATATATGATATAATTTGTAGCACTGGAGGCAGCAAATCAAAACACATAGCAAGTCAGTGGTGGTGCATGCTAGGATTCCAGCACTAGGGAGGGAAAGAAGGAGAATCTTGAATTTAAGGTCAGTGAGTTTGAGGTCAGCCTGGGCTAACCTATAAGACTGTCTTAAAAACAAAGCAAAACAACATAACAAGAGTCAGATGCTGGTGGCTCACGCCTGTAATCCAAGCTACTCTAGAGGCTGAAATCTGAGGACCACAGATCAAGTTGACTAACTCGGGCAGGAACATCTATGAGACTCTTTCTTCCAATTAACCACCAAAAAGCTGGAAGTGGAATTGTGGATCAACTGGTAGAGTGCTAGCTTGGAGCACAAAAGCTCAGGGGACAGTGCCCAAGCCCCCTGAGTTCAAGCCCTAGCACTGGAACAAACACACAAAAAATTAACAAAAGCTATAACAAGAGCTCCTATATTTCATAATGTGAAGGGGAAATGATGTAGTGGAGCCTCAACACAATTTTAAAAAGGGCTTGTATTTGATGAGGCCTTGGCTTGCGGGGAGGGTATGGGGGAGGATAGCTCCTGAGCAGTTGAGCAAGGGAGCCCAGCACACAGTGTTCTATCCATGGTCATGTTTGTGCTCCCCCTCAGGAATCCATGAAGCGGAGTGATGCCAAGGCTGTGGTCAGACTCTGCTGAGGGGCAGGAGGGATGGGGGCACTGTTGGGGCTCCCAGCTGGCACCCCAGCCACTAGCTACTCAGGCTTGGGCAGCTGGCCTTCCCTGGCTTTGCTTGAGTTTGGAAATCACAACACTACTTGTTTTCAAAGGACGCTGTGACCCTACCTGTGTAACCATGCGGCAGGCACTGTTACATCTCTTAGTGTGTGTGTGTGTGTGTGTGTGTGTGTGTGTGCGTGTGTGTACGTGTGTGTGTGTGTGTGTGTGTGTGAACATTCATGACTAGCACTCTAGCAGTTGAGCCACAGCTCCACTCCTGACTTCTTAGAAATGAGAGTTTCACAGACTTTCCTTCCCAGCGGGCTGCAAGTGGCAATCCCCAGATCTCACTCCTCAGTGGCTGGGCTGACAATGGTGAGCCATGGACATCCGTCTTTTGGGAACATCTTCAGCAGGTGACTTCAGTCCAAGTCACCACCTGAGTATGCCTCACACAGGAACCCGCAGGAAGGGATGGGGCTGTGCTCGGGGGGTTCTCCTATCACAACCCCTCCTTCCACACCCATCAGCTCAGCAGTTATGTGACACCAGGAGTCTTGGGAGCTGGGTACATTGGTGACCCAAATAAAATGTAGGTTCTAATAACCACAACAAAAGGAAGATTGGTTACTGGATAGGCAACTCGCAAAGCGCCTGGACCCTGCAGACTAGTTCTGATTCTGCTGTCGTGTAGTTCCCTGGTCTCTGGGACTTCTTTCTCTATCACTCAATGAGTCATTTTTATGTGATTACGTGTAGATGCTAGGGAGCAAACCAAGTCCTGCCACACACAAGGCCAGCACTCTACTGCTGTCTGAGTCTCCATTTCTTAGGTAACTAAGATGCCTGGCTCCAAGTGTGGCTCACTGGCCTAGTGAGTACAAGGTTCTGAGTTCAAATCCCACTATCCCCCTGCAAAGTCTCACTATAGAACATGAGCATAAGGAAAGCAGGACCATGTCCCCGCTGCTGGCCTATCCTCAGGCGCCTGAGGCCGAGCCCAGGGCACAGGTGCATGGCAAATGTACCATAAATACATGCAGAACTGCTGAACACACCACTAGATGAAAGCTTACTGATACATTGGTTGGTGTAGACAATTGGCAGCACTTTTTCCTGTTTAAACACAAACTAGAAGTATGCAGATGCCCCACTGGAGGACTGCAATGAAGAATGTGTGAAGAGAACTTCAAGAAGCACTGGGAAAATATGCTGGGTAAGAACTTGATCCATGTGGCAACAGAAATAACAGAGCCCGGGGGAAACATTTAAAGGTCATGGGAACCAAGAAATGTCAAACAGGGGATTCCCAGGAATGCCAACTCTACTTTTGTTCATAAATATGGGAGGTGGAGCTAAGAAGCTGAGAGGTAGGGACATATTTGGTTATAGATACTTTTTGTTTTCCCCCAACTCTACTTTTGTTCATAAATATGGGAGGTGGAGCTAAGAAGCTGAGAGGTAGGGACATATTTGGTTATAGATACTTTTTGTTTTCCTTCCCTTTTTCTCCTCCCAGTAAAAAAAAGAATGTGTTCTTTCTTTTTTTTTCTTTTTTCATTTTTTTGTGCCAGTCCTGGGGCTTGAACTCAGGGCCTGGGCACTGTCCCCGAGCAATTTTGCTCAAGGCTAGCACTCTACCACTTGAGTCACAATGCCACTTCTGGCTTCTTTTTTCCGGTTCATTGGAGATAAGAATCTCCCAGACTTTCTTGTCCAGGCTGGCTTCAAACTGTGATCCTCAGATCTTACCCTTGTGAGTAGCTAAGATTACAGGTATGAGCTGCTGCACCCACCAAAAGATGTGTGTTCTTATGAACTTAGTTGAACTCACTGACTAATAGATTATCTCTACGTATGTTCACTCACTTCCCCAGCTCTTGTTAGAGCAAGATGCCTTAGGTTCTGAGAGTACACATAATCAGACAGACACAGTGGTGACCTGTGAGGAAGCTAAGGGGACGGTGGGGCAGCGGGGCAAGTCAATAAAGACATAAACACATGTACTGCTGTGATATGTGCTGCGAGGCCCTATGGTGAAGAATAACACCGAGAAGATGGTATTTAAGATGACTATGAAGAGGTAGAGAGCTATCTGGGCACCAGTAATCCTAGCTACTTGGGAGACTGAGATTTGAGTATTCAGGTTCGAAGCCAGCCTGGGCAGGAAAGTCCATAAGATTCTTATCTCCAATTAACCACCCAAAAGCCAGAAGTAAAGCTGTGGCTCAAGTGGTAGAGTGCTAGCCTTGAGAGAGAAAAAAAAAAGCTTAGAGACAGCACCCAGGCCCTGAGTTCAAACCTTAGGACTGGCACAAATAACAACAACAACAACAATAATAATAATAGAGAGAGGGCAGAAAGAGAAAAGGCGTCAGGTGCCAATGACAAGCGTGTCCCACCAGTCCCAGGACTGGCGGCCAGCACACCCCGGGTGAGGAGACCTGCAGGCAGTCCACTGCAGTGATTTCATCTCTGACCATCGACCCTCAGAGACATCACCCATCTGTGCCTTGAACAAACAGCTTAATACTCTCTGCCTCAGGTCCTATGCACACACTTCAACTGTTCTTCCCTACAGCTTCTTACTGTCCATGGTGTTTCCCATCTCTGCTCATTATTACCTTATTGATGACCTCATTTGCAATAGCCCTTTAGGCTTCCTCTCACCTTGCACTCTATTGTACTCTTTCCTGGGTCCCTCAGCTACCCGTCATCTTGTGTATAAACACATGTAGTATGTGTCTGTGGGACAGCAGTGCCAGGAAGTAAGAATGGAAACTTTCTTGGCTCATGGTGAATCTCCACCACCTTGAAAAGTACCTGGAACAAAGTAGGGTTGAAATATTTGTGGGATAAATAAATGAGCTCCAGGAAAAAGAACAAGGCAGAAAGAACCTGAAGAGACTTATGACTACAAACTTACCAGTATCTTCTCTGGATTTGTGAGCCATCAACAGTCTAAAATGTGTAACTTTAAAAGTTGTGACTTCCCATATTTGAATCTTCCCCCTAAATCCCTTCTAAGCATTGAGGAAATGGGTAAAGGGGGCAATGTGGTGCCTGGACCTAGATCTTCATTCTCCCCTGGAAACTGGTCTTTGCTATCTAGGCCCTTCTGAGCATAAGGATCCTAGTTCCCAGTGCTTTGTGATGAGCTCTGAGAGAATTAGGGAGCATGCCAGACGCTAGTCAATCAGTCTTTAGGAATGGCATGAGGAGACATGGGAGATGTAGAGGAATGAGATGGGTTCCAGCAGAATTTTTGAGTAGTAAGAGAAAGCAGACCACGGGCTGAGGGATGGAAAGATGGAAATGGGATGGCTGTAGAAGGGTGAGATTTCCCAAGACAGGATAGGAAATGACTACTATCAAGCATATAAAACTGCTGTATCCCCCTTTCAGAACAGACTAGACAGAGCTGAACCTCAATTAAAGAAGGAAGTGAATGGTTATTGGGTAATTCAGGTTCGATATTATTCCCGTGTGCTTTATATACACTTTTAAAAATAATTCACCCCCATTAGGTGAATATTATTAACACTTGCAGATAATTCTGTCTCTCTGAGTAGTATTGGGGTCTTCAACTCAGGGCTGCACACTAAGCACTCTTACACTGTACCTCTTGAGCCACACCTCTAACCCACAGATAAGTCTTTGAAAGGTTAGAAGAGCTCAGTAGTACAACACATATTATTTCGTTATCATCAACTAAAAAACTAGAGAGCAAAGGTGACATTTTCTCAATATAGGAGCATGTAAGACTTGCGAAAGTTGTAAACATTTTTAAATACTAGACTCCAACAGAAGCTGAAAAAATGCAGAATGGACTGGGTGCTGGTGGTTCATACCTATAATCCCAGCTACTCGGGAGGCTGAGATCTGACAATGGCAGTTCAAAGCCAGCCTAGGCATGAAAGTCTGTGAGACTCTTATCTCCAGTTAACCACCAGAAAATTGAAAGTAGTTCTGTGGCTCAAAGTGGTCCAGCACAAGCCTTGAACACAAAGAGCTCTGGGACAGCTCCCAGGCTTGAGTCCAAGCCCCATGACTGACAGAAAAAGAAGAATGGATTTGAAGAGAAAGCACTAGCTATGCTGCACGTACAGCAACTCCTATTTCCTGCCAAATTCAACAAACAGATCACAAGAGCTATCTAAAGACAGAGGATGAACCACAGTACGAGGGTCATTAGGAAAGATCCACATGTATTTTCTAAATAAAATACAGTCCTACTATCGTTTTTGGTACTAAGATATCTAATATCTATTTATTAAGTTTTCCAACAAACTTTAGAAGAAAAACATTAAACATGTATACATGAAAAATAAAACTGACTTCACCTCCGAGCTAACATGGCTTTTCAAAGGCTTCTGGAAAATATTTTTAGAACTAGCAACATTTATAACCAATAATGATTAGCTAGTGACAATTGTGAGCCCAACCAGATAAAATGGGTAAAGAATATACCATTGCAAAGAGATAAGCAAAGTAATTCAATCAGGAGCAAATAATTAGTAAATAGAATAGAAAAGGCATTTAAAGGAATTTAAAAAAGAAAGTTAGTCTTAACAAACAACAATGAAGAAATAAAAGAAGGTAAAGGTGTTTGGGGATTTTTTTTTGTTGTTTTATTTTGTGCCAGTATTTGGGTTTGAACTCAGGGCTTGGGTCCTGGTCCCTTAGCTTTTTTGCCCAAGGCTGGTGCTCTACCACTTGAGCCACAGCTCCACTTCTAGTTTTCTGTTGGTTAGTTGGAGATCAGAGTCTCAGGGACTTTCCTGCCGGGTCTGGCTTTGAACCGAGATCCTCAGATCTCAGCCTCCTGAGTAGCTAGGATTATAGGCATGAGCTACCGGCGCCCAGCTAATGTATATGGAGTTTTTGTTTTTGCTTTGCTTTGCTTAAAAGAACAGTTTATAACTGGCCATTCTTTGCTTATAGAAAGGTTCATTTCATTGGTAAACACAATAAAAAGATGATATTGATCCTTAAAAAAAAAGGGCAGGGGTTGAAAGAGAATGAATGTGAACCCAATTTATCCTTCCCAGAAACAAGGGCAGAGTTTACATAATTGAAACAAAAGTTGAACTATTGAAAGCCTCCTATACAAGTAAAAATTATACTGTGAAAGGAAAACAGGGTCTTGCCAATGAGTGAAACGAAAACAGCATTTCTCTCATATGTACTGTTCATTACTTCAACACGTGCCTGTCACATTTGCATTGAGAGCGAATGACCTAAGTAAGCCAGAGCAGACAGAAGGGCGGAAGATCTAGGCAGAGATAACACTGAAAACAGAAAGGTCCCAGGCGCCCCAGAGCAGGGCATGGTGGTGGTTTGTACTATAATCCCAGCACCACAGAAACAGAGGCAGAGGGTGGTGCATTTGAAACGAGCCTGAGCTATGTAGACCCTGTCTCACACAGACAAACGAGCAAAATAAACAATAAAAACTGCACAAAAGGTATTTTTATAAAGCTATTTAAGAAGCCATTGTTAGCTGGGTGCCATTGGTTTACACCTATAACCTTAGCTACCCAGAAGGCTGGGACCTGGAGAATCACAGTTCAAAGCCAGCTTGGGCAAAAAAAAAAAAAGTCTCTCTGAGACTCCATAAAAATCTGGTCTGGAGGCTGGGGAGGTGGCTTAGTGGTAGAATGCTTGCTTTGCATGCATGAAGCCCTGGGTTCGATTCCTCAGCACCACATAAGCAGAAAAAAATGGAAGTGGCACTGTGGCTCAAGTGGTAGAGTGCTAGCCTTGAGCTGAAGAGCTGAGGGACAGCACCAATTTTCAGACCAAATTTCAGGCCCCACGACCGACAAAAAAAATCTGGGCTGGAGACATTGCTCAAATGGTAGAGCACCAGCCATGAGCAAGAAGGCTCTAAGTTCAAAGTCTGGTACCAGCAATGAAAAAAAGGAAGAAAGGAAGGAAGGAGGAGAGAGAGGGAGGGAGGAAGAGAAGGAGGGAAAGAAGGAGGGAGGGTGGGAGGAAGGAAGTTTTAAATAAAACATTGTGTATTGCTGATGGTTTTGGAGACTGATTGACTGGAGTTGATAGGACTTCTCTACAACTGAATACCGTGGTGGTATTCATGCACCTCCTTGAAGTCTGCCTTTAAAATACAGATTTATGGTGTAGACATCATACCAC
Source organism: Dipodomys ordii (assembly GCF_000151885.1). Classification (NCBI taxonomy): domain Eukaryota; kingdom Metazoa; phylum Chordata; class Mammalia; order Rodentia; family Heteromyidae; genus Dipodomys; species Dipodomys ordii. The sequence continues at coordinate 4,590,645 of NW_012267222.1, read as the reverse complement.
CATAAAGCTACTTAAAACTTTAACACACACACGCACACACACACACAGGAATGCCGAGATCAGCCAGTGGAAGAGAGAGCTCTAGCGAGACAGACAGTCGTATCATGAAACATGTCGGAGGCCCCAGGCAGCCTAGGCCCAGTTCTGGAGAGACCCTGGAATGGCATTTAGCTGCACAATGACACGCTCCTGCAGGCACTCTCTGACACCTCTGGATTGCTACAAGCAGCGAGACCACCTGGAGGGAGAGGAAGAGGCCGTGGGAAGCAGAGAGGCTGAGAAGATGCTCTGGAGAGAGGCTGCATGACTCCCAGATGGGTGGGCTTTGGAGTGTGAGCAGAGAGAGAGGCAAGAGGCAAAGGCAACCACTCTGTGGTGTGTGGCAGGAGCCGTCACCATGCAAATGGCTCTGCTGTGTGCTGAGGGGGCGGGGGGGGGAAGGCAGAGGTTTCCAGGGTGGGGAATGAAAACTCTCTGTTTCCACATGTTAGTTTGAAATGTTGTTATGGGACGATTTGCGTTCCACAAAAAGAGGGGTTGGAGCCCTAATCCCTGCATCTCAGAAGGGGACCTTATTTGGAAACAGGGCCTTTGTGGCCGTAATTAGTTAAGATGAGGTCATACTGCAGCATGGGGGCCCTTAATCCGATGTGACTGGTGGCCTCAAAAAAGACCATGTGATGGAGGAGGTGGAGGCTGGAGTGAGGCAGCTGCAGGTCAAGAAAGGTCAAGGGTGGACGGCCACCGCCAGACACAAGGAAGAGGCAAGGAAGGGTGCTGCCCAGAGTGCCAGCGGCTGGGCACAGCCCTGCTGTTACCTTGAGCTTGGAGCTCCGGCTCCATGGCTGGCAAAGGACAGATGGCTATTGTCTCGGGCTGTCTAGTTCAGTTCCCATTGTTTCAGCCGCTCTGGGAATGAAGGCAGACACCTACCAGACATCCCAGGTCTAGAAGGATTTGGGGCCAAACATGCAATTGGAGCTAGAATGCTCTGGGCAAATAGATTGGACTTCACTCTGCCGTAAAATCCAACCAGCTGCTGCCTGGAGGAATTGCATAAACAGGGCAGATGCCAACCTTTAAGTAAGGAGATGGTCAACATTCCTAGATGCCTACGTCAGGGCGAGAGGAGCAAAGCCCATCGCCTGGGCAGCAGTTGAAATCAGCAAAGGGCATCAGCAGATAAAAATCACTGCACAGTAGAACATTAAACAATGGAAAATGTAACAGGAGATTTATGATCCAATCAACAGAACCAAACCTCCTTAAAAGATGAAAATACAGCATAGACAGACAGATAGACAGACGATCCCCTAAGATTGCAGCACCCCAACACATCCCTGTTGCTTGGTGACATCATATTCATCTTGACATTGCACAGCTCATTTCTCACGTGATCATGGAGATGCTGCTTTAAACAAACCTACTGTGCTGTCACTCACATAAAAGCCCAGAACATACAATTAGGGGCCAGAATATCATACTGGATAATAAGCAACTATGTTGCTGTTTGTGTATTTTCTAGTGTACTTTTTAAATAGGTGTGAATATGCTCTAAAATAATTTTTAAAAGTGGCCTGTGTGTTGGAAGGGGCAACGTTGATCAAGATGCCCTGTATTCATAAAATGCTTTGCTGAATGGCAACTACTTAAAGATAATAAACACATTTTTAAGTGGACTGTAAAACAATGTGCTACATAGTGCCAGCACCACCCATGGGTCTTCCAAGACTCCTGATTGCATCAGGAGACCACGTGCGGTGATTTGCAACATCACCTAGGTTTGTGAAAGTTACCCTATGACGTTCAAGCAAAGATGAAACTGCCTAACAGGGCATAGTTCAGAGCATGAGTGATTGTGGGTGGATGGTCTACAGATTTCCATGAAGTGACTTCAATCATCACCAAAATGATAGAGAGAAACATCAAAGCGTTTCTTTGACAAAGAAAGTAACCCAGAATGAATCGATACCTATGATAGAACTAGCTAGTATTAATGGAGGAAGATAAATGGGAGGACAATAAATAAGACTTCCTTTCCAAGAGTTCATGTCTCTCTGGTGCACAGTCATCAAATTCTAAAATAGAATTTTAGCATTTTCTTATTTCAAAATCATCATTAAAAACAAAACATGGACAGGTACCGTTGGCTCACGCCTATAATCCTAGCTGTACAAGAGGCTTAAATATAAGGGTCGCAGTTTGAAGCCAGCCTAAGAGGGAAACTCCATGCAATTCTATGTCCAATTAACCACCAAAGAACTGGAGATGGAGCTGCAGCCCAAGTGGTAGAGCACTAGCAATAAGCAAAAAAGCTCAGAGATAGTACTCAGGCTTTGAGTTCAAGTCCCAGGGCACCAGGAAAAAAAAAGCATGAACCAAGGTGGGCACCAGTGGCTTACACATGAGGCTGAGCTCTTAAGGACCACAGTTCAAAGCCAGCCCAGGAAGAAAAGTCCCCTTGAGACTCTTTTCTTTTTTTCTGTCATGGGGCTTGAACTCTGGGCTTGGGCTCTGTCCCTGCTCTCTTCAGCTCAAGGCAAGCGCTCTACCACTTGAGCCACAGCGCCACTTCCAGTTTTCTAGTGGTTTATTGGAGACAAGAGTCTCACGGAGTTTCTTGCCCAGGCTGGCTTTGAACCGTGATCCTCAGATCTCAGCCTTCTAAGTACCTAGGATCATAGGCATGAGCCACCCGTGCCCGGCTCGCTTGAGATTCTTATATCCAATTAACCACTTAAAAACTGGAAGTGGAGCTGTGGCTCAAAGTGGTAGAGTACTAGTCTTGAGCAAAAAATGCTCAGGGACAGTGACCAGGCCCAGAGCTCAAGCCTCATGATCAACAGAAAAAGAAAAAGAAAAAAACATGAATCAAATGTAAAAGTACTTTCAAGTACATCTAGGATGGTATAAAATTCAAAATAAGTCAGGTCACTTTTACAGTAATAAAGATAAATGTAAAAATTTTAAATTAAAAGGGGAGGGGGAGTAACTAAAATAATAGAGCTTTAGCAAGGACAAGACATTGAGTTGAAACCTCAACACCAGCACAAAATAAAAGTAATTAAAGATAAATATAGATCAGGACATCAGTGGCTCACACCTGTAATCCAAGCTATAGAAGACTGAGATCTGAGGTTTGCAGTTAAAAGCCAACCTAGGTAGCAAAGTCTGTGAGACTCTTATCTCTAATTAACCACCAAAAAGCCAGAAGTGGAGCTGTGGGTTCAAGTAGTAGAGCACTAGCTAGCCTTGAGGATAAAAGCTCAGGGACAGTGCCCAGGCCCTGAGTTCAAGCCCTGGTCCAAGCACAAAAACAAACAGGCAAACAACACAACAAAAAAAACCCAATACTACCACAATACTATACCTCAACTTATATCACACTACCTTAAATGAACAATTCTGTCCATCAGTTTCCTGGGTATGAGAAAGCCAGGCGGGGAAGTCCACCTTCCCACAGATAGCCACAGATGATCTGCCCCATTGGTCAGGCTCAAAGTGCATCCTCCCGAAGCTCAGGCCCTGACCTGCTGGGGGACAAGGCCATACTTTCCAGTGAGCTCCCCTTACAGGAACTTCACTTAGTTTTACTTTTTCTAATAAGTCCCTTAAGATACACATTTTTTAAAAGAAAGCTCTTTGTATCTAAAAGTCAAGTCCGAATATTTATTCCAGCAGCTAAAACCTGTGGAGAATCCATTTTTAACAAATGTTGATCTTCGGATTCCAGAGAGCTCCAGTGGGTGTTTGGCGGTGTCAGGGATTTCCTGCCTCCTCCATTTGATGAAATGTCTAGTTTTAACATGGTTAAGTCACCACGACTCACAGCTTGCCAAACCTCATCTTAGGCGTTTATGTGGGCTTTCCCGAATATCCCTCCACAACTTAAATCCTACATGTTATTATTGCCAGCTACCAGGGAAATGAAATAGGGAATACAGGAAATATAAAGTGACTAACCGTGATTACACAACTTTTTCTCATGGGCATTTTCCATGGCTGGGAAACAAACCGGAGGGTACAGCGGAACACAGTAACATGTTCACAGACATCCTAGGGTTCAGTGTCTACACAACATATGGAGAAATTTCTGGTTTGGTTCCTGGAAGGTATGAATGTTGGAGTCGTAAATTTCTGTGCCTGAGGCTTGTTCAATTATATCTGAGTAGTCATGGCTAAACACCATCAGAATTATGTGTTAGCAAAGGTCGAAGTTTAAAAGTTTTATAGGTATACGATCGCCTTTCTCTCATAAAAATAATGAATTCCTAATCAGCTGCAATCATGAACCATCAAAGCAAACACATTTAGACATCCTTATTCAAATGTAACATTTCACAGTCATTTGAACTTATAGAATATCTTTATGAAAAAGAAAAGTAATAAATGCATATGTCGCCTAAGAATTGTGTTTGTCAGCTTTCTGACACTGTGACACAATGCCTGAGCTAATCAACTTAAAAGGAAGAAAGGTTTAATTTGGTTCACAGATTCCAAGGTCTCCATCTAAAGTCAGGTGCGATTGCTGACTTGGGGCTGCAGCAGAGAATACATCATGGTGACAATGTGTGGTGGAGGAGGGCTGCTCACATCATGACAGTGAGAATGGGAAACAAGAGGACAGGAGAGCCGGGCACCAGTGGCTCACGCCTGTAATCCTCAGGAGGCTGAGATCTGAGGATCTCAGTTCAAAGCCAGCCCAGGCAGGAAAGTCCGTGAGACTCTTATCTCCAATAAACCACTAGAAACAGGAAGTGGTGCTGTGGCTCAAGCAGTAGAGCACTCGCCTTGAGCAGAAGAGCGCAGGGACAGCGCCCAAGCCCAGAGTTCAAGCCCCACCTCCACCACCACCACCACCAACAACAAAAAAGAGGACAGGAGCTGAGATCCAATGATGCTCCTTAAAGAACACACCCCAATTATGCAACTTCTCCCACTAGGTCTCCCCTCTCAAAAACATCTCATAAAAACAACATGGACATTTCAGATCCAAACTATACCATAAAGAGTGGAGAGAATATAAGGCCAGAACATGACAGTACACATCTGTAATCCCAGCTACTCAGGAATCAGAGAAAGGAGGATCATAGTTCAAGGCCAGCCTGTCTCTTTCTGCAAAAACAACAAAGCACTTAAAAGCATACTTGTAAGTTATATAAAATGCACATAAGATCTGTCTCTTACGTCTGAGAACAAGTTATCATTTGCCAACCTGCCAGATACTAACATCATACATTTCCCATTTCTTTTTTTTTTAATCATTTGTTTTCGGAAGTCCTTTCTATTTATATTACAGTGTTAGGATCACAAAGTGAGTTGCATGTAACTGCTTTTGTCCTGTTTATCCTATTACTAACAAAAACAAGGGAGAAAAATACTGAAAACAGATAAAAGCCTGCCCTGTGGAAAGTTCTGTGTGTCTGTGGACCCCTGTCTTGCAACCTAACAAAGCTTTTAGCACTTTTCCCACCCTCTGGAACCCGGATACAAGCCAGATGGAAAATTCACTGACTAAATTAAGATGCACTGATAGGACATGAAATTTCTCCTGAAAACCTCCCTCCCCAGACCCACAGACCAGGCATTGTGTGGGTGTAGGATGTTCCACTGAGAGGAAATTCTTCTCTGTACAAATAAATCATTCACATGGATTTTACTCAACTTTTGTATCGACTCCCAGAAAAGATCAAAAGTAGGATGTGGGAGAGTTAACTGATCAAACATACAAAAGTTTTACTTTGGAGAAGGAAAACAAAAATTACCATCATCAGGCAACTAAATCATTTCTAGATGAGACGCATTCTTCTGCTAACCAATTCTAGAAAAACCAAAGGTGGCCCCTTGCATCTGGACGGATATTCATAGTCTCAACACTACATGGGTACATGTAGAAATACCTGCACTATGATAACATGTGGGAACATTTTAAGAACAGATCTTACGACTTTCTGTTCTACCATTTCTTAATAGTTCATCACAGCTCCCAGTATACAGTGTGTAATCTTAGCCTTCCACTTAGAGAATCTCCATCCAGCTCTCTATTCAGATGTATGAGCACTTTTCTGGCTGTTGTACAATGTTCATGCTGTTTTTTCTGAAGATCACCTGAGCCTCTACATTACCCAGATGATGCTGATTGTGTTTTATATGTGTTTCAGCACAGTGACCAAGGTCACCTTCAACGGTGACAGGTCATGTTCTAGATAAAACATAATGAAAATAGCAACTTTTCTCCCCCCCCCAAAAAAAAAAAAACTCCCAAGAATTCCAGTCAGATCATGAGGAAAGATCTAGAAACATCCCAACAGAGACACTATATTAGTCCAATTGAACTACTATAAAACAGAAAGCCATGCACTGTATAGCTTAGGGACAAAATGGAAATATAAAATGGAAATGTTAGGGCTCACGGTTCTGGAGGCTGAGAAATCCAAGATGGAGGTGCCAGCCCGCTGGGCAGCAGGTGAGGGTCAGCTTCCTGGTTCACAGGTAGCTTCTTCTTCTCTGTGTCCTCATATAGAAGAAGGAAGAAGAATATTCTAGCATCGTCAGCTCTTGAAAGGACACTAATCCCATGATGAGGATCCCGCCCTTATGACATGATCATCTCCCAAAGTGCACATCTCCTCCTGCCATCACGTTGGGCATTAATGGTTTCAATGTAGGAATTCTGAGAGAAACAAACATTCAAATTATAGCAGAGACACTCTACAATATTCCTACCCAATACTTCTCAGAAGTGTCAAAGTCCTCGAAAGCAAGGAAAATCTAAGAAACTGTCACAGCTTAGAAAGGTAAAGGAGGGCCGGGCGCTGGTGGCTCACGCCTGTTATCCTAGCTACTCAGGAGGCTGAGATCTGAGGATCGCGGTTCAAAGCCAGCCCAGGCAGGAGAGACTGTGAGACTCCTATCTCCAATAAACCACCAGAAAACCGGAAGTGGTGCTGTGGCTCAAGTGGTAGAGCGCTCGCCTTGAGCTGAAGAGCTGAGGGACAGCGCCCAGGCCCAGAGTTCAAGCCCCACGACCGACCAAAAAAAAAAAAAGAAAGGTCAAGGAGGCAGGATACCAAACATTATGCTGTGTCCTCAAAGAGATCCTGGAACAGAAAAAGGGATAGTAGCAAAAATTGAAGGAAGATGATTAAATGAGGGCTTTAGATAATAAGGCTATATCAACATTGGTTTCTTAATAATAACAAATGTGTTATACTCATGTAAGGCTTTAATAAAGAGAGAAACAGTGTGGCAACTCTCATCTACATGGGTCTGTGAATCTAAACTGTTCAAAAAAAAACAAACAGGTTCTGCTTAAAGTTGATGCAGTTGTTTGTTTTGTTGTGCTGGTCCTGGGGTTTGAACTCAGAGCTTGGATGCGGTCCCTGAGCTTTTGTACTCAAGGCCAGCACTCTACTACTTAAGCTGCACCTCCACTTTCAACTTTTTGGAAGTTTATTGGAGATGAGTCTCATGGAGGGGCTGGGAAGGTGGCTCAGTGGTAGAGCGCTTGCCTAGCATGCATGAGGCCCTGGGTTTGATTCCTCAGCACCACCTAAGCAGAAGAAGAAAAAAAGCCAGAAGTGACGCTGTGGCTCAAGTGGTAGAGCGCTAGCCTTGCGCTGAAGAGCCAAGGAGTTTCATGGAGGCCGGGCACTGGTGGCTCACGCCTGTCATCCTAGCTACTCAGGAGGCTGAGACCTGAGGATTGTGGTTCAAAGCCAGCCCAGGCAGGAAAGTCCGTGAGACTCTCAATAAATCACCAGAAAACTGGAAGTGGTGCTGTGGCTCAAGTGGTAGAGTGCTCACCTTGAGCTTAAGTGCTCAGGGACAGCGCCCAGGCCCAGAGTTCAAGTCCTATGACGGACAAAAAAAAAAAAAAGGTGTTTCATGGACTTTCCTGCCTGGACTGCTTTGAACCACAATCCTTAGATCTCAGTCTCCTGAGTAGCTAGGATTATAGGTGTGAACCACGATTGCCCAACTCTACAGTGTGTGTGTATGTGTGTGTGTGTGAGACAGAGACAGATTGAAGTGGAACTGTGGCTCAAGTGATCGTGTACCACCTTTGAGTGAAAAAGCTAAGGGACAGTGGTCATATCCTGAATTTGAGTCCAAGTACTGGTACACACACACACACACACACACACACACAATTCTGTTAACATGAGGGCAGTCCATAATTAATTTTGTATTCTTTTCTCCTTTTTTTTCTTGGATAGTATTGGAGTTTGAACTCAGGACCTACACACTTGTTAGATAGGTACTATACTGCTGAGCCATGCCTTCAGCCCTGATTTTCACTGGTTATTTTTAGGGTAGGATAGAATTTCCCTCCTAGACATGTGCCTGAGCCACAATCTGCCCACTTCTGGGCTTCCTGTTGTTGCTGGGATTGTGGGTATGAACCACTGTGTCTAGCTTCCCATTGTGGAGATGGAGTCTTGCAGACTTTTTCTGCCTAGGTTGGTTTTAAGCTCCTTCCTCTGAATCTTAGGGTCCTGAGTATTAAAAGCGTGAGCCACTAGTGTACCACTTTCTCCTCTTCCTCCTCCTTCTCCCTCATCCTCATCTTCTTTTAAATAAGACATAAGAATCTGTAGTGATGAGAAATAAACTAAAACTGCCCAAGTTCGAATCCTCAGTAGCCAGCTGTGTAAGCTGGCCAAGTAATCAGTGTCACTTTCTTTGTACACCAGTATGATATGTTAACATATACCCCAGAGTTATTATGAAGTTAATTCATACAAAGCCTTACACATCCCTGATTCTAAGTACATGCTGCAAAAGTGATAGCTAGTATTACTTCTAACTACAAAAATACTTCTTAAGTACATTATTCCCTACTTATAAATCCTTAACACGTGTGTGAATACATACTGCATTTTCTATTTGGCCAGTTGTCCTGCTAACAGGCCAGTTTCCCACTACCCTGATTTATACTTAGGGTATAAAACTTCTGCATTTATGATTATTTTCTTAGTTTACAGGGGTTCAAAGTGCCTATTTTCTTCTCAAACTTTATTTTTGACAGTACTTGGGATTGAGCCCAAGGCCTCCCACCATGCCCTGCCTTTTTGCTTCCAGTTTGTTTTTCAGATGGGGGGGTCTCATGGTAACTACGCTTAGGCTGGTCTTGGATAGTTATCCTTCTAACTGTTGCCTCCTGAGTAGGTGGACACAGGTGTGGGCTACCATACCTGATGATTCTCAAACTTGTAGAGATGAGAACCTTTTTTCCACCAAGAGCCAGATGGATATTTACAACATCATCTGTGGGCCATAAAAATTACCAGTACAGGCAGACAGCTGTGGGTAGGTGACAGGAAGTATAAGACCCTCAAATGACTTTGAGGGTCTTAGACAGTTTGTGAGCCGGACATTCTCCACCAGAGAACTTTACTCTGATGAATCTTCCTTTGTGTTTTTATATCAGGGCTTGGTATCAGAACCTGGAGGCTGCCCCTCAGCCTTTTCCCTCAAAGATGGTGCTCAACCACAGCTCCACTTCTAACTTTTTGGTGGTTAATTAGAGATAAGAGTCTCAGAACCTTTCCTGCCTGGGCTGGAACATGATCCCAGATCTTAGCTTCCTGAGTAGCTTAGGATTCTGGCTTGAGCCCTTAACATCTTCTCAATGAACTGCATCATCACCACATGCTTACTTGGAGACAGAATGCTGGCTGCATCTTTGACTTCTCCTCTCCTTCCCAGTTGCAACAATCCTTAAGTTCTCCCAAGTCCAGATTCAAATAGAAACCCAGAGTCAGTCTTTCTGGTATATATTTTTTTGCTTTGCTCCTGCTCAACAGCTATCCCCTCTCCTCAATTCTTAGGGTCTTCTGGTAACTGCAGAATGCTCTCCTCCTAGCTTCTCCAACACACCAATCTGTCTCCCACTTTTGGCTGTTCTTGTATTCAAAACATACTTCCTGCACATCCATCCCTCCTTCACCCCCAACCAAGCCTCCCGGTCTCCAGGTCTCAGCTCAGGTGCCATCTGGCCCGTCACCACTGTCCCCTATCCCACCACTCGCTGATTGCACCCTGATGGTTATAATGATATACGTATCTCCAAGGGATCCTCTTTCTTTCCCATTAGACTGTGTTTCAAGAGGACAAAGACTGTCCATTTTGTTTGCTAGTGCATACCCAGCATGAAGACAGGTTAACTGATCATCTGAATAACTGAATGAGTGCTGTATTCCTCCTCTTCACAAAAACTAAGCTCTTCAGCACTCCTGAGGTTTTTTTTTTTAACCAGGTTTCTAGAATTTACCATGTTCCACAAGGATAACCAGTTCCCCACATTCACAACCTTGCTCTTAACTCTGCATTTGTTCCTTTAAGAACATGAGCTGCCCTAAAAATGGCTCCAGCCGAGGTCCTTCCTTCTCCCTGTCAGACACTGGAAGGCAGATCCACTCCAGTCCAGTGATGGGATAGGGGACAGTGGTGGCGAGCCCGAGGGCCCCTGAGCTGAGACCTGGCGATGAGGAAGCGTGGTTGCAGAGGGGTGGATGTGCAGGAAGTATGTTTTGAGTGCAGGCACAGCCAGAAGTGGGAGAGAGCTTGGTGTGTTGGAGAAGCTAGGAGGAGGGCATGCTGCAGCTCCCAGGAGAGCCTGAGAGAAGCTAGAGGAGAGCATGCTGCAGCTCCCAGGAGAGCCTGAGAGAGAATTGAGGAGAAAGCAAAAGCAAAGCAAAAAATATTCCAGAAAGAGCAAAATGGAGGACAGCCTTCTCAATAACTTCTCACAGAAAACTCTTCTATGTGATAAGAGAACTCAGAGGCAAATAGGAAATCACAGCTTTACTATGCAGTTAAAAAGAAAACATCTGGGCTGGGAAGGTGGCTCAGTGGTAGAACTCTTGCCTTGCATGCTCAAGGCCCTGGGTTCGATTCCTCAGCACCACATAAGCAGAAAAAAAAGCCGGAAGTGGCGCTGTGGCTCAAGTGGTAGAGCGCTAGCCTTGAGCTGAAGAGCTGAGGGACAGCACCCAGGCCCAGAGCTCAGGCCCCAAGACCAGACCCCCCCCCAAAAAAGAAAACATCTTAGGCTGAGCCCTGATGGCTCACACCTATAATCCTAGGTACTCCAGAGGCTGACAACTAAGGATTGCCGTTCCAAGTCAACCTGGGCAGAAAAGTTCCCGAGACTCTCATCTCCCACAAACCACTCAAAAAACGGGAAGTGGTTCTGTGGCTCAAGTGGTAGAACACTAGCCTTGAGCACAAAGAGGCTCAGGGACAGCGACTAGGCCCTGAGTTCAAGCCCCATAATCAACAAAAAAGAAAAAGAAAACATCTTTTTCAAATCAATATCCAGTCACTGAGTATCTGCCTCATCCTTTCAACCCAGTGGGGAACAATGCAAAGGTACTCACGTTAGAAAGTTCTGCCAATGGGCTGGGAAGGTGGCTCAGTGGTAGAGTGCTTGCCTTGCATGCATGAGGCTCTGGGTTTGATTTCTCAGCACCATATAAGCAGAAAAAGCCTGAAGTGGCGCTGTGGCTCAAGTGGTAGAGTGCTAACCTTGAGCTGAAGAGTTGAGGGACAGTGCCCAGGCCCAGAGCTCAGGCCCCATGACTGAAAAAAAAAAAAAAAGTTCTGCCAAGGCTTTAGTCTACATATTGAAAAAAAACTTATTTTTTAAAGGAAATGTATATGGACGTTTATGAATTTAGAAGTAAATGCTCACCGATTCACAGCTACTTGGTAGCTTGCCTTTGGAATGCTGAGAAGGTCCCCTCTGCCCTTGCCTGATCTCAAGGACAGTTGGTGCCCCAAACCTATTACAGACCCCTTTCTTTTTTTTGGTAGGTCATGGGGCTTGAACTCTGGGCTTGGGCACTGTCCCTCAGCTCTTCAGCTCAAGGCGAGTGCTCTACCACTTGAGCCACAGTGCCATGTCCGGTTTTCTAGTGGTTTATTGGAGATAAGAGTCTCATGGACTTTCCTGCCCGGGCTGGCTTTGAACCGAGATCCTCTGATCTCAGCCTCCTGAGTAGCTAGGATGACAGGCGTGAGCCACCGGAGCCTAGCGCCCGGCCTTACAGACCCCTTTCTTTGTCTTAAGGCTTCATGGCCTATGAAGAAAAAATACTGCATCGCCAAGTAAGGCATTTCATTATTTGAACCATTTATGCTCTTTAGATTTAATGAAATGACCTCTGGGACAAATCAAACCAGGTAATACACCACAAGCAATTGAGAATTTGGGAATCTAAAATGAAAGATCTCAAAATATCAAAAAAATTTCAAAGAGTATATAACAATGATGAGAACAATAATAATGCAAGATGATACTTATCAAACTTGACTGATGCAGGCCCTGATCTAAGTGAATTTTCCATGGACATTTATCTATTCAACAGCCACACGACTAGTGCTAGAGTGTGACTGCAGAGCTCGGGCCCTTCATCACTGAACCAGTCTTCTTGCTCTTCCTTCTCCAAAATAAAAATGCCTAATTACCAAGGGACACATCTGGTAAAATACTACTCAACTATTTTAGGACCAAGTCAAAGAAGCAGCCTGATAAAGATTTTTCTTTAAATTTTAGCATAATTTTACTTTCCATGTATGGCTGTGTATGCATTTATAGCTCATCTATATAAACACACTTCATATGTGCTGGTGGCAATGAGGAAGAGAAATATATTTCTGAAATCGTTTAATGAAGTTTACATTAATACTTTAATTAATTAATTTGGCAAGGGACTAGAGCACACCCTACTGGCCAGTGAATAGGAAATACAGCATTTGACTCAGACAAAGTGCTTAAATGATTAAACTTGAAGCTAATGTCAGATTCATAAGAAGCCTGAAAAAATTTACCTTGAAAATATCTAGAAGGCAGTTCTATTATCTTAAAAATATCTAGAAGATGTTTCTAAGATACTAAAGAATTCTAGCAGGTATAACAATGAGATTGAATTAGAAATACAATATCCACCAATAGCACTGATCTTTGAAAGGTAGCTCAATGAAAAACAATTACACAAGAAGCCTGTTCCAAACTCATACTATGATAGTTAAATCTTGTCCCTAACACTTAAACTAGTAGATTAATCAATTCCAATCAGGCCATTCATTCTTCTTACAGGCTGCATATCCTGCATGCATAAACTTGTATATATACCTATATATATATACACACACACACATATGTATATATGCATATAATCCTTTTAGGGGAAAAGCTAGGAAGAAATATTTTTATTATAACAGAAAGAAAAGTGGGCTGGGAAGGTGGCTCAGTGGTAGAGTGCTTGCCTTGCATGCATGAGGCCTTGGGTTCGATTCCTCAGCACCACATAAGCAGAAAAAGCCAGAAGTGGCGCTATGGCTCAAGTGGTAGGCGTCATGACCGGCCAAAAAACAAACAAACAAACAAACAGAAGGAAAAAAAACAAAGCCGGAAGTGGCGCTGTGGCTCAAGTGGTAGAGCGCTAGCCTTGAGCTGAAGAGCTGAGGGACAGAGCCCAGGCCCAGAGTTCAAGTCCCACAACAAAAAACAAAAAAGAAAAAATGTTGCAAAAAATCTTTCTGTTCTATTTCTCAAATGGCTTTGAAGGTTGAAATCAGCTGTGGTCTTCCTCATGGATGATTACTGAGCAGTTAGCAGCCTACAGGTCTTAAAGTAACCCACTGAGTTTGTTGGGTAAATATGAATATACACATACATATATTTGTTATGTATATCCTTATGCATGGTTGTTCCTAAGAGAGTGCAGTCCACTGACCTCTAAGAAATGTAATTTTTCCATCATTTATGTATTTTTATTGCACACAGTGACAGACTAGTAAAAAGAAGTGCCCAGCATATACTTCTCTCATGAATAGACAGAAATAAAGGCCTGGAACCAACAGGGGAATGTGACATGTCTTACTTTAAAAATATTTCTTTGTAAACAAAGTAGAAACACACGCACTTATCATCAAGAAGGAGAAGTAAAGCTGTGGCTCAAGCAGCAGAGTGCCAACCTTGAGTGAATAAAAAAAAAAAAAAAAGCTTTGTGAGAACATGAGGCCCCGAGTTCAAACCCCATACCAAGATAAAAGAACAGACACCAAAATGTGTATACTCATTCACAGAACTCTTTTATTTCATAGTTTTCCATATAAAATAAAAATATAGACTTGAGGTTTTTGTCCAGCATACTTACCTGATGCGTGACTGAGAGGACAGAGGGAGTAATGTCCTCAGGAGAAATGTCTGCGATTCTCAGTTTGCTGAGCTGGAACCTCAGGCTTATACTTGCTCTAAGGACAGTTTCTCCTATCCTGAGAGAACAGTGAATGCAAAATGGCAATGTGGGTCAATATGATACAAGATTAGTATTTTAGATGTTATGTTTAAGTTCTATTTAAAAAAAATCAGCCATCAGAACTTCCTTGGGGAATGGCTTCAACATTACATGGACAGTGAGAGATGTAAAAACAACATTTTTTTTCCCTACTGGAGACAATTTAAAACAATTTAGATGTGGGGAAAAGAGAATATTTTTTCTTTTTTTTTGGGGGGGGTCCAGTCGTGGGGCCTGAACTCTGGGCCTGGGTGCTGTCCCTCAGCTCTTCAGCTCAAGGCTAGCACGCTACCACTTGAGCCACAGTGCCACTTCCGGCCTTTTTTTTTTTTTTTTTTGCTTATGTGGTGCTGAGGAATTGAACCCAGGGCCTCAGGAATGCAAGGCAAGAGTTCTACCACTGAGCCACCTTCCCAGCCCCGAGAGTATTTTCTCTAAATCTCTAATCTGCTGTTTGAATCTGTTACAGGTCAACAAATGACCATTTGATAAACATATATGCTGGTTACCTCATGTTGCTTAGTGTTTTCATTTTAAACTCTTCCCCCCCCAAATTCTACAGCATTGTTGACATACCAATGTTAGTATAAAATACCAAATAGGCTATTAGATGAAAGATTTGTGGGATGTAAGTTTTCTTGTGTAATTCCTCTTTAGCCAAGAGTCTTATTATATGAATATAATTGTAAACTACATTCAGCACAAACTACCAGCTGTAACTAGCTTTTCCCTTTAAAATGAATAAATCAAATGTTTATTTTGCAAGTTAAAAGTAGTTCCAAAGAGAAAAGCCAGATAACTCATATATTACTCTTTTTTTTTTTTTGTGCACGTGTGACTTCGGATAATTTTCCCCAAACATTAGCACATCATTCAACTCACTAGTCCATGGTGAGTATCCTGTTGATCTTCTTTCTCTGCAGAAGAGGTGTGTTTGATGGTTGCTCTAGTGATTATCATTGTTTTATGAATAGGGGAATGTACAAGCATGCCAATAAGGCCAAAGCACAAATTACAACGTATTGTGATGGCTAGACATAGTGTTACTAGGGTTCCTTTCTGATGTAAGTAGAGCACATCTAGGTCCTTATTCAAGAAATGTCTGCCTGATAACTTTGAAAGGGGCTCACTGGCAGATGGTCTTTTCTATACTGGTAACAGCATGTGGGTAAACTCTGAACAACAAAAATAAATAAAGGAGGTGTGAAAGCAGACAGCTTTTTTGTGTGACTTTAAACACCTAGTTAATTTGGTTCAAAAACATCAGTGTGACTAATATCCATAAATCTTGAACAATACTAAATGAATGGCAATCTTTAAGAGGATGGGCTAAGTGAACTGACGTACCTACAGCATAGGCGTGACAATGAACCAGGCCAGTCTGGAGGACAGTGCTAATCCTTCAGAAGGAAAAGAAGGGCAGTTACTTTCTCTGAATTCAACATCTGTGGATCCTGCCGCTGAGAGTGGGCAAAGTGATGCTTCCATTTTGTAATGAATTTGGTGCTTAAGGCCTAGAATTCAAAAGTAGAACTTTGAATTAAATTTAAAAGGATGTAGTTAATCAAAGTGGAGAAAGGCAAAACAAAAAAAAGAAAAGAAAAAAAAACAACAACAACAAAAAGCGTTCCAAGGGGCATGTGTTAATCGTTAACCCGGTAATGAGGCCAGAGCTCACAGCAGACTTAAGCCAGCCCAAATGGGCAGCGGCAGACCTACGGAACACCACAGGCGTTCGGGCCAGGGCCAGAGGGGCTCAGCGCAGACCCGAGGGCGGCCGGGCGGGGTCACGCGGGGACAGCCGGGCCGCTCCCGCGCGGGGCTTCGGCGGTCAGCCGCTCGCTCACTTCGGCTACTCTGCTTTGTTATCATGTGTCTTATTTGTTTTACGGTTAAACTGTAAGCCCAGCTTGCATCACCAGCACCCCGGCCTCCGCGGCAGGATCCGTGGCTTAGTCCACGGCCATTGGTGGGCCGGGTGGACGCCCCCACCCCGGAAGCAGAGGTCTGTGAGGGAGGCCCTGCAGGGGCCGAGCGGAAGGGGGAGGAAGGGGGTCCCCCGTGCCACCCGTCCCTGTCCCTCACTGCCCCCCACTGTCCACCCCCGCCCCTCACTGCCCCCCACTGTCC
>NW_012267222.1:4556768-4572868 GCF_000151885.1 Dipodomys ordii | reverse complement strand
CCGGCGGCCTCCGGCCCTCCGCCTGACCTCCCCGGCCCCGGTGGTCGTTTCCCCGGTGCGTGGTGGTTACACTCCCCCGGCGTTCCCGGGGCTTGCTCCTTCCCCCGCCCGGGAAGCGGGCTCGCGGCTTCCCAGAGCATGGCTCTGCAGAATTACGTGTCCGTACGTAATGCTCCTGGGGAATTTTCGTGGATTTATTCGCGTATCACATCCTTGCACAAACCGGATGACTCCTCGACCGGGATCGGTGCTGTATTGGTGATTGCTGGACTGAATCTTTATTAGGATTTCATCATTGCTTGAAAGAAACCAGTCTCTTACCTGATAAAAACGTGAATAGATTGTTAGTCATAAACTTAAGTGCAGTCAGAAGAGAGACTGTAGCTTTAAAAGAGATGTGTTGGTGACTGGAGGTACACCTGCACCACAGGTAGGGCAGGACTGGTTTCCAGGCAACTGTCAGGGGTGAAGAAAGGTGAGGTATAAATTGCCTGTTTTTTTTTCCCTCCCGGAGAACAAGTGTTCTGCAAAGTTTTAAGCTGCTGTAAACCTGTAAGGATGTAGTGTATACATTTATTGAGACTAAAACATGTAAACTGCCTGTACCTAGTCCTGCATTAAAAAAAAAAAAGAACTTATGTAATTCTACCATTTGAAGAGACATTTTATTTAAACAGAGACCAAAGATAATCTTGGTCCCTCTGTCAGTAAAAATTAAGGTGAAAGAAGAACTTGGTGATAGTGGTTGATTGTATGCCATCCTCCCCCTCTCCGTCTGGAGGGGTGCAGAGAAATATAGGGAGGCTTCCTTCAGACCATCTTCCTGCGAGGTTTCTTCACCTGGGTGTTCTAGTCAGCACTTACTAGTAGGTGATAGAAACCTTGAACCAACAGGGTAGAACCTGGCAGATACATTAGATGGGAAACTCCTTAAGGGCAGGAACTTGGGCTGTGTTCAGCTTTTTTATCTTTTGCAGGCAGCACACAGTTCCTGTTGATAAATAAATGCATGAAAGCATGTTCTACATTTTAAGGCTCAGCAGGATTGGACCCATCACTGATAAGCAAATCTGCGGGTATTTTTTTTATGGCTGTTATGAAATGCCTAAATTATTTACATTTTTGACAGGCAAAATATTGTTTCTCCTGCTTTCTTTACTATTGTTTTTTTCTACTTTCAAGTTCACAATAGATGCTGGTCACCCTTTTGTGAGATTTAATTATGTTACACTCTATGAGTTTTGTAGGAAAATAACTTGTCATTACTGCTCAGAAGTTGAACTAGATAATACTTCCTTTCTGCTCATACTAATGGTAGCTTTTAAAAGCCAGTTGCCTAAATTACAGTGGAACATGCTTGAAACTGACCTGATTGTCAACATGCCATCACATTGCTTTAGAAAGGTGTGCAGAGGAGGGTAAGGTGGTGCCCTGGGTAATTCCAGGACCTTGAATGTCATTGGCTCCTTCTACCAGAGAAGCAGCTCGCTCCTTAATCTCATCTAAATAAATATGGATCCTGGATCGGTACCTCATCATCAGAATACCCTTTTGCATCCTTTGCAGGTGTTTGGCCATGCTTTATAAAAGCTAATGAATAACCAACTCACTAGATAAACACAGCCCAGTTGTGGTATTCTGGCATTATTTGCACAGGATAAACACATGTCTTGTCTGGATAGATGGTGCGGGGAGTTTCAGGGTCCTACACTTAAGTTCAGCTTGACACAGAGGGTTTGTGTGAAGGTTGAGAAAGGTTACCATGGCTTCAGATTTCAAAAGCTAAGAGGAATAAAGATTCTAAGATTGAGTCTTCATTGATAATTTAGGCAAATTAATACCATAATCCAGCAATATAACAAAAAGATCTGTTTAGTAGGCCTCAGTGGATATACCTTTAAAATGTGGGTCTTGGGCTGCATTTATTAGTGTCCCTTCAACCTGGACCTAGTAGGATGTAGGCACTGTCCAGAAGCCTTCATTAATAGGCTACAGAGAAGAAACTTGCCTGAGTACAGATTGGGCTTTAGAATCCATAGTTCATTCTGCACCGTCCAGTTGGTGTGGAAGGTTCTTCAATTCTTCTTAGGGGTGCCTCCTTTCCATCCTGTAGAAATAGTTTGAGCCACCTGTGAACACATCCTCTGCATTCTTAGCCCCACACTGTGCCCTGCTTGTTTCCTTG
Organism: Dipodomys ordii; assembly: GCF_000151885.1. Lineage (NCBI taxonomy): Eukaryota > Metazoa > Chordata > Mammalia > Rodentia > Heteromyidae > Dipodomys > Dipodomys ordii. Next base: position 4,570,683 of record NW_012267222.1, on the reverse strand, counting down.
AAAGTGAGTGCGGTCTGAAATGGCCAAAATTGTTCGCTGGCTTATTCATCTCCCTCCTTTGTTGGGTGGAAATAGCCATTATCAGACATCAACCAAGCCTCTTCCACTTAGCATAGATTCTAGTCCCGAGCAAGCACATTGTGTGCGAAAAGAATTAACTGTGCACTCTCAATTCCAGCCAAACCCTGGTCTCTGCAGTTGGTGGGCTTAGGTCTTGAGAATCTCACTCAACCTTCCTCCGCTGCTTCGCTTTCCCCAGTATTGGCAAGAATGTTTTGAGTTGAGAAGGGAGGTGGTTGTCTCAAATGATCAAGAAAGGGAGAGTGCAGTGGGGGAGGTGCTGGCGGATGGAAGGACAGGAGAGCCCTGGTGGCCAGACTTCCTCATTTGCAAGAAAGATGGAGATTATAATCCCTGCCTTTTCCCAGGGTGATGGTGTGGGGGCAGGTGAGATGAGGTGGTAGTTTGGAGAGTGCTTTCCAAATGTAAGATGTTCCAGGTCTTGGAAGAGAGCCTGGTTATAATGCTGTCACTGGGACCCATGCTGTGAGATTGTATTAAAAGGGATCCTAGCCAGGCGCTGGTGGCTCACGCCTGTAATCCTAGCTACTCAGGAGGCTGAGATCTGAGGATCGCGGTTCAAAGCCAGCCCGGGCAGGAGAGACCGTGAGACTCCTATCTCCAATAAACCACCAGAAAACCGGAAGTGGCGCTGTAGCTCAAGTGGTAGAGCGCTCGCCGAGGGACAGCGCCCAGGCCCAGAGTTCAAGCCCCACGACCGACAAAAAAAAAAAAAAAAAAAAGGGGATCCTAGTCTGGCACGGCTGACACCTGTATCCTTGCTTGCTCAGAAAGCTGAGATCTGAGCATGGAGGTTTGAATCCAGCTGGGCAAGGAAAGTCTGTGAAACTCTTATCTCCAGTTAACCAGCAAAAATGCCTGAAGTAGACCTGTGGCTCAAGTGATAGATTGCTAACCTTGAGCAAAAAAGCTCAGGGACAAGTGCAGACAGACTTGTGTTGTACCAGCGCCTTACACTGTGGCAGAGGAAGGGTGTCAAGGTGGTTGTGTTGATAGTGGTCAGATTGATACCTCAGCCCACCCATTTTAGATACATAGGTCACATGGGCAATTTATTAATTGGGAAATACGAGTGACTTGGAGTGAAACCAACTTTCATAGGCTACAGGTTATCCAAGAAAAGCTGTTACCCAAAATAGCACATCTTAAGTGTATCCCAGACAGCAGGTTTTACACTAGTTTATTCTTATCCCACCAGTTGAAGCCTGAGGGCTGCTAAGAAAGACAGTGGTGGAAGTCCTGGCCTGGAGGGAGAGGTAGAGCAGCCCCCAGGGGGCACTGAGCCCCAGGACTGGTGCTCAGGGGTGGCAATGGGTGCTGGCTGTTATTAATATTACATAGTAATTGTAGCAATCCAGAGTTGACCATTGGGAGACTTAAATGCTTATTAAATACATTCAAAGCTTAAAAGACTCACTTCTCATCATTATACCATTGTATGCATTGTCATTACGATTACAATAGAATTCATAGATCTTTCGTCTATTATGTGCATATATCAAAAAAGTGATTTTTTCCATCCTGTGTCTATAGGAATTCCACATATATGGGTGTGTGTATGTATATATACACATGTGTATACAAATACATATACCATCTGTGGCATTGTAGCCATTTTTATGTATCTATATGTGCATGTCTATATAACTGCCAGTTTGTTCTGTAGGAAAAGTCCAACTGGCAGAAGAGTTCATTCCTGCTACCCTACTTCTCTGTACTATACTAAAATCATGTGGGCTAGATGAATCAAAAGACTATTGATGATCATACTTGAAGGAATTAGGTGTTTTCTTAGTTTGTTGGTTCTTAAAATTCTTAGCTGAAGTTTCCAAATTACTGATGAAATTAAGTCATTTCACTTTAGCTTTTCATTCACAGCTGAGGACCAAACTCAGGGCCTTGTCAGGAAAGTGCTTTTCCCCTGAGCTCAATCTCCAACCCCTGTCATTTCCTTTTGACAGTCGGAAGATAATTTTCCTCGCCCTTCCCTTTTTGCCAGCTACAAATGGGCATTTGTTAAGTGTTTGCGTGTGTGAGGGGTTTCTACAGAGTGTGCCACATGCACAAGTGCAAGTGTCATTTTTTTACCTTACTGGACTTCGATTTAATATTCCCTGGACCCCAGAATTTTGCTTGAATTCATGGATGAGCACCTGAATAAATCATCTTTGCATTTACCTTAAAGGTCTCTTTCCTGTGATACAGCGAAGGATATTTGAATTGGGGACTTGGTTTTTGAGATATCTGTGCAAACTGTCCTTTTGCCAAGTTCACAGAGAGAAACGGGCTAGAACATGATGTTCCATGATTTTAGATCTTTCTTTGTAAGCGTCATAAATACTGAATATGCCAATGTCACATCAGAACATTTTTTAGAGTATTAGTTAATGACAAAGCAGAATGTGTAATCTGTCAGATGACCTGACTATAGTGTTTTAGACAGTCCCATTTTCTCAAAAGTGACACTTAAGGATTTGTTTGGTTTTATTCTTAAAGAATATGTCAGGTACCAAGGGCTCATTCCTGTAATCCTAGCTACTCATAAGGTTGAGATCTGAGGTTCATGGTTCGAAACCAAGCCTAGGCAGGAAAGTCCATGAGACTCTTGCCTCAAATTAACAAGCCAAAAGTGGAGCTGTAGCTCAAGAGGGTAGAGTGCCAGCCTTGAGCAAAAGAAGCTCAGGGATAGCACCCCAGGCCCTGGGTTCAAGCGCTAGGACCAGCCAAAACCAAAATAAAACATGTCTACTTGGGAGGATCTGAAATGGTGTAATGTGTCATGTTTCCAGGCAGTTCCTTTGTGTTAATTTTGGTGGTGAGTGTAGTCACCTTACGTCCCCTGTGGTCATGGAAGGAGGGAGCTATGTAGACAATTGTTAAATGTGGCTGAAAAGACCATTTATCACCCTGAATAAACAGAAATCAGGTTCTAGAACCAGATTGAAAGAAGGAAATTACATCACACTCTTAAATAAGGAAGCACTGGGCAGAGCTGGGTGAGTTGTAGGACAAAAATGCGCCCCTCCCCCTCTGTGGATTGCTCCTGAGATTTATTCATGAGATCCGTGTCTAGGTAAGCATATCTAGGTTACTGCCTTAAGGTAGGCCAGTGTGTATGTGTGAGTGAGAGACAGAATGGTTTCAGGGACTATTCTAAACCACGGTGTTAAGACTTACCTTAAGAAAGGAGTTCAGTTTGCTTTTGGTATAACTTTTTTTTTTTTAATTTGAAAGGAAGAATTAGTGGAAACACAGTAGGTACATTCCAGAACAAAAGGAATGGAGTGAAAGGAAAGGTTAAATTCATTGTTCTAAGAAAGTCCTCTTAGCACTTGGCCCTCTGAGTTCACCCCTCTACAGCCTTCTTTCTCTGCGTTCCAAAGAAGTACTCCCCTGAAGCCGGGGCAGTGCTCAGGCCCTGAGTTCAAGCCCCAGGACTGACAGTAAATAAATAAATACATTTATTTTTAGAAAGTACACAGTAGGGCTGGGAAGGTGGCTCAGTGGTAGAGTGCTTGCCTTGCATGCATGAGGCCCTGGGTTCAATTCCTCAGCACCACATAAGCAGAAAAAGTCGGAAATGGCACTGTGGCTCAAGTGAGTGAAGAGCTGAGGGACAGCGCCCAGGCCCAGAGTTCAGGCCCCACTACCAAAAAAAAAGTACACAGTAGAAGGAGCCAATTTAAACACTTTGTTGTTAACTTGAAGCTTTTTTTTTTTTTTAACTCAGCCTGAAAACCACTTCGGACTTTAGGAATAAATGTAGATATCCTAAGTTGTTTTGTGATTATTGGGCAGTCTCATCACTTCTGCAAGTTAAGTTTAAAAATGAGGGGGGCATTTTCTCAGTATCCCCTGAGATTATTAGATGTAACTGATGCCAGTAACCTCATCCCATCCCAGAAGATCTGGAGGTAGGAGGGGAGACCTGGCACAGGCCGGAATAATGAGGAGCAGCCAGCCCTACCCCCTCCGCAGAAAAGGAGGGCTACACCTGGGTGAGGAGGAGTTGGCTTCTTCCCGATGAGGAAAAAAGAAGCTGGTGCTGCAAAGGTAGGTAAGGCAGTGCCATGGTGGTCTGACGGGCCAGGCGAGCAGGGTTTATCTAGGAGTCTTTGAAAGCTTGAGTGCAGTTAAGGAATACTACATAGATTGGGTATTTTTGACTCCTAGCAGATCCACGGGAAATGTTCCCAGTGACAGCAGGAGGGAGGAGGGCGTTGAGAAAGAACGGAGGAGAGTATGGCGCTAAGAGGACTGCAGTCGGCCTTCATGCAGGCTAAAAGTAGAGGCTGAAAAGTGTGATCTTCCTGGTGCAGGAGCTGGGGGGGGGGGGACAAGTGCGAGGAGTGTGCGATGCGGGGGGGGGGGCGGCCAAGTGGAAAGATAACCAGTAGACAGGAGGAAATGCAGAGCTGGAGCGGCAGCGAGCCTAGAGTGGGCTGTTGAGCAACTGTCTGTGGATGGCGGAACCACCGGCGCGAGGTCCTCGGAGGGTTGGGCTTGGGTGAGTGAAAGGAGACCCTCCAGAAACACAAGGTGCGGCGGGTTATATTTTTCTCCTTGAATTAAAAAAAATGATCTACACAAAAAAGATGGTTTGCAAGATGGGTATGTGCATGTCTGACCCCCTGAGCAGGCCGCAGACAGCTGGAGAGGGACAGGGCGGCCGTCCGGCCCAGGGCGGTGTGGGTGGGAGGGGATGGGGTCGCGTCACCTAACAATGCCATCTTGCACTGTGAGAATACAGATTTTTCTCGCACAGGTACTGTGTGTAATTGTAAAGTAGAACTACAGTGACAAGGAGCCAGATAAAATGCATCAACAATCCAGTTGAGTAGAGGCGGGCCGGCCAGATCAACTGCCCTCCTGAACAAGGAGTGTCCACACTGAATTCGGATTTTTAGAGACGTGATTTCTTAACCTCGGTTTCAAAAATGTGCTTCCAACCCTGTGTCGTGCACATTTTGAATTATTTTCCGAAAGAAGAAAGCATGGTCATTCTGTTGCCCTCCTCTCTCCCCCCGCACAAGCAGTAGGAAGTTGGGACAGTTTCATAGCACGGCCCATTCACAATTCCCCACTGAAATCTAGAGGAAGGTCACCTTCCATGAATACACAAAGACACTATTGTGGTCACCAGTGAGCTGGCTTAGTGAACACAATTCTTTTTATACTAAAAGAATTTTCCCCCCTTAGGAAAGCTAACAAGTAGGTGATAGAAACAATGAATAAAACTAACTTTTTCTAGAACATATAAATAATTTTAAAGTGAGCGTTGGAACGAGAGTTTAGAATGGCAGAGCAGCTCCAGCAGAGGCTCTGGTTACGCAATCATCCTGTTGAAAGCTAGGATGGCGTGGAGGCTGATACAGTAATTACTAGTAGTACTTGTTGGCTGGCCGGCAGGTGGGGGCTGGGCCTCCTCCACTGCCCCCCCCCCAGCATTTTCCTGTAATCTGGACAAACAATCTTCAAACGTGTGCTTTCAAACTACTTAAATACCATATTCTCCTTCCTATCTTGCCTTTCATTTTCCTATTACCACAGATCCTTTCCCTAGAGTCCTGCCAGTGCTTGTGGGGCACTTAGAAGAGGCACGGTAAACCACTGGGCTGAGTACACAGAGCAGAGGCTGGCTCACTCGTTAATTGGTTTCTAAATTCTTTAGAGCTTTACTTGATATAGTACATAGCATATTGGCCTTATTTTGAGAAAATCAGCCCTCAAAAGACCTCCCAGTAATTGAAGATTTTGAAGGGACAGAGTATTTTCTTTATCAAATATCTCTAACTAACTGGGTGAAGGCAAAATCTTGATGACTTGAAATAGTCCTGTGAGCATGTGTGTGTGGGATCTACCTCTCCCACACAGCAGCTGGGGGGGGGGCAGGTTCAATCACTGGGCCCCTCAGCTGACCCTGAAATGAACAAACCTTACCATCCCTACTTCCTTTTTAATATGGGGAAAACGAAATAAAAGCAGTATTATTTTTATCCCTTAACTTAAAAAAATGTATGCTTTATGGGCTGGAAACATGGCTCCCGGCGTAGGGTTTCTGCCTAGTAAGGAGCCCTGAGTTCAAAACCTGAGTAAGAACTGGGCATCGGTGGCTCACATCTGTCATCCTAGCTACTCAGGAGGCTGAGATCTGAGGACTGTGGTTCAGAGCCAGCCCGGGCAGGAAAGGCTATGAAACTCTTATCTCCAATAAACCACCAGAAAACTGGAAGTGGTGTTGTGGCTCAAGTGGTAGAGCGCTTGCCTTGAGCTGAAGAGCTGAGGACAGTGCCCAGGCCCCGAGTTCAAGCCCCATGAGAGACAAAAACAAAAACCCAAAACAAAAAACACCTGAGTAAGTACTGCCAAAACCTGACCTCCTAAAACCATGCTTCATGCACTGATTGCCTTCAGTTCGTGCTGGTGTCGGTAACGAGGTAGGGGCTCAAGCCTTCTGACCATGTGCCCGCAAGGAAAAGGGAGAGCATGCCTTTTCTGGCAGAGTGCCCTGTCCAGTAAGAGGCTACTGATTTGTAGGTAAAGAATAGATTTGAAGTTGTTCAGAAACTGGTTTTTGTTTGTTTTTTAATCCTATGTGCTTCAGGTACCAGTAGCTCACATTTGTTATCCTGGCTACTCAGGAGTCCGAGATCTGAGGATCACTGTTCAGAGCCAGCCCGGGCAGGAAAATCTGTGAGACACTTGTTTCCAATTAACCACCAGAAAACCTGAAGTGGAGTTGTGGCTTAAGTGATAGAGAACCAGCCTTGAGTCAAGCCCTACAACCACTAACAAAAAAATCGTGTGTGTGTGTGTGTGTGTGCACCCCCAAAGGGTGCATTACATGGGATCACAAGTCGTGCCCTAGTGTGCAGGGCTGACGGTTAATATAAGCACACGCCAAACATCTAAATGCCTGAAAGCACTCTCGGGACCCCCAGAGCTGGAACCTCTGACAAGAGAGGCGTTCCCCCCCCCAACTCCATGAGGAGCCACCAGTTTTAGAAACATGTACCCCGCCTTACAGGAGAGCAAGACATGACTTACAGGGCCTTGCAGGGAGGGAATGTGAAGAATGTACTTCACTTTGTCTTTGAAAGGGAGGAAGAAGGGGCTGGGAAGATGGCTCAGTGGTAGAGCGCTTGCCTTGCATGCATGAGGCCCTGGGTTTGATTCCTCAGCACCACATAAGCAAAAAAAAGCCGGAAGTGGCGCTGTGGCTCAAGTCGTAGAGTGCTAGCCTTAAGCTGAAGAGCTGAGGGACAGCGCCCAGGCCCAGAGTTGAGGCCCCATGACTGGACCCCCCCAAAAAAAGAAAGGGAAGAAGAAGGCTGTCCCAGGCCATGGCATGAGCTCGCAAACATGATTTTTACAGAGTACTGGAAATTAGCATCTTCAATACATAAATATTCCTCTCTTGGACAAGCAGCGTCTAGAGTTCTATGGCCAGCCCTGAAGTAGAGACTGCAAAGAGATGCTAGGCTGCGGGACAGGCGGGCACCGTGCTGGAGTCTTCATGTGCTGGGCGTTGGTGAATGCCAGTTGTGCAATAGGAAATGGGATGCTTTCTGAAATGATACGTTTTTGAGATAAGGTCTTGCAATGTAGTCCAGGCTGGCCTCAAAGTTGAGACTCACCTGTTTCCACCTCCTGAATGCTAGGATTACAGATGTACACCACCACACTTTCTTAGCTTGGGGAAAGTGAGCAAGATTCATGTTTCCCACCCCATTTGGCCATGGCTGAGGTGGCCTACTGCAAGAGGAGGCTTGTGTGCTTTCTAAGGCAAAAGTGACTTGAACAGTTGTAAGGCTGTGCAGTGAGATAATCTCATTTTGTGAACACTTCAAGTTTGGAGTTGGTAACTTTTTGTTTTTGTTTTTGTTTTTTTTGGGGGGGGTCCGGTTGTGGGCCTGAACTCTGGGCCTGGGTGCTGACCCTGAGCTCTTCAGCTCAAGGCTAGTGCTCTACCACTTGAGCCACAGCGCCACTTCTGGCTTTTTTTTTCTGCTTATGTGGTGCTGAGGAATCGAACCCAGGGCCTCATGCATGCAAGACAAGCACTCTACCACTGAGCCACCTTCCCAGCCCTGGTGTTGGTAACTTTTTAAAAATGTTCTTAGTGTCAAGAAGTGAGAACTAAGCAAAAGTCTATTGCCGAGGGCTGGGAAGGTAGCTCAGTGGTAGAGTGCTTGCCTTGCATGCATGAGGCCCTGGGTTCCATTCCTCAGCACCACACAAGCAGAAAAAGCCACAAGTTGGCACTGTGGCTGAAGTGGTAGAGTGCTAGCTGAAGAGCTGAAGAGCTGAGGGACAGCGCCCAGGTCCAGAGTTCAGGCCCCATAACTGACCAAAAAAAAAAAAGGAAACACTACCATTTTTTTAAAAAAAGCTTTTAAAAAAGTCTACAGCTGAAATGTTTCTGTTCAACTTCCCTGTTACACAAACAGGCCATGTTGCTGCCACCATCCAGACTATGCCAAAGACATGATGCTCATCTCTTCCTCCTCCAGGGAATGAAAGCTACTGGTTGACTTAAAACCCTTGGGCGGCTCGGATTTGGAGGCATCCCTTGGTTAAGGCGCAATGTCCGCGGCAGGAGTAGCAGCTCAGGAGATGAGGGTCCCATTGAAGACTGGATTTCTGCATAATGGCCAGGCCCTCGGGAGCATGAAGAGCTGCTGGGGCGGCCGCCCTGAGCTTGAAAAGTAAGTTGGAGTACTGAGCACTGAGCAGGGCACGTGGGGCTGTTTCGGTGGCCGAGCTCCATGATGACCAGGGTGTTCTCTGTTTTCAGTAACTTCTTAAATATCGATCCCATCACCATGGCCTACAGTCTGAACCCTCCTGCTCAAGAGCGCCTGGCTATTGTGGGTATGTACTGGGAAAGCCAGGGAAAGCCAGTGGGATTGGCTTTGCCTTGTCCTTAGGCGTTGTTTTAAAGGCAGAAACGAGAGCCATTTTCAACAATAGTCTGACCCCTAGTGGCAGCAGGTTCTGAAAATAACTTTTGAGGTTTTCTCACACATTTGGAACTCTCCTCCCTTACTGGGAGTCACTGGTTCCTAAAGAGAATCAACTGCTTGTGGAAGTGTGTACTCTTTGAAAATCAAGAGTGAGTTAAGGTCTGTCGTGGGTGATACCTACATCTAGAAAACGTGGACACCATCTCCCATCTATATTTCTAAGATGAGTGCATGTTTGTGAGCGACTGACAAAATGAAGGCTAGCGTCAGGTTAAAGCATGGAAAGAAGTGGTGTGTGTGCACTCAGTTCTGGGTTTCGTGGGGCGCTGCTTACCGGGCGCACACAGGGCTGTGGCTGTGTTCTCTCGGTGCCCTGGTGTGCTGGCCCTCGCCTTACCTCAGCCCAGCGGGCCTTGTATTGTTGCACGTCCTAAAAGGCAAGGCTGGTGCAGCATGGTACTCCTGTAAATGACATGCTGCTCACCTTGTGAGCTGTGCACACGTCCCCGGGAGATGGAGGAGATAATTTGTTCTTTGAACCAGATCACGTGCTCTCACCTTTTCTGGCTCTAATTACACCCGTGGTGGTGGTTTGGGTGTTTTGGGGTGACAGCGCTCAGGCTGACCCCTAACTTGGGCGGAGAGCCGGAGGCGCCCGTGCGGCCGTCCTGGCGTCCCTGCCCACCGTCCCTCCTCCGTTCCAGGGCACGGGGCACCGTCCGCTTCGGTGAACGGCCACGGCTTCGCGGAGAGCGGCCCGGCTCCCAAGTCCAGCCTGCAGCCTCTGGTTTTCCCCGCGGGCGAGGGCCTGGCGCAGCGGGACGAGGACCAGGTGGCGGGTGGCTTTGGAAGACTCTCGCTGAGCGGGCTGTGCGCGGCCACGCCGCCCCTGACGCCGGGGCGGGGCGGCCCCGCGTTCTTCCCGGGCGCGCCGCCGCCGGAGCGCGGCTCTCGGCCGCTGCCGCCGCTGCCCATCTCCGAGGACCTGGCCCCGGACGACGCGGACTGCGAGGTGGAGTTCCTCACCAGCTCCGACACGGCCGTGCTCCTGGACGACGGGCCGGCGGGCTTCAGGGCCGACCTCCCGGGCCGGCGCAGCTTCCGGGGCTGCGGGCAGATCAACTACGCCTACTTCGACACCCCGGCCGCCTCGGCCGCGGACCTGAGCGCCGCCGCCGCGCCCCCGCGCAGCCCCGGCCCGCCGCCGCCGCAGGCCCACCGGCGCCTGCGCAGGTCCCACTCGGGCCCGGCCGGCTCCTTCCACAAGCCGGCCGCCCGCGCGTCCGGCCACCCGCAGCGCGCGTCCCCCACGTCGGACGGGGACAAGCCCGAGGTGCCCCCGCGGGTGCCCATCCCGCCGCGGCCCACCAGGCCCGACTACCGGCGCTGGTCGGCCGAGGTGACCTGCGGCGCCTACAGCGACGAGGACCGGCCGCCCAGGGTCCCGCCCCGCGGGCCCCTGTCCCGCAGCAACTCCCGCACCCCGAGCCCCAAGAGCCTTCCGTCTTACCTCAACGGCGTCATGCCCCCCACGCAGAGCTTCGCCCCGGACCCCAAGTACGTGAGCAGCAAGGCCCTGCAGCGGCAGAGCAGCGAGGGCGCCGCGCAGCGCGCGCCCTGCATCCTGCCCATCATCGAGAACGGCCGGAAGGTCAGCTCCACCCACTATTACCTCCTGCCCGAGCGGCCGCCCTACCTGGACCGCTACGAGAAGTTCTTCCGCGAGGCTGAGGAGCGCGCGCCCGCCGCGCCTGCGCCCTGCGGGGAGAGGCCGGACTGCAAGGCCCGGGCGGAGCCGGGCGCCCACGGCAAGCGCAAACACTTATCCTACGTGGTGTCGCCCTAGCGCGGGCGCGGGCCGGTCAGCGGCGCGGTGAGCCCAGCGTCCCCTGCCCTCGCGGACATTCGGGTAGAGCGGACGTCTGTCCCAGTCTGTAACAAAGATGTGATAGTGGGGGCCTTTCCCGTACGCCGCCTTTCCATCCCTGTGCATGGACCCGGGGTACAGCCGGCACCGTAGCCGCAGGCCAACCCGTTCGCGACCGTCCTAGAGTAATATATATTCAGAATAATGAACACCGCGCTGGAAGAAACGCTCCCGATGGACCGAGCACTGAGCAAGTGGAAGAAGACAAGCAGTATTGTTTAGATCAAAGTCCTAACGATTATTTTCCGCTTCGTAGTTGAAGACCTCTGGCTTGGGGGCCCCGCTAGCCCGTTGCATTTACTTTTGCAAGCGGTCTCCGGATCGGGACAGGCGCCTGTCCGCGCAGCCAGGCCCGCCCGGCCGGCCCCGCGCCCTCTGGGTTTTTTCCTATGGAAGGGAAAGATAGTTTCTTGGGCAACTGCATCCTCTCCTGTACCTGTCTCACAGGCTGAAGACGAGGGAGCGAGTCGTTTCTCCGTCCGGAGGCCGCAGCGAGGGCCGGAAAGGCGCACCATTGAAAGCAGTAGCCGTGTGGTTGAGATCGCCTGTGTGGGCATGTGTGGTGTGTGTGTGGTTTTTTAGACTGTATTAATAAATTCAACACAAGCTGGTCTTGTGTTGCTGGTTCCAGTTCAGTATTTCCTGAAGATCGTTTGCTTTTTAAGTGAAACACTTCTGACCAATAGCACAGCACGTCTTAATGCCAGAGGTCACGTCAGCATCTTCCCGCTTCGAAAACTCCAGCCACTGCCTCCGCCGCTCCCCCGAGCGAGACGCTTGCCCGCCCGCCCCCCCCGCCTCGGTCCCGCCGCCACTCCCGTGTGGGCCAGCCACGGAGAAGGTGCTCGCTCCCAGACCGAGGGGCTGGCCGCCACGCCCCCGCTGTTTACAGTTGAAACTGCTGAATGATATTATTTGAGCTATTTAAAGCTTACTATATTTTAGTACGAACTAAATGAAGGTTAAAACATGCTTTAGAAAAATGCACTGATTTCTGCATTATGTGTACAGTATTGGACAAAGGATTTTATTCATTTTGTTGCATTAATTTTGAATGCTGTCTTTTCATTTTAATAAAGTTATACTACTTATTTATGACACCGTTAACACTGTTTCTTGACTAAACTCCTCTTAGTGTCTTAGGTAGTTTGGATCTTATGTGAGCCTAGGTAGGATTCGCTGAAGTTTAATACACATTGGCGCCTACTGTCATTTTGGAAGTGGTCATCTGAGCAGCCTTGACCATTACGTGGGCGAGCACTTGTGTTGCTGCTGCTGCTGCTGCCGCTGTTTTGGTCGGTTGCAGGGCCTGGGCGCTGTCCCTGACTTCTTTTTGCTCAAGGCGAGCGCTCTACCACTTCGAGCCACAGCCCCACTTAATGGTTTTCTGTCGATAAGAGTCTCCAGACTTTCTGCCCAGGCTGGCTTCGAACCGCGATCCTGAGAGCTCGGCCTCCTGAGTGGCTGTCACAGTAACGGAGTGAGCTGGGCTCCGTGTCTCCGAGAAGCGGTGATGGTGGCCGGCTGGGTCTGCGCCCAGGAGGAAGCCCCACCGCCGGCCCGGGCTGCGGCCTGCGATGCTCCGAGCGCCCTGGGAGGGAGCGCGCCCGGCTTGCTGGAGGCCACGCAAGGAATCCCACGGCCCGGCCGCGGTCGGAGCGCATGTCTCCGGCCTGTGGCCTGCTGCGCCCCTGCCACCCCAGGTCCCCACATCCTGAGGCGATGCAAGGCGCCTGCGCTGTGCAGGCCCGGATGTGACGCAGGCCTGGGCACGCGCAGATCACCGCGCCCCGGAGGGCGGAGCGCGGAGGGAGGCGCATGGCGGCTGCACCCGCAGCAGGCCCAGCGCGGCTGGAGCACGGTCTCCGCGGGCTCGCGTCCCGAGTGCCGCCCCGGCGCGCCGCGAGGCGGACACTGGGATGGGCAGCGAGGAGCCTGCAGTGGGTGGCGGGGCCCAGCGCGCCCTGGCCCGGGAAGGACAGATGTTGGAGGGAATGAAGTCCTCGCCTGAAGAAACCGCGCCTTCCTCACGAGCGGCCGAGGGGCCCGGATGGCCCCGCGAGAGCCGGGGGGGCGCTGGTGTGCGCCTGCGCAGCGCGGCGCTGCCCAGCCCCCGTGCCCGCAAGCATACCAATGGCAGCCCGTCGGTGGCTGCTCTCAGCGGACCTACACGCTCACTGTGTAACAGACTGGCCTCGAGCTCGTTCGTGATCAGCCCGAGGGCCGGCGTTCCCGGCTGGACCACTAAGAGCTAGCTTCCCCAGCACCACAAGGAGGTGGGAGGAAGCGGCCCACCCAACCAGACGCAAGGAAGCCAGGTCCCGACGTCTCCGAGTTCAGGAAGAAAGCACATGCCTGTCTTGGTGGGGCGGCGCCGGTGCTGGGCTAGAACCCGGGTCTGTACGCGGCGAGGCGACCCCCGAGCTGCACCCCCAGAACCAAAGGACATGTTAAGCTATATCTTAATTTGATTCTCAATTTCATCACATAATATCTTTACATTGTCGGGTGCCGGTGGCTCACGCCTGTCATCCCAGCTACTCAGGAGGCTGAGATCTGAGGATCGCGGTTCAAAGCCAGCCCAGGCAGGAAAGTCCGTGAGACTCTCATCTCAAATAAACCACCTGGAAACCGGAAGTGGTGCTGTGGCTCAAGTGGTAGAGCGCTCGCCATGAGCTGAAGAGCACTCTACCGCTGAGCCACCTTCCCAACCCCAACTGTTTGTTTCTAATCCAGTCCTAAAGCTTTGAGTTATTCTCGCTGGGCGCTGGTGGCTCACGCCTGTAATCCTAGCTACTCAGGAGGCTGAGATCTGAGGATCGCGGTTCAAAGCCAGCCCGGGCAGGAGAGAACGTGAGACTCCTATCTCCAATAAACCACCAGAAAACCGGAAGTGGCGCTGTAGCTCAAGTGGTAGAGTGCTCGCCTTGAGCTGAAGAGC
>NW_012267222.1:4541890-4556718 GCF_000151885.1 Dipodomys ordii | reverse complement strand
CGGAAGTGGCGCTGTAGCTCAAGTGGTAGAGTGCTCGCCTTGAGCTGAAGAGCTGAGGGACATCACCCAGGCTCAGAGTTCAAGCCCCACGACCGACAAAAAAAAAAAAAATGCTTTGAGTTATTCTCATCATTAAAAATAATAATAGGGCTGGGAAGGTAGCTCAGCAGTAGAGGGCCTGCCTCGAATGCATGAGGCCCTGGGCTCGATTCCTCAGCACCACATAAGCAGAAAAAGCTGGAAGTGCACTGTGGCTCCGTAGTAGAGTGTTAATTTTGAGCTGAAGAGCTGAGGGACAGTGCCCAGGCCCAAAGTTCAAGCCCCATAACCAACAAAAATGATGATGATGTTTGTTCAAACCAAAATGTATTTGGGGACTTGCTTTCTTAGCAGAAAACAAGGTCATCTGATAAAAATGTCCCGGCTCCTTTGCTCACTCCCTCTGCCTGTGAATCAGTCAACTTTGAGGAGCCATTTGGGGGCTTTTATTTGGGGAAAGAGAGGAGCAGAAACTGGGAAGTTCACACCTGTCCATCTGGTTTAGCTCTGTCTGCTGTACTTGAATGGTTGTGAGGGTGAGAATTGTTACTTGCCCGCTCAAACTTCTAGCAACTTCTACCTAAGTCACTAGGAATCTGACCTAGTCCAGCACGTGTTTAAACAAGCTTGCCTGCTTTCGTGTTATCTACCTGGAATTCAGAGTTGCAAGCACACATATATGTGTATCCTGGGCCTGACAAGAGTCTCAGGCATCACAGCTCTGCAGCACTGTGGCAGGTGGGGCTGTGGTGTGGGGAAGGGGCTGGGACAGGAGAGAAAGGAATGTGTTCCAAGTTCAAGTCAGCAACTGCTTACAAAGATTGCTGCTGCCACCTGGGCTTCCAGCTCCCTGTACCTGTCTTCTGCTGCAAGCTCTTGCCCTGTAAGTTTAGACACCTACTAGGAACCCAAATCAGCCTACAGCCAGGTACCAGTAGCTCATACCTGTAATCCTAGCTACTCCTAGCTGAGACCAGAATATCAGGGTCGAATCCAGCCCAGGCAGGGAAGTCCAAAAGACTTTTTCTTTTAATTTATCTTTTGTTATTATAGAGGTGATGTACAGAGGGGTTGCATTTTACATGTATCAGGTAATAAGTACATTTCCTTTCATACAGTGTCATCTGTTCCCTCATCTAAGAGATTCTAATTAAAAAAGCCGGAAGTGGAGCTGTGACTCAAGTGGTAGTGTGAGCCTTGAACGAAAAAGCTAGGGGACAGCACCCAGGCCCTGAGTTCCAGCCCCGCCTGTCATCGCCTCGGAGCTCATGCACAGGAGCCAGGCTGCGCCTTCCTTCTGTGTGTGTCACTTCAGATCCACACCTGTGAGCAGCACAGCCCCATGCCTTCCCTGCCAGTCTGGTCTCCCTTCATGACAGCCTAGCGTGGCGCCCTCCTCTCTTGTGAAAGCCAGCATGAGCCCCGCCTTCTGGCCTGGATGCCAAGCCTTCCTTGGCTCCGTCCCGGCGCCTGGGGCAGAGCAGGCAGGAAGCTGGACTTGGTATATTTTGCATTCCTGGCTGGCCTCGTGTTCTTGGATGAACTAGTGTCCTTGTACACAGTGTTTCTGCTCTGTAATTGATCAGAGTTCTTGGCTGAGCAGCCTGGGTCTGACAGTCCTGCAGCTGGCTGAGTGGAGGGGCGGGGCCTCCCGCTCCAGGCCCACCATTGCGCGGGCAGATGCAGGACAAGGCTTGCTGTGTACCGCCTGGCCTGGCCTGCGGTCTCTAATTACACATCTGCTGTTTACAAGAGCCCAGGTGGCCAGACCTCAGAGGGGCAGAGGCGCCCCAAAGCCCGGGGCATCGCTTCAATCCCACATGTGGTACCCCATTTCAAAGAAAACTAGAGTACCAAGTGTGTGTGCCTGTAATGGAGTCTGAACTCAGGGCCTAGGTGATGCCCTGAGCTTTCTCTTTCAAAACTGGTGCTGTATCACTTGAGCCACACCTCCACTTCTGGCTTTTTGATGGTTAATTGGAGATGAGTCTGTGGACTTTCCTGCCTGAGCGAGCTTCAAACTGTGATCCTCAGATCTCAGCCTCACCAGGAGCTAAAATTACAGGTGTGAACCATTGGTGTCCAACCTACACTTTTTTTTTTTTTTTGGTCCATCATGGGGCTTGAACTCTGGGCCTGGGCGCTGTCCCTCAGCTCTTCAGCTCAAGGCTGAGCACTCTGCCACTTAAGCCACAGCTCCACTTCCGGTTTTCTAGTGGTTTATTGGAGATAAAGAGTTTCATGGACTTTCCTGCCCAGGCTGACTTTGAACCTCGATACTCAGATCTCAGCCTCCTGAGTATAGGATTACAGGCATGAGGCACCGGTGCCCGGCAACACTTTTTCTTTCTTAAACCATAGCCACAGTTGTTCAGGCATTTCTGAGCTGCTTCAAGCGCTAGTGTTTTTGAATGTCCACCAGCTTTCTTTTGCTTTACTGGATGCAGACAAAGGCCTGGCCAGGTGGAGAGCAGGGTAGCCTGTCCGCCTCTCAGAAATATCGCTTTGTCTCGGGTAGAGCTGTGGCTGGCATTCATGCAGACAGATGTCTCCTGTGCAGGCCACTCTGAAATTTGGTGGGAGCACCAGGATCAGGCGCCTGGTTAAATGAGGAACAGGAGGCTCACAGCTGTCAGCCTAGCTGCTCAGGAGGCTGAGATCTGAGGATCGCAGTGCAAAGCCAGCCTGGGCAGGAAAGTCCATGAAACACTTACCTCCAATGAACTACCAGAAAACCGGAAGTGGCACTGTGGCTTAAGTGGCAGAGTGCTGGCCTTGAGCTGAAGAGTTGAGGAACAGCGCCCAGGCCCAGAGTTCAAGCCCCAAGACTGGCAAAAAAAAAAAAAAAAAAAAGCCAAGCCAAACTAGAAGGGGTGGGTAGCTGGAGAGGCCCTGGGTTCAATCTTCGGGAGTAAGGGACTTGTGTGCACAGACTGGATTGGAGTGAGGAAGGCATCTGCCTTGCGGGTGGGCAGGGGGCGCTGTGCGCGGCGACCCCAGCAGCACCGCCAGCTGCGCTGCAGGTTGCGGTGAGCAGCCACTGATGGGGTTTTGTTTTTGAAGCTGCTTTTTTTCACTTCCAAACTGAGTTGCTGCTGAGTCAGCGCGCTCCTCTCCCTCCCGGAGCCCACGGGCCGTCACCGAGGCCTTGTCACCTAAAGAAACGGATGTCATTGAAAGCATCTTCCTCTGGCATCTGGAGTTTCCCAGTGGGAAACTTCTGTGGGCATTTTTTCCCTTAAATTGTATACTTAAAGATTCTGCACATTAGATCATCACAAAACCAACTATTTTTGTGGATACAAAGTATTCTCAGGATAGTCCTGGTATAGGCAAAAGGAGGCCCCCTCCCCCACTTTTACCCAGCATGCACTGTAACCCTGCCCTGGCTCCATCCCCACCCGGCGCCTGATCCACAGCACAAACTCCGATGACTCTTTCTGAATCATACAGATGCCACACCCTCTGTTGCACATAAAACTTTGTTGTATTGTGTGCACACCCGGGTGTATGGACAGAAGTTGTGACTGCCTTAGAAGATCATGTACATTCATTTTTGTCTTTTGTTTCTGCGCCAGTACTGGAGCTTGAACTCAGGGCCTCATGCTCTCATTTAGCTTTTTCACTCAAGGCTGACACTGTACCACTTGAGCCACAGCTCCGCTTCAGGCTTTTTACTAGTTAATTGGCACTAGAGCCTGCTCTAGGCTGGCTTTGAACCACTATCTTCAGAGCTCAGCCTCTTGAGTAAGCTGGGATTGCAGGGTGAGCCACCGGCGCCTAGCTCATTTTCTACAATTGTTTATCTCCTCCTCCATAACGGCTCTAGCTGGGAATGGAAGAGGATTTCCTCAGTGACAATAATCTGATTCTGAGGATATGTTTTCAACATCTCTGGTCTTAAATCCTGATTCAGAAAGGGCCTTTCCTTAAGTTAACTCTCAACCAAGACAAGGCACACTGTATTTCAAAATGGCCCAGAGCTAGTATTTTATAGTCCAGACTGTGAGAGCAACGTGCAGGGCCACGAAGCATCTCACCAGCTAAAACTTCAGAAAATCCAAAAGTCAGAACAAGTCCTCCAGAGCACAGCAACAATAGCTACTGCAATACTCGAAGGTGCTGGCAGCTCATGAAAGCCAGAAAGCCAGATGGGTTTCGCTTGATGGAGAGCTAAGAGCCACGAAAAATCGAGATTCAGCTATGCGCAGGGTCCTCTGTGGCAGGGACCCTGGGTGCAGGAAGCTCGGGGTTCTGGGGGAGCCCCACATGAGCTGAGGGTGCTGGGGACCCCCCACCAGCCAGGCACCCCCACCACCCTCACGTGAACTGGAGTATGACAGTGCACCCGAGGCCCCAGCACTGGGACAGGGGCACTGTGAGGCCCTGACCCTCAAGAAACCTGCAATTGCTAGGATGGACAGCCTCTCCTAACCTGCTCCTTAAGCATGGGTCTTTTTTGGCTATGGGGACAGAGACAATCTAGTCATCAGAACCGGGGTCTACAGGCCAGTAAAGAGGAATTTCCAGACATAAAAGGATATAAAATAAAAACCAAGGGGCTGGGAAGGTGGCTCAGTGGTAGAGTGCTTGCCTTGCATGCATGAGGCCCTGGGTTCGATTCCTCAGCACCACATAAGCAGAAAAAGCCGGAAGTGGCACTGTGGCTCAAGTGGTAGAGCGCTAGCCTTGAGCTGAAGAGCTGAAGGACAGGGCCCAGGCCCAGAGTTCAGGCCCCATAACTGACAAAAAAAAAGCATGTATGGAAAAATAAAATATTAAGAGGCACAAAATTCAACAAATACAGCCAGGGGTGGGGATATAGAAAGCTGGGTGACAGAGAGCCTGCCCAGGCCCTGGGTTCCATTCCCAGCACTGAAAAACCAGAAACCTCACACACACATCACATGAAGCAGACAGGAGCTGGATGAATCTCTGGAGACCAGAAAGAATATCACATCCATGAAACAAGAATAGATTATTGTACAAAAGAGGCAAGGGATAGGAAGTGTGATAAAGTTGAGGTGTTTAGCATCTGAGAAGAAAGAAATACAATATCAGAGAATAAGACATATCAGAAGAAAAGCTCCCCAACTCAAAAAATAAGACCATAGGCATCTATCCTGAGCAACAGGAACCAGCATACAAGGACACGTGCACCTCCATGTTCATCGCAGCACTGTTCACAACAGCCAAGATATGGAAACAACCCAGATGCCCCACTACAGATGAGTGGATCCAAAAGTTGTGGTACCTGGGCTGGGAAGGTGGCTCAGTGGTAGAGCGCTTGCCTTGCATGCCTGAGACCCTGGGTTCGATTCCTCAGCACCACATAAGCAAAAAGAAAAAAAGCCGGAAGTGTTGTTGTGGCTCAAGTGGTAGAGCGCTAGCCTAGAGCTGAAGAGCTGAGGGACAGCCCCCAGGCCCAGAGTTCAGGCCCCACGACCGGACCCCCCCCAAAAAAATGTGGTACCTATATACAATGGAATCTTATGCAGCCATTAGGAAGGACAAAATAATGGCATTCACAGGGAAATGGATGGAACTAGAAAAAGTCATTTTGAGCGAGGTAAGCCAATTGCAGAGAGACAAACGGCACATAGTCTCCCTGATATGTGGATGTGAAATCCAAAATGCAAGGACATAGGACAAAGTAAACAGGATTCAAGAAAAAAAGGACCTCCACTCATCCTGCATCATTTCTAAGTGACTTTGTGTTCTTGACCCATATATGGCACATACATGCACATATATATATGCACATCTGAGGGAAGCTGGGAAGTGGTGCTGTGGCTCAAGCGTAGAGCGCTCGCCTCGAGCTGAAGAGCTGAGGGACAGCGCCCAGGCCCAGAGTTCAAGCCCCACAAGCAACCAAAAACAAAAACAGAGCAGGAGGCATGGTTCAAGTTCAGGGGTACAAGCCACTTGTTATGTGGAATTCAAAGTGAGTGACAGGGAACTCAAATCCCAGGGGCACCCGTGGGAAAGAAGGGAGGAGTGAAGGAGAGACAGACTTCTTGTTCTAGAAGAGAGGATGGGGCTGGTTTGTCCCAGACACGGCTGATGCTATTCCACATGTAAGTTATAAATTTACAGCTGGGCGCTGGTGGCTCCTGCCTGTCCTGTCATCCTAGCTACTCAGGAGGCTGAGATCTGAGGATCGTGGTTTGAAGCCAGCCCAGGCAGGAAAGCCCATGAGACCTTTCTCTCCAATTAACCAGCCAAAAGTCAGAAATGGAGTTGTCGCTTGAGGGGTAGAGCACCAGTCTTGAGCAGGAAAGCTAAGAGACAGTGCTCAGGCCTCTGACTATTCCACAATTTTTTTTTTTTATTTTTTAAAGCACAACAACCTGAAGATTCTGGAAAGCAATCAACGCCCTTCAAAGGAAGAGGCCAAGGGCTGAGGTTCTGGACAGGCCTCTGGGGCTGGCGACTCTGTCACTGTGTCCCAGGGCCTCGGGGGGATGGAAGGTGGGGTCTGCGCAGCAGTGTACAGAATCCCCGGGCCCTGAGTGGAGAGCAGGGCTGGAGGGAGAAGGCGGGGCGGGGCGGAGACAGAGCTGGACGCCAGGCCACATGTCAGAGGTGCTCTGCAAAGCCTGCAGGTTCTTTGAAAACCCAGGCAGGGCTGCATTTTAGAACCGAGGGCCTCGCTTCCAAGATAAGAACAAAGCTGAGAAAACATCGGCCTGACAAATCCTAGAACTGAGTCCCGGGGTTGTGGCCATCTAGTCACCGGTTTCCTTCTAGAACAAAGCGCATCACCTCTGAAGTGACAGAAGCTACTCTGCGTGCTGTGTCAGCACATCCAGTGTGCCATCCATGTGCGCAAGCTGGGAACGAGGGACAATGCATTCCATAATCACCAGGAAAGACAGCCATGACCATCCAGAAGCTGAAATTAGCAAAGAGTCTAAAATAACTGTAATTGCCATGCTGAGAACTGATGAGACACAATGGAGAAAGACGTACATGCGGTGCTTTCGGGAGTAAAACTTGAAAAAGAACCCACTGGAATTCTGTAAGCCAAGCCAGCTTTGAACCTATGATCCTCCTGACTCAGCTTCCCAAGCGCTAGAATTACAGGCATGCACTACCATGCTCAGTCCATTGACCTTTCTTGTACAGGAAGCACAGTGGCAAAGGACCAAAACCTTAACGCTTGGGAGGCTGAGTCAGGAGGATCACAGATTAGAAGCCAGCCTGGGCTATTTAGTGACTTGTTGTCTCAAGGAATAAAAAGGTAAGAGCGCAGTGTGGCTCACGTCTATAATCCTAGCTATCCAGAAAGCTATGGATCAAGTTTCGAAGACAACCTGGGCAGGAAAGTCCATGAGACAATGATCACCAATGAACTAACAAAAAGCTGGAGGCGGAGCTGTGCCTTGAGCTATAGCGTTGGCATGCTAGTAAGTGAAAAAGCTCAGGGATGGTACCCTGGCCCTGAGTTCAAGCCCCAGGACCAGTGTACACACACACACACACACACACTAAAAAAACGAAAAGAGGTAACATAGGGCCGGGACTATGCATGAGCACACTCATTGGAGATGCCACCGACGGACAGATGGAGGGAACGCGGCACACAATGGAGCCACCGAGCAGCTCTCTAAAACAATTACAAAATACCAAATAGAAGGGGAAAACCCCACAACAATCTGTTCATTCTACCAACACCCAGAACCCAATTCTAAAAGGCACAAAGATTTACACACAGACAAACACATCTTTAGTTATGAGGGCTAGACAAACCAGAGCCACGGGAGACCACGCTGGAGGTGGGGGCCAGTAATCCCAGCACTCAGGAGGCCAAGACAGGAAGATTGTGAGTTTGAGGCTAGGCAGGTCCACACGTGGTAAGATTCTGTCTCAACAAAACCAAACCAAATGGAAGCCCGCCAGGAAAATCAGCCTGCAATCCAACAATTCCACTTCTTCATATGTCTGAGAAACACCCCAGGCCCGCGGCCGGGCTGGCAGTGTCTGCCAGGGGTGGACACACGGAAACCCTGCGCACCGTCACACTACGGCCTCACAGAGGAAGGGAATCCCGTCACACTAAGATCAGCAGTTACCGGACATCCTGTGACGCAGAAACAAAAAGAGGAAGTGGCAGAGTTCCCACATCACATGGTGGAAAGAATCGTTAGAGACGATGGCGGGGATGCGTGGCCCATCTTACAGATGTGTGGAATACTGCTCAATCGGACCCTGAAAAATGGTTGCAATGGCAACTCTTACATATGTTTTTACCAAATAAAACATAATGAATTGTATTGATTTATTTACCTCACTCCCCTCGCCCCCAGCGCTAGGGGTCAAACCCAGGTCCTTGTACATTGTTTTTGTCTGTGTCACACATTCCAACACAGGGTCCTTGCTCTCACTTGGCTTTCTGGCTCATGGCTGGTGCTCTACCACTTGAGCCACAGTTCCATATTCAGCTTTTTACAAGTTAATGGGAGATGAGTCTCTTGTAGGTGTCTGCCCTGGCGAGCTTTGAACTGAGCTCTTCAGATCTCAGCCCCCTGGGTAGCAATGATTACAGGCATGAACACCAGTGCCCAGCCTTATGCATGGAAGAGGCAGGTCTCCTCACAGTGCCTGGCCTGACCTAAGGGAAGTTCTTGTCCTCAGACTCCCCAGTAGCTAGACTGGCAGCTATGCCAGCACCACCAGGGGCTAGGTTTTTTAATGGGGTACAGGGAAATCTGGTAACAGAGAGATGGGGAGGTCGGTCCATCCCAGAACAGCTGTGCTGTGATCCTGCTCAACTACCAGCATCAAGCAAGTCGCCTGGACACGGGCACACACACGTCCAAGACACACTGAGCTCCAAAAACTCCGATTTGCACAACAATGTTCATAATAGCTCCTCTTATCTACTCACTTAAAAATAACTTCTGAAACTAGCCCGTGCAGGCTGCTATGTACACCCAGAGTGAACATGTAGACACCGGCTTGCACCATTACATGTGTGTGAATTCACAGAAAACAGACTGGAGGAGGGGACCCCAGGACTTCCTGGGAGAGGAAGTGGGGTTGGGCGGAGGGCAGGAAAAAGCCCCCCAGGTCCTGGCTTTATGCATTCCTGTGCTGTCTGAGTCTTTTCTAAGCAGGTATTGACTGGTATATAATTAAGATGTTTTAAAAGCATTTTAAGCCCCAAGTGGCAATGAACTGTGGCCTCAGGGACTGAGGACAAAATCACCAGCCTCCCCGGGAGATAATGGTGTCTGCTCCCGGATAAGGAGTGCGGCATAACCACGCATTAGGAAACTGGGTGACCTTAATCTTGCCTGTGGCCTCTGCTGACTTCATTACTGCATTATTTTACTGCTGAAGGCCAGATCTGAGGGGCCTGCGGCCTCTGCCCCCAGATTAGACCCAGCAAGCCTTTCTCCCATCCCCCATGCCTCTGCAGACGGTGATCCAGCAAGGTAAGTGGAGAGGTGGTGTGTGTGTGTGTGTGTGTGTGTGTGTGTGTGTGTACTCAAGGCCTAGCACGTTCAGCTTTTTCAGCTCAAGGCTGGTGCTCTACCACTTGAGCCACAGCTTCAGTTCCAGCTTTTTGCTGGTTATCTGGAAATAAAAGTCTCATGGACTTTCTTGCCTAGGCTGTTTTTGACCCTCGATCCTCCAATCTCAGCCTCCTAGAATGACAGGTAGCTAGAATGACAGGTGTGAGGCACCAGCACCTGGCTAAGAATTGTGCATTCTGCAAAGCTGATGGCGTAGCTACCAGGCTCCAGCCAGCCAGCCCAGCGCTCTGCCCTGCAGGCTACCAGGCTCCAGCCAGCCCGCCCAGCGCTCTGCCCGGCAGGCTGGAGACACCTGAAGGACCCAGAAACACAATTCTGACCCCAACTGCATTCCATCTGCTCTAGAAACAGAATACAACTTCCTCCTCGGTAAGGGTAGGAAGGACCTGGAGCCAGGCACTTTCTGCAGCTTGCCTAGCTTTGGAGAAAAGCCCTCCAGCCAAGAAAGGAGAGAGGGGCAGGCAGACTCGCGCCCTGGCCGCGCCCCCCCCCCCCGCAGCCCCTGGGCTTCGTGTCACAAACCCAAGTTTGTACCTAGGAAGTGCTCATCACAAATGTTAAGAGCATGAATGTTCCAGTGTAAGATTACTTGGTTATTTGTGTGGTGCTGGGGCTCAAGCCCAGGTCCCTGTATGTGCTCAGCAGACATGCAGCCACGGAGCTACAACCCAGCCCTTCTAATGGTGCTAGTGTTTGGCAGCACTGGGATTTGAACTCAGGACCCCAGCTTGCTAGTCAGGCATTCGGAGACTTGAACTGCATCCCAATTGTTATTTTTTACTTTAACTATTATTTCAAATCGGGACGCATGCTTTTCTGCCAGGCTGCTCTGGTGGCACTTGTGTTTGGCTGAGATGGGGGTAGAGGGGTCTCACTTCCTTTTTTTGGCCTGGGCTCGAAAGGCAATCCTCCCAAGTAGCTGCAACTACAGCATGTGTCTCCACACCTGGTTCTCTAGCTATTCTTAGGCCATGGAAAAACTTCTAGGGATACTTGAATACACACACACACACTTTTTTTTTTTTTTTACAGGAAAGTAAAAGAAACTGAAGGAGCTCTGCACAGGAGTTGAGCTGCTGAGGCCCAACAGCCTCGTGGCCCTGTGGGCCTGAGCTCATCTGAGTGAGGCCCAGTTCTAGAGATCATGCGGATGGGGATGGGATGGTAATGGTGGTGGTGGCGGTGGTGATGATGATGATAGTGATGGTGGTGATGGTGGTGGTGGTAGTAATGGTGGTGGTGGTGGTGGTGGTGGAGATGATGGTGAAGCTGATGCTGATGATGGAGGTGGTGATGATGGTGATGGTGGTGGTGGTGGTGGTAATGGTGGTGGTGGTGATGGAGATGATAGTGATGCTGATGGTGGTGGTGGTGGTGGTGGTGGTGGTGGTGGTGGTGGTAATGGTGATGGTGGTGGTGGTGGTAATGGTAATGGTGGTGGTGGTGGTAATGGTGATGGTGGTGGTGATGGTGATGGTGGTGGTAGTGGTGATGGTGGTGGTGGTGATGGAGATGATAGTGATGCTGATGGCGGAGGTGGTGATGGTAAACCCATCATTCGATTTCTTCTCAGAGCCGGTCCGCCTGCCTCAGCTGAAGTTTAGGACAGGGCAGTTCCAGCTAAGTCCACAGCCCCTGCGTGAACCACAGCAGCGCCTCCGCACGCCACCGGCCGACCTTCTGTGCGCTTCACGCCGCATGGCAGACGTGACCCCTAAAACCTGCGCCAGCAGCCAGCGGCTTCCCAGGGTGCTGATGGACACCTGGGTGATAAACTCCCTAGGGGGGCGGGGACAGTCACCTCCTCCAGGGACGCTCACCTGGGCCTCTGGTCATCGCACCTCCTCTTTCTTCTTATGACGCAGCTCCCCGGCGGGCTCCGGCGCCCTGGCTGCTTGTAGCCAGCAAGCCGGTGTCCAGCGCAGGAGAGCAGGAGGCCCCGCGGCCTCACCCCTCATCTGCATGCCCAGCTGTGACTGGAGAATGGCCGGTTCTTGGATCCCCAGCCCCAGACTGCCAGGGAGAACGGCCTTCACCGAGGCCCCCCGTGATCAGCGGCAGAGCGTCCTCCAGGGCAGGTCTAACGGGAGCCCGGGGCTCAGGGCAGCGCATCTCCCCATCTCCCTTCCCGTGGGCAGGTGGGGGCTGCAGGGAAAACCCCCAGGCTGGGTGAGGCCCAGACGCCGGTGCTTGCAGGCTGTGCATGCCTTCCCTGGGATGGCCGCCCCCGCCTCTCGCGCTCGGTGCTGCGGCCTCAGGGCGCTCCCCCCGCCCCCACAGTCCTTTCCGACCCCGACGCACAAGTGCAGGGCCAACGTGGCCTCAGCTCCTGCTGGAAATGAGGGCACTGCCTTGTGCCCCTGCCATGCTACCAGGCTGGTGCCCTCCACTGCTCAGCACCTACCAAGGTCCAATCTGGAGTGAGCCTTCCAGGCAGTGAGGCCGAACCCCAGCACCTTCCAACCAGGGCCAGGAGCCCCGGGACCCGAAGGCTCTGCAGCGCCACACCCCGGCCCAGGCCGGCCTCGGGACCTTTGCGCACTGTCTCCTGTACCCAGGCGGCGCTCTACAGACACCAGCCTCCTATCAGCCCGCGGTGCGCAGGAAGCGGCCCTGCCCGTCTTCTGGGCCTGTTTTCACAGGCCACGCATGCAAAGCCGCTCATCTCTCCAACTCTAAGACTTAGTTCCACCGCTCAGTCACTGAGCAGGAAGAGCTTGACATGTAACAGAGGCTCAACGGACCAACTGAGGGAGCGAAAATCTAGCCACCCTCTTTAGCTTGCAGAGTCGCAGAGGCAGTTTTCTTGTTGGTGCAGGGCTTGAACTCTGGGCCTGGGTGCTTAAGCTCTTCAGCTCAAGGTGAGTGCTCCACCAATTGAGCCACGGCACCACTTCCGGAGATAAAAGTCTCACCAACTTTCCTGCCCAGGCTGGCTGTGAAGCCAGGGCGTGAGCCACCAGTGCCCGGCAGTTCTAATGTCACCTCTCATGCCAACGACTGACCGCACGCTCTCTCCCCTCCTCTCCTGCCTCCCCAGTCTTTCCAACTGCCTATCAAAATGAGGACTTAGGTTTGCACCTTTCTAGATCAGGAACTAGTCAACTACGGCCACCCCCAATAGCCCCTTCCTCACAGTAACAGAATGGCTGCCAGTGCTCCAGCTTTGCCACATATTCTCTTGGCCACTCCAAGCACAGGCAGTTATGTGGGGCTCAGGCCTTGAGTCTCACTCACTGGCAGATCTGGGCTGACGGGTGGGAGGCTCTATGCAGCAGAGCTGGGGTCACATGCCTGCCTCAGTGCACGCTTTAACTACAGGAAGAAACCAAGTGACTCCCAGAATGCTGGACACACATGCACATGCACACACACACCTGTGCAGACTTGAACCCAGGGCCTCATGTTCTATCACTTGGTATATTTGCTCACGGCAACCACTTGAGCCATGCCTCTGACACAGCATTTTGCTGTTTAGACGTTTTTGCCCAGGCTGGCTGCAGCCAGTGATCTTCCAGGTCTCAGTCTCCTGAGTAGGTACAATTACTGGCATGAACCATCCATTGGCAGCCAGCTTCATTGTTTTTGTTTTTGTCAGGCATGGGGCTTGAACTCAGGGCCTGGGTGCTGTCCCTGAGCTTTTTTGCTCAAGGCTGGCACTCTACTACTGAGCCACAGCAACCTAGTTAGAGATAAAGAATCTCATGGACTTTCCTGCTGGTGCTGGCTTCAAATTGTGATCCTCAGATCTCAACCTCCTGAGTAGCTAGAATTATAGGTAAGCCACAGGGTGCCTGGCTCATTAGAATTTTTAATAACACGGTAAATGCAGTTGATGAACTAGTGTAATGATGCATGCCTGAAATCTGTTTTGTAGGGGGGCAGAGGTCAGAAGGATGTGGTTCAAAGCCAGCCTAGGTCTCATTGAAACAAGTCAAAATAGTGGTGCATGTCTTTGATCTCAGCGTCCCAGGAGGCACACATAGGAGGATCCTAGTCTGAGGCTGGCCCTGGGCAAAACCAGGAGACCCTACAGGAAAGATGAGAGCGGTAATGGCTGGAGTGGGGAAGACTCCGGGCCTCCTTCCTCCCAGGGGCTGCAGCAGCCTTTCTGGGCTGCAAACCAAAGCTGAAGATGACAGGAAGCAATTCACAGCTTTCTACACACCCTATTTATTGTGCAAACAAGGTCAGAAATGTACACGGACAACCCCGGAGGGGAGGCTCTGTGGAACTGCAGGGACGGGTCGGGTCGGGACGGGACAGCCCGGCGCCCCATGCCCTTCCCCCCGGGCTAGGCTCTGCTCTAGTCCTTGAGCACGAGTGGGGCCTTCACTTGGCTGGCCACGTCCGCGCCGCTGAGCGCCTCCACGATGGCCAGGCCAAACTCGAAGCTGGTGCCCGGGCCGCGGCTGGTGAGGATCGGGCCGTCCTTCTCCACGCGGCTCTCCGTGTAGCTGTAGTGACCTACGGGGAACAGAAGGTGCGGCGGTGGCCTGCGGGGGACGGGCCCTCCTCAGCACGGAGGGGGACGGGCAGAGGCTGCGCGTTCCCGCATGAGCCTGAGAGCATCAGGTGTGCGGGTGCCGGGGACGAGGGCACGCATGTGGGTGCGTGGAAGGCAGGAACCACCTGACCGCCAGGGGGTGCACGCCAATGCGCCCCAGAATAAACCACAAGAGGCACCCCTCCCTCCATGACACACAGGTGAGGAGAGGCCCACTCCTGACTCGGTGTCCTCCTCGCCCCACGCGCGCCGTCCTGCACCACTGTCCAGAGCTCTGCCCAGCAGACCCCGTCCTGCGGCACTCCAACCCCGCGGTGCCCAGCACGCCACCCGTGGCCCTCCTGTTGGGTCCCCCAAAGAGCCGAGGCTGCATGGGAAAGAACCCCAAACCTGCCGGGACAGTGACAGCGGGGCGAAGGTGACGTGTCCAGACCTTAGTGGGCGAGCTGGACATGGAGGTGTCCAGGCAGCCGCAGCCACTGGGCTGTGGTGGACACAGGGGCTTCAGCCACAGGCCGTGGCCTGGCCACCGTGCCCCTGCCCGGGGCAGAAGAGCCAGGCTCCTGGAGCAGCACAGCAGGGCCATTATACCAGGGCCTCTGCCATCACCTCACGAACATCACTCACTCACACAACCAGCACGCGCAGGCACGGCGTGTGGACAAATCGTGATTCCCACTGAAGGGCAAGGTTTGCACGATTCTCCCCCATTGAGCAATGGCCACACTGGGTCAGGATCG
>NW_012267222.1:4533207-4541560 GCF_000151885.1 Dipodomys ordii | reverse complement strand
TTTTTTTTTTTTTAAGCTGTAAGGGAAAAAACATTCTACATCCAGTTGGAGAAAAGCAGGAAGGCTCAGGACAGAGGGAGTCAGGGTCTCACTATGAATGTGTCAAGCTGGCCTCAGACTATGATCCTCCCACCACTCCCTCCTGAGGATCAGAGATGCCCCACACGCCCAGCTGCCGCTGCCTGCATTCGTAAATGAAGTTTTATGAGCCCAAAGCCACACCTTTGAAAAACCCGCTGTTTGTCGCTACTCTGAAGCCACAACAGCGGGGTAGCTGCCACGCACCTCCAACCCTGGCTCCCTGGCCCCTAGCGAGGCGGCTGACCCTGGAGCACGGCCCAGCCTGCCTGTCACGGCTGTGTCGCCTGTCTAGATGCTGTCTGTGTAAGACAAGGATGATTTCCACCTGGCAGATGAGGGCGCTGTGCTGCCATCCCGCAGGGGGGCGGCCCTGGGCTTGCCTGGCAGAGCCCGGGCTGCAGTGGCAACTGTGCCCACCCAGCCTGGGTGCCAGGCCACATGCAGGGTGCGCCAGCATACTGCCTCAGCCCACCCACACTCCTGAGGCAGAGCCCACAGATAAGGAAACCAAGCAAGGCTCAGAGGTAAAGGAGCCTGCCCTGCAGTGCAGCTGGCTTGCACGGCACGTGCGTGTCCGGGCGCTCTGAAGCTCACAAGCACAACGGACAAAGGGAAAGCAACGCATACCTACTTCTCTAAAAACACCTATTTCTCTAAAACCCGAGCCTTTGGCCCCTGGGACGGGAATGACTATCTGAGGGAAAGTTCCAGACCAAG
Source organism: Dipodomys ordii (assembly GCF_000151885.1). NCBI lineage: Eukaryota > Metazoa > Chordata > Mammalia > Rodentia > Heteromyidae > Dipodomys > Dipodomys ordii. The sequence continues at coordinate 4,540,762 of NW_012267222.1, read as the reverse complement.
GCATCTGTGGCATGAGGTCCCGTCACCCCGCAGATGACCTGCTCTATTGGAAGGACAGGACTCGCCGCTGACAAGCCCAGGTGCGGAACACGGCTCCTCTGCACCATCGCCATGCTCCCACGGAGGCCAACCACGCAGAGGGCCTGGCCGGAGCAGCCACCTCACCTCCCAGAATGCTCTGGGCGGCGATGTCAAGTACTGCGCTCACAACAGCAGCTGCTAACCTCAGCGCCAGGCAGGGGAAAGGGAGTGGCCCCAGCCAGAGCAGGACGGGCTGGACCACGCCTGGCCCAGGCCTCCGTCCCTCACCTGGGCAGTCAGGGGAATGAGCACCGAGAGACTTGGCAGGGAGCAAACGCTGTGAACTCTGGGTGTGTGAGATCTGCAAGCTTCTGAGTTCGTTTCTTTGGTCCCAGGACAAGCAGACAGACACAATGGCTGCAGCTCTGGGCGACACGGGGCTGGAGGCTGCACATGGCCTCATGCCGCTCCACCAGCTCAGAAGCCACGAGCATTCACAAAGACAGCCTCCTGGACAGCCTGCCTCCCGGACAGACAGCCTCCCAGACAGGGCCGCTGACAAGTCAGTGCACACTCGTTCTAGCCATGGAAGGCAGCTGAGGGCTTGGGACAGTCCAATTGAGGAACGGCAGAAGGTAACCCACCAAGTGAGCGGGGGAGGGGACGCGGCCCTGGGCAGCGCAAGGCCAACGTGGCGAGGCCTCCTGCAGCGAGGGCAGCACTGGTGCCAACGCCGGCCCGGGGCAGGCCGCGCATGGACTCAGCGCTCCACGCTTCCTGCCCTGTGGACTGAAACTGCTGTGAACAAGTAAGGTTTGAACCTGTTTCTTTTGGGGGTGCTAAGGACCAAACCCAGAGAACCCATATACCTACACTACCCTGGGAAACAAAGCAAAACACGTTCTGAGAACTTTCTGTACATAATTACATAAGAAGACTGGACATGGTAGCCCACAGCTGTAATCCCAGCCCCTAGGAGGGTCATGGGGTCACATCCTAGGAAAGCCAGCCTGAGCTACAAAGCAAGCCCCGCTCAGAAAGCACACAGGGAAGATGAGCGTTTACTTACTCCCGTTCACCATCTTGTCTTTGGCAAGTGGGTGTGATGTGACTTTGCTTCCAAAACCTATTTCATGCGCCAACAGAGCCGTGGGACCTGACAGAGAAGAGGAGACGATACTGCAGCGGCCGCCACAAGCAGCACACCCCGGCCGAGCACGGCCGCGGAGTACCCCCAGACTCCATCCCCCTGACCGGATGGAGTAGGGAGGGGAGCCTCCGAGGGGAACTTCCCGCCTCACTCCTGACAAAAGCGAAGCCTGCCTTCCAAGACAGCAGCGCCAGCACCGAGCGCGCCTCAGGACCAGGACGACGGCCAGGCCGCCGCCCGCCCCGGGAGAGCCCGCGCCCCGCGCCGCCCTCCAGCCACCATCTTCCTCCTCACGGGGCTCGGAAGCGTCACCCCGGATGTCCCGTGCCCGCGCACGCGCGGGGAACACACGCAGCGTCACCCGGACGCTCGCGGGAAGCAGCCGCCGTGGGAGGACAGCTCCTCAAATCCAGACGAAGGGAGGGGACGTTTTACCTTTGTTAAGTTAAAGCCGGGAAGCGGAGTTGTAGCTCAAGGGACAGCACCAGCTTTGAGCCAAAAAGCTAAGGGACAGCACCCAGGCCCTGAGTTCAAGCCCCAGTACTGGCAAAATATAATATAGCTTTCTTCCCTAAACCAAGCGCAGGAGTCTTTCCTAAGGCCTGGTTTCAGCTCGGCCGTCAGCGCCGCATCACGGCTTAGTCTGTGCTCCTTTGGCTCCAGCCGGTCACGGGACTGGTCTCGCCAGTCCAGGCCGCAGGCCACAGCTGCCTCAAGCAGAAGAGCCAACCATCAATGCCTCACCGTGGAACTCATTTATAAGGCCTGAGCCAAGAAATCTTCCTGTCTCCTACTTGCAAGTAGGCTCCGGAACATGGGCTTCATGAGGAGAGGGGTCAGGCAGGGAAGGGGTTTCCAGAATGTTCACAGATTTACAGAAGAGCAGGACATGGGATCTACTGCAGCCTCCCTCATCCGGGCAAGCTGACTGCTGCTCTCTGGGGCTTGGGAAATTAGACAAGAGATACTTAATACTTGAACTGCTGACGGGTGCAATTCCACAACTCTGTCCTATGGCTGGGCTCGAGCAAGGAGCTGGGACGGTCAGCAGCAACCTGCTCCCGCGGCGCCACCTGGTGGAGACTCACAGGACCGTCCCAGCGGACTCTCCAGGCTCCAGCTGACCTGCTCCTGGAGACAGCACCTGACAGCCAGGACCCCTGCCCTGCCCTGCGCCAAGTCCAACTTCACCCCCTCATTCTCTGCCCCACACATGCAACCTCAGTGGTAAGCAGACACTGGTGCAGGTGAAACTCTGTCCCTAGGGCAGCCCTTCAGAACACTGGCCCTGTTTCCCTGCTGGTCCCACCCGGTGTCTTGTGCCCCTGGTTCCTACCCCATCCCGGTACCCCACTCCTGAGCCACTGCTCTCAACCTGACTCCTGTGTCTGTGGAGCGGCCGGGACCGTGGGCACAGGGCTTCACATGGGATCCACGCACCGCGGGTGCTGCTGATTACTGGGGAAGACACGGTCACCTGAGGGCCGCATTCTCAGGGAGGTGCTCAATTGTGAGTGGGAGATGGTGCGGGTCAGGCGGGGAATTTCCCAATTTCCCTGGCCTCAACCTCTCATGCCTCCAACCTCAGCCTTCCAAGGTCCGGGACTATCGGTATGCCCCAACAGGTCTGCCTCAAAACTGGGAAATGTTTAAAACACGAGAGCACAATGTCCTCCCTGAACACCTCCCTGACATCTCCGCCAGGGCCAGGGAACAGGCACACAGCCTGCAGGGTCGCTCTGACCAAACCCCAAGAGAGAACTCGGGCACTGCGGCTTGGACGCACAGCCCTGGGCCCCAGCCCACCGCTTCGGTTCCAAAGCTACGGCACCAAGCCAAGCTTCAACCTGTCACCTTCCACCGGTCACTCGCTCACTCGTTCTCTCTGACACACATGCCTGGGGAGAGGCCTCAGGGACAGTACACGAAAGCTACACCAAGGGAAGAAAACACCCATGTCAAAGCAACAAGGGTGCATTTAAGAGGTTATCATAAAATATTTTTTTAAAAAGCAAGACTTAAGTTTCAAAGAAAAGTGGGGCAGCCGATACAGGTGCCATGCCAGGGCCGGAAGCACCAGGCCGCCCAGTGTGCAGGGCAGCGCGGGCCTGATTCCTGCTGACTGCACTGGCAGGACGGCTTTCTGGCCGAGAGTTCTGCTGTGCCAGCTGTTTGCTGAATTCCAGAGAGCCATGTTTGCCTCCGGGGTCAACCAAATACAAAAAACAGCGAGTTTCTGGGAACAGACCAAGGGTGCAGAGGCGGAAAGCAGGGCCATCGGGCTCTCTGCTGAGAGGGCACTTTCTGCCACTCAGGCCTCACGCCTGGGGCAGATGTCCTGGACAGGCCGCTGGGCTGCTGCGGCCCCTACCTGCACAGATGGCGGCGATGAGGCCCTTCCTGCTCTCCTGCTCCTTCAAGATGTCCTTCACGGCGCTCGACTAGACAGGGAAGGGAAACCAGACACTTGCTTTTAGCCCGGTCCATACTCCAGGCTCTGGACAAGCTTCATAGGATCTGATTTTAGCTTCAAACATAGGTTTCAACCTACTTTCCAAATCTAGCTCAAACAGCATTGATATGACAATTATCAAGTTCCTAATGGGTCCAAATTCATTTTTTAAATTTTTTATTTATTTTTGTTGGTCACGGGTCTGGGCGCTGTCCCTGAGCTCTTCAGCTCAAGGCGAATGCTCTACCACTTGGACCACAGTGCCACTTCCAGGGTCTGTATTCTTAATCCAAGCAGAGGCACTGATCCTAACAGTAAGACACCTGTCTCTATGAAGAATTTCCCTCCAGTCATGCTCGGAAGGAAGAGAAGCGTGGGAAGGTGTGGCTGGCTGGGTGCAGAAGACAGGGAGGAAAGCCCTGCCCACTGGCCCTCATGCCAACCAGAGGACTCCGCACCTGCCCACACCTCCTCACCCGGCAGGCCGCCTCAGCCTCGCTGCTGGCGAGTGTCCTGCCTCAGTCTTTCCAGCTACTTCCCAAGACGCTCACTGATCTCTACAGTGATGTGATTCCAGCTGCTTGGTCTCAAATACAGCTAGAACACCATCTGGTTAACCTCAGTTATCTGTTTTATTCACAACATCCTCCCTGCCCATTGGAATAACAACAGAACAAAGCAGAGGCTGAAATATTCCTGTTCAGACCAACCCCATCAGCTCTACCAGGTCTGAGTAGCGTTCTTACCTCACATAAATTCTGCGCACCCAGATTACCTCCAGGGAGAACCACCACGTCGTAAGGTCCCTGGGACAGTTTGAAAGACAGAAAAGGCATTGTTAAATTCCAAATGTGTGCTAAGTGACAGTTCAATAACACTTGTTTTAGACGCTAGACATAGCAAAACACAGGGAAGGATCTAACCCCAGTACCACAAAACAAACAAAAACCAACATTGTCATAAGGAGTAAGGATGCTTTATAAGCAAGAATAATGCTCCCATCTAGCCTCCCACCTAACTAACCACCCACCCACCCGTCTGTCCGTCCACCCACCCACCCGTCTGTCCTTCCATCCATCCATCCACCCATCCATCCACCCACCCACCCATCCATCCATCCATCTTCCCACCCACCTGTCCATCCATCCATCCATCCACTCACCCACTTCCCACCCATCCATGCACCCAGCAGCCACTTATTGAACACATCAGGTAATCTAGCCAAATTGCCAACTTCTACAGATACAGAGTATTCCTTTCCTTTCTTCCTTTTTTTTTTTGGGGGGGGGTTAGAATCGTCTTGCACTTGCTGGACAACTGGTATTCTACCATTTGAGCAATTCCTCTAGCCCTGCTCTTTGCTGGTTATTTTTGGAGATGGAGTCTACTGAACTTTTCTGCCCAGGTTGGTGCTGAACCTTGACCCTCCTAAGAAGTTACAGATGTGAGGCACTGGCACACAGCTAATTTTCCCCCCCATAGGACTAGGGTTTGAATTCAGAGCCTAGAGCTTACTAGGCGAGCACTCCATCTACCACAAATAATTTTCTTAAAGCGTGTACCAGCCAGTCTTAGGTAAAACTGTAAATGTTCCAGACAAGGAGAGCAGCCATAGTGAGAAACAGCTCATATACAGAGAACAAACCTGTTTCCTTGCTTCTTCAAGACTGGCATCAGGGCAAATGACAACGTCCCGACTGCAAACCACTGGGTCTTTCCCAGTCAAACCTGCAATGGTGACCTTAATCTAAGAGAAAGAAGTGGTGATATTTAAGAATGTTGAAACATACATTTAGAGTAACATTTCCACAGCTGCCTTGTGCTCCAGAATAACTCAGTAAGAAATAAAGCAATCATGCTTTTTGTTGGTCGTAGGGCTTGAACTCAGGGCCTGGCACTGTCACTGAGCCTCTTTCTTCTCAAGGCTAACATTCTACCATTTTAGCCACAGTACTACTTCCACTTCTGAATGGTTAATTGGAGATTAGAAGTCTCATGGGGACTTTTCTGCCTGGGCTGGCTTCCAACCGCAATCCTGGGACCTCAGCCTCCTGAGGAGATAGGATTACAGCCGTGAGCCACCAGTACTAGGCAAAATCATGTTGAGCTTAAGCTAGTATATTGGCTAAATATATTTACTATGCTGGTTTGCTCTGGCTTATCCAAAACAGTTCTAATTTACAGCTGCTGTCCCAGCCTGCCTTTGGCTACAATGCTGTCCGGCAAGTATCCTGGTTGGGAGGTAAATTACACCATCCTTCTATTAATAACCATCTTGCAAGGTTACTCTTGCCATTTAAACCTCACAGCATTTTCCTAAGATAGAAATGTAAAATAAGGGGCTGGGCAGGTGGCTCAGTGGTAGAGTACTTGCCTTGCATGCATGAGGCCCTGAGTTCGATTCCTCAGCACCACATAAGCAAAAAAGAACAAAAGCTGGAAGTGGTGCTGTGGCTCAAGTGGTAGAGTGCTAGCCTTGAGCTGAAGCCCGGAGGGGCAGCACCCAGGCCCAGAGTTCAGGCCCCACGACCAGACCCCCCCCAAAAAAAATGTAAAATAAAAAACAATAAAATAGGGGCTGGGAAGGTGGCTCAGTGGTAGAGTGCTTGCCTTGCATGCATGAGGTCCTGGGTTGCTTCTTCAGCACCACATAAGCAGAAAAAGCAGAAGTGGTGCTGTGGCTCAAGTGATAGAGCACTCGCCTTGAGCTGAAATTGCTGAGGGACAGTGCTCAGACCCAGAGTTCAGGCCCCACAACCGGCAAAAAAAAAAAAAAAAAAAACCACAATAAAATAGCACTTTCTCCTGCTGAAGTATAAAAAGCTGACAACAGCGAAGGCTTGTATTGGACAAATGGGAAGTTCCCTACACTATTGGTGAGATTGCAGACAGCAACCTAGCAAAAGTCTGTCACACTGACTACAGGCTTGCTGCAGGCCCAGCAGCTCCATTTCAAGGTATGTAGCCTGAAAAAAATATCCACACATGTTCACAGATACTGACATAAGAATGCTGGGACTTCCATGTCTCTGGGGCCAGGGTCTGAATTCTTCTCCTCTGTGACATCAGTGTCCCTGTGCCTCAGTTTCATAAACTGTAAAATGAGGGTGGCAATATCTAAGTAGGTTGCTGTAGGTTTACATAAGTGCTTAGAATGGAACCTAACGCAAGGTCACATGCTATGTGTAAACACAGAATAAGGGCCACAGGCTAATGCTAGACCCAATGTACAGCGATGTAAGGAAAGCAGTTGTGTTTAGGGAAGGAAGAAGAGTATGGGACTGGGGACACAAATGGGACTTCAAATGCACTCTTTAAAGTATGTTCTTTAAGAAATGGGCCACAAGCCAGAGTACTGCCCTGGGCTCTCTAACAGTCACAGCTACTCTACAGGTTGTGGCAGGCTGATCACCTAAGCCTAGAGTTCAGGAAAAACCCTGGGCAACACAAAACTAAATCAGGCAAAATATATGTATTATTAACTAATCATGCAGCTTTATACATATCTGAAACATTCCATGAGATACATTGAACACTGTTTTGTCCAAAGGGATGGGAACCTCCCACATTTTGAAACAAAGCAGACTGGGCCCCAGGGGACTTACCCCAGCTCTCCTCATGAGATCCACTGGGATGACAGTCTCCATCTCCTCTGCTCCTTTGGCCAGGATGACCAAGGCTCTTTTTGTACCCATTTGTATGTTCTACTTATTGAGAACTTAAAAGGAAAAAAAGAAAGAAAAAATTCAAAACAGATTTCTATTGCAACCCAGTAATAGTCAAACTTTTAGTCTGATAACCTTTTGTTTGTGTGTGTATATCTGAGAGAGGGGCAAGGAGAAGGGGGAGGAGGGGGAGAGCCCCCCGCGCACGGAGCCCCCCCCCCGCACGGAGTCCCCGCGCACCGAGCCCCCCGCGCACGGAGCCCCCCC
>NW_012267222.1:4531567-4531992 GCF_000151885.1 Dipodomys ordii | reverse complement strand
CGGCAGAAGAAAAACAACAACAAAAGAACAAACGCCCTCCCCCGTGGCATGTCCGCGCTCACGGCGCCCCGCGCCCTGCAGACAGCACTGCGCTGAGTAACTATGCGGGTGCCCTCCTCCCACAATCTCCCTCGAAGGTGAGTTCTCAAGCTCCCAAAGCGCAAACGTTACTTATGTAGCGACGACTCCATGCGTTCTTGTTCAAAAGTCTGACATTTCTTCCATCGTGGGATGTTTTTGCAGTGAACAATCCTTTTAGTTCCCTCTCCCACAGTATAACCGTTTTCACTGTATTTCATGTTAGTGGAGGGGAAGGGAAAAAACAAATTGTTTAGATAGGGTTACAAGTGGACCCATGGCAACAATGAGATGTACCAGACGTTATGTCGAAAAACGAATTTTACAACTTTGGGGGGGGGGTAAGG
>NW_012267222.1:4502900-4530929 GCF_000151885.1 Dipodomys ordii | reverse complement strand
CCACAGCGCCACTTCCGGCTTTTTTCTTTTTGCTTATGTGGTGCTGAGGAATCGAACCCAGGGCCTCAGGCATGCAAGGCAAGCGCTCTACCACTGGGCCACCTTCCCAGCCCCGACTTGTAGTTTTTTAAGCTCAAGCATTACTTATGATAGACTGGATTTTTCTTTGCAGAAATAATCATTCTCCTACTTGCGTGGGTGTATTTATTGCCCCTTGATATTGGATACAGCTTTATGTCGACCACTGGGATGTCAACAGATAACCATCCACAAACTTGGAGAGTATTAGCCTGGTGGTGAGGTCTGAACTCGGCACGTCTGAATATTGAGTTGTCATAGGAAGATGTGCAGGGACGCAGTCCCAGAAGCCTGAGGGCCAGCCTGCCAGTCAGCCTGCAGCAGGGGCTGAGTCCTGGCAGCCAGGTGCCACTTGCTGGGGTCAGGACTGCTAGAGCAGTGGCTGACTCCTGCAGTCACCCACCCTCAAGCCTCCTGCCCCTCTGCCCTGCTCCTCACAAGCAAGTATTTTCAGCTCTTTAGATAATTTCTGCTGGCAAGTACCTCCTCATTTCTAAGTAGCATGGTAGTATTTTCTTTCTCATGTATTGGCTTTAAGGTGGTTTGTGTTGACTTTTAGAAGATAAGAGTCATAATTTCCATTTCACAAATGAAGACAGGTCCAGAGGGAGGAAATGACTGTACAAGGTCCTGTGTAATGTTGGGTCAAGTTCAGAAGCTCTGATGCCAACTTTCACACCCTGCCCACCAAAATTACTTAATATCAGAAGGCCCATAACGGTCTTCACAGTTCATACATGTTTCCCCTTGCACATGTAATAGCTCACAGGAAAAAAAAAATCCTGACTATCAAAAGGTGTTGCTCTGGTACTGGCAATGGAGGCACCTCTCAATTTGGGTTCCTATTTCCAGGCAGACCAACCTCACCCTATCCACTACCTTTCTTACTCAGCATCAAGTTTTTATGCATTGTGGGAAGTACAAACCTCTTCTTGAAGTTCACAGGACAAAAATGGAGAATGTGAGTAACATCACAGCCACAATGAGATTTCAACCAGTGTGTGTGTGTGTGTCTGAGGCTTGAACTCAAGACCCAGGCACTGTCCCTTACTTTTTTCACACAAGACTGGTGTTCTACCACTTGAACCACAGCTCCACTTCTGGCTTTTTGGTGGTTCACTGGGAATGTCTCCTGCCCAGGCTGGCTTCAAACCCTGATCCTCAGCTCTCAGCCTCCCGAGTGCCTCGGATCACAGGCGTGGGCCACCAGGCCCGGCTTCAGCCACCTCACTCCTACTTGAACCTGAGCTCTCCCGAGGCTCCCTGGACAGAGGGCGGACCTGGCTGCGGAGCTGCTCGTGCGGTGGACGTTAGGGCCGCCCGCACCTGTCCTGAGCTGGCCGCCTAGGAGGCCCCGCGCCCGGGCTCGGTACGCCCTTGGGGACACCGAATCCGCGCCCAGTGAGGGGCCGGGCGGCTGCGGTCAGGCCGGCAGGGCGGAGTTCCCCCGCGGAGCCAGAAAGGTCAGGCGGGGGAGATCGCGGAAGAGTGGGTGGCCCTGACGTCGGGGGCAGCGCGGGCACATTCGGGGAAATTCTGACGCCCGGGCCCGCGGGGGTCCCACCGCAGAGGAAAGAGAGACCACCAGGCTGTGGTCCGCAGCGGAAAGTGGACGGCCGGACGGCACGGGCGTAAGACCCACTTCCGCCGGCAGCGGCGCTCGGGATTGGCCGGGCGTGCCCGCGGTGGGCGGGGCGCCCGCGAGTGGGGCGGGGCCCGCTCTGGGATCTGGGCGGGGCGCCCCGCGGAGGCTGCCGGCTGCCGTATTGCGTGGGGCCCCGTGGGCTGCTGGGAGCGGGGCGTGGCCGTCGGGGCGGGCTGGTCGGCGCACTGCCCCGGTGGACCTGGACATGGCCCGCGTCCCCGGGGCCCCGGGACAAAGCCAGTTCAGCAAGCGCTCGTTGAATTGGACTCACGGAACTGGGAACGTCGGCGAAACAGATCGCTATTTTTAATTTTTTTAACTTCTTGCTGCCTGTCCCCACCCCAGGGCTGGGGCCTCCAGGCCAGGCGTCTGCCCCGCCGGAGCCGCCCCGGCCACCAGGCACACTGGACCACAGCCAGGGAAAGCTGGGACATTGTTTGGCCCTTTCGGCATAGATGTTATTTTGTAAACGAAAATCTCAGTGGAAGCCACAGTTACACGGCCACCCTCCCATCTTTGTGGGAACACGGGAGCTGGAGGCAGATGCGGACGGTGGGCTGGAATAATTTGAGTGGAACTGTTGGGTAGATAATAGATCTCCCTTAAACTGTTCAGGAGGGCCAGGCACACGGACTGTGATCCCAGCTACTCAGGATCCTGAGATCTGAGAATCGAGGTTTGAAGCCAGCCTAGACGGGAAAATCCATGAGACCCTTACTTCCAATGAATCACTAAAAAGCCAGAAGTGAAGCTGTGGCTCAAATGACAGAGCACTAGACTTGAGCAAAAAATGCTGAAGGACAGTGCCCAGGCCCCGAGTTCAAGCTCCAGGACATCGCCCCACAACACCCCCCTCTCCCCCATCACACACACAGTTTTAGTAGGAAGCAGAATATCTCCCATTTTATTTGGAGGACATAATTTTGCACATTAGCTGACACAAGTGGAATTTATTAAATAATCAGATACATTTGGCATTCCACCAGCAGCAGCCAACCTTCAGCACAGAGGCACTTGACTTTACCACATCCTTGCTTTGCAGGTGGTACTGCTTTTTTCTTCTTTTTTTCTGAGACAGAGTTTCACTGCATGGCAAACCTCTAACTTATCCTCCTACTGCTGCCTCCCAAGTCCTGAAGCGTGTTCTGCTTCACCCCACTGATACTGCTTTGATTCTGTCATTTGTAGCCCAATGAATGTTTTTCCCTGTGATAGCATTTGGCAGCAGTCTGTTTTGTACTAAAAATACTGGACCCCTGTTTACTTAATAGTACATACTGTGTGTGTGTGCGCGCACACACACACGCGCGTGCAAGCTAGGCCTTAAACATGCTGAGCACCTGCTCTACCACTGAACTGAGGTAGGATAGCCTAGGGAAAATTCATGGTGAATGGCTGCCAGAAATTCAAAAACTCAAGTTTAAAGCTTGTCCAACAATTTCCCTAAGATTAAGGAAACAAAAATCATTTTAGGGGAAATGAAGCAGGATGGACGAAGGGAAAATGAGGTACAGTGAGCATACAACAAACGTAGGAGATATTCTTTTATGTACTTCCCTTAAGATTAAGGGAACAACAGTCATTTCAGAGGAAATGAAGCCAGATAGACTAGGAAAAAAGGAGGTGTGGTAAGCTTATAGCAAACACAGGAGATATTCCTGTATTTGTAAGGGAAGTATATGAAACAGGGGAAATGAAACAGGATAATTTAAGGAAACTCAAGCCTGGTGAAGGCAACTCAGAAATATGGTATTTAGAAACATAGAAGTGGCCGGGTGCTGGGCGCTCATGCCTGTAATTCTAGCTACTCAGATGAGTTCTCTCTCTCTTTTTTTTTTTTAGGGTCCGATCATGGAGCCTGAATTCTGGGCCTGGGCGCTGTCCCTCAGCTCTTCAGCTCAAAGCTAGCACTCTACCACTTGAGCCACAGCGCCACTTCCAGCTTTTTTCTTTTTGCTTATGTGGTGCTGAGGAATCGAACCCAGGGCCTCTTGCATGCAAGGCAAGCACTCTACCACTGAGCCACCTTCCCAGCCCCTCAGCTGAGTTCTGAGGATCAGAACTCAAAGCCAGCCTAAGCCGGAAAGTCTGTGAGACTCTTATCCAATAAAGCACCAGAAAGCCAAATGTGGCACTGTGGCTCAAGTGGTAGAGTGCTCACCTTTATCTGGAGAGCTCAGGGACAGCACCCAGGCTTAGAGTTCAAGCCCTATGACCTACAGAAAAAAAAAAAAGAAACATAGAAGTGCTATCTTTGCTCTAAAGAGAGACAACAAGATGTGTTCCTTCCTGAGGGATGCGTTCCTCACCTCAAGAACGAACGCTTGTTTCACAAGATGTCTGCCTTCCTGAGAAAGGTGCTTCTCCAAACTTAAGTAAGGTCCTGCCCCAAATGCAGGTCACAGAGCATCTCCTTATGTCAAGGATAAGGATCTGTTTTATGGCAGGAGGCATTCTCACCTGGAAAGTCAGAAAGCAGTACCAGGTGTGGTTAGAGCAAAGCCAAAGCACCTACCATTGCATAACTTTGAAGCCAGACCCCCTGCCTTTACCCTATAAATCTCTGCCAAGTTTTCTTATCGTTGTGACTTGTCCAAAAATAATAATAATTATTATTATTATTCAGTCATGGGGCTTGAACTCTGGGCTTGGGTACTGTCCCTGCGCTCTTCATCTCAAGGCAAGCGCTCTACCGATTGAGCCACAGCGCCACTTCTGGTTTTCTGGTGGTTTATTGGAGATAAGAGTCTCATGGACTTTTCTGCCTGGGCTGGCTTTGAACCAAGACCCTCAGATCTCAGCCTCCTGAGTAGCTAGGATTACAGGCGTGAGCCACTGATGCCTGGCCAAAAATTCTTATTCTGCAATCCAAGTCAAGGACCCTAAGTGAAGAGTTCCTACCTTTAAAGGAAATCTTTACTAATCCTCACGCGCATCTGGTGACAGAACTATAGTCCCCAATCCAAAAGATCTCTCTCTTCTGCTCCCTCCTTGTATCAGTACTAGGTTGGGTCTTAAACTTGGCCTGGACACTGTCCTTTAGCTTTTTGCTCAAGATTGGAACTCTGCCACTTGAGCCACAGCTCAACTTCTGGCTGCTTTGGTATTTAGTTGGAGATAAGGGTCTCTTAGACTTTCCTGGCTTGGACTCATGGTCAATGCTAGGATTATGGATTATAGCCAGCATTGCCCAGCTTCAAAAGGTTTTTTGTTTGGTTGGTCCTGGGGCTTAAACTCAGGGCCTGGACTGTGTCCCTGAGCACTTTTGCTCAACGCCAGTGCTTTACCACTTTGAGCCACATCTCCAATTCTGGTTTTCTGGTTGTTAACTGGAGATAAGCATGGCTGGCTTTGAACTGCTATCCTCATATCTCAGCCTCCTGAGCAGCTAGGATTATAGGCGTGAGCCACCAGTGCCAAGGTTCAAAAGGTTTCTTAATCTTAGTTTATCTCCCTCTAAAAGTGACGTGTTCGGCTACCCATTCTGCTTCATCAGATTTCTCAGGACCTGAACCGGGCCTCCGTTTCTTGGTAGTCACTCGCATAGATGAGATCTGCTGTGGTTTCCAGTTCATCGTGCAAACCTCTGGGTTCATAATCTCATTTTTGGCTGCTGAGTCAACAACGTATTTTTTCTCATTCACAGAAAGAAAACATGACGAGCAGTTCCTGAATTCGTCATCACTCTTGGCTCAATCTTTAGTCACTTTGGAACAATAAGTCCCAGGTTCCAGCGCTGGCTTCTTCCTTAATGGGAGAAGACTGGTGCCATGGAAATCGTTTACTCTGATGCCAGCCTGCATGGCCCTTAGGCCGTCTCTGTTCTGTGTTGTCTAAGTCTCCATCCACCTGGCATCCAGTTCCCCATTCATGAAAGTGCATGGCACAGAGCATGTGTATGTCACGGGGTTGTGGCAAGGAGTAAGTGGTAGTGGAGCTGGAGCTGGGGCACCGCATGTTCATGCTCAGTTCCTTATACTCCTTCCCCTTTGTCTCCCCAATATCCGAATAGTAGCAATAGTTCTAAGTGGACATACTCCTAATGCAAAGAATCCTGTGTAATATCTGCAAAACAGAAAGCAACCCCTCTGTATCAGCTACTCTGAACATTAGAAAACACTTTCCCATGCAAGAACAAAAGTCTTAGTCTGGCACTGGTGGCTCAGCCTGTAATCCTAGCTACTCAGGAGGAATGAGGCTCAAAGCCAATCTGGGCAGCAAAGTCCAAGAGACTCAGCTCCAGTTAACCAGCAAAAAGCTGAAAGCGGAGCTGTGGTCCAAGTGCTCGAATGCCAGTCTTGAATGCAAAAGCTAAAGGTATTGAGTTCAAGCCACAGTACACACACACACACACACACACACACACACACACACACACACACACGAGAGAGAGAGAGACAGAGACAGAGAGAGACAGAGATACAGTGAAGATGGCTCATAGCTCCCAGAGCTGCTATGGAGTTTATGCACAAAGGCCCTTGATGCAGGGCTGTGACACTGGGGTCCACAAATGTCCAAGAAGCACAGGTAAATCCAGGGGTTCTCAGAATTTGGCTGGAAAATGTCCTCTGTGTTTTCACTAACTCCTAACTGAAACCTAGCGTTTCCTTCCATTTAGAATCTGGAGGCATGGCTGATGGATCACATCCCACACCCTTTCTTACACTAACTGAAATGAATGTCTGCTGAGTGAAATCTTTATTCCACATCACAGTTCTTACAGGTGATGCCAGATGCCATTTGCATTCAGAATTAATTTAAAACTTTGACTTGAAGTGTTAGTTGAGAGGACTATTACCCCTTCACAGATTTTTTTTTTTTTTGGCTGTCTTGGATCTTAAACTCTGAACCTGGATGCTGTCCCTCAGCTCTTCAGCTAGGAATCAAACCCAGGACCTCATGCATGCGAGGCAAGCACTCTACCACTGAGCCACCTTCCCAGCCCTGGTACTGGTTTTTTGAATGGAAAGAACTGAGCTCGCTGAGCTTGATAAATCAATCATAATCTACCACTTGAGCCACACCTCCAACTTTTTGGAGATGAAACCTAACTTTTCTGCCCTGATTGGCTTCAAAATTTGATCCTCTGGATCTCAGCTTCATGAGTGGCTAGAATTTCAGATGTGAGCCACCAGTGCCCAGCTTCAGATTGGTTTTAAAAATATACCACAAATATGTATTTAAAACACTTGGTGGCTATAGTTTCAAAGCAGTTGTAATTCCCTTGTGATTGTGTTGAAGATTGTTCTCATGGAGGTCCACTAGATAAGAGGTCAGAGGCACACACAGGTTGAGTCACTGGGAGCTGGGAGTGTTGGACAGTGGTGAGTACTTACAGAAAATGCTGAGTCTCAGCACCACAGGTAGGAGGTGGTGGGTAGAAAGAGCTCTTGGTAAACACATGGGACCTGGAGCCAGTCAGCCAAAAACCCCCTGTCTCTGCTCTTTAGCAGCCAGGTTACCCTGAGCAAGCTGCCAGCTTCTGTGTGTCTTGGCTTCTGAAGGCTGTTGTAGAGTGTAACTGAAGAACAAAGATGGAGGGCACCGGCCAGGGTGATTTCCCTAGGAAAGAAACTTCTGCATCATGAACAGCAAGGCAAGTTACAGGGTTTAGAAAACTCACTCATTCTTTCATTCATTCATGGGATAAAGGTTTATTGAACTGAGGGTGTACCTGCATGATAAAGCATGTGCTTATAAAGCATGAGGCCTGGGTTCAAATTCCAGCAGTGTAATCATGGATAAGTGAATGAATCAATCAATCAGTGAAGGTTTACTGCATCCCTAACGTGTGCCTGTCCACACTGGCTCAACACTTGCAAAGTTTGGAGCAAGAGAAGAAATGGAGCCTGCAGAGCCCCTGTCTAAACAATATTGTAAACTAGCCAACTGTTCCTGTTCCTTTACTTTGACAGAGAAATAAGGAGAGAACCCTGGCCCTGAGTTCAGGCCCCAGTACTTGTGTGCACGTGTGCGTGTGCGCACACACACAATATTTTGTTTTCATCTCATGCATTAAAATAAAGAACTTCATGTAATTTGTGTTTTTTGACAGTAATGACTTAAGGGATTAATAGAGACAATACAATCATACCATCCAGGTCTGTAGCACACAGCTATAATCCCAGCACTTGGAAGGCTGAAGCAGGAGGATTGTGAGTTCAAGGCCAGCCTGGGTTACATGGTGAGAACCTGTCCTCAAAGCAAAACTAATGGGCTGGGCTGTAGCTCAGTGGTAAAGCAATTTCTTAGTGTGGTTCAATTCTGGTGAGAAAAGCAAAACACCTAGTAATACCAGTGTAGGTGGAATTTGCATTCATTTAATCTAAAATTTGATTGTAAGTACACGGAATTTTTTTTTTGCAGTTACTCAAAATTTTCAAAAACCTAGGTGATAATGTAATTTGTGGGGAAATGGATGGAACTTGAACAAATCATGTTAAGTGAGGTAAGCCAAGCTCAGAGAGACAAATGGCACCTGTTTTCTCTCATACGCAGAAATTAGATCTCAAATGTACTGGGATATGACAAATTATATAGGATTCTAGATACACCCAGCGAGACCAAAACAGGCACAATGCCAAAGTGCCTCTTCATATGTATAGAGAATTACAGACATATTGGAATGAACTCCAAGAGGCCTCTTTTTTTCTTTGATGAGTCTGTCTTCTGCATGGACGATGTGTTCACGTGTATGTCTTCGGGAGGGGGGCAGCGATCAGGTTCCAGGATGACGGTGGGTGGAGAGGGGAGTGAGGGAGCGGGGGAGAGCGCGGGATCCGCAGACACGGCAGGAAAGGGAACGCATCACTGCTGACTCAGGCCATTAATTAAAAAACAGTGGCAAGGGACGCAGATAGAGTATTTAAACAATCTGAGCCCTTTCAGCCTTTAGGATGTATTGACATCGCATTAAATACTGTCTGGGAAGGCATTGGCTGGTGGTTGTGGGGTGCACCATGGATCGGGGTGATCCTAGTGCGGAGCCAGCTTCCGGGCCGCCCTGTGTGTGCGTCTGCGCATGCTCCGCAGCTGCGCCTCCCTACTGCGCACGCGCGCCCTGCGTCCTCCTGCACCGTCCTCCGCACCGCGTGCCGCTTGCCGGGCCTTCGTCCGGGCTTGTAGACCGCAGCGCTCCTCACCACGAGGCGAAGACACTAATGGTGACGATGATGGTGATGGTCGGTGCTGCTTCTACAGAGCCGCAGATGGGCCGAACGGCCAGTTGGGCGTGTTTGTAAGCACCCCGCTTTCCCCAGGGCCGCACCCTCAGCCTGGAGGACGGGAGGAGGGCCTCCGGGGCGCCCACCCGCAGCAGCCCGCATCACGCCAGGCGTGGGTGTGCTCCGTGCGCGCCCCGCGTGTTCGCCCCATCACCGACGCTCCAGCGCGGCGCGCGTGCGTGCCCGAGGGTCCCGCGCTGCACGGCGTAGTGTATTTAGCTTATTGGACTCCCAAAGATTTGGACGTGTCGCGGTTCCTCTGATGGACGCTACGGCTGGTCGGGAAATGTGTGTGAGCCACGCAGGCGCAGTGGGCTCCCTGCGGGGGGGGGGGGGGAGAGGTGGACCGGAGCAGGTGCAGGCGCGAGGGGCGCGGCTCCTGCGTGACCTTGATGTGACCTCAGACCTTGAGGAAGCTTGGGAACACTGCATAGATCGTCGGGGTGCTTAAAAAAATAACTGTAGAGGGCTGGGAAGGTGGCTCAGTGGTAGAGCGCTTGCCTTGCATACTTGAGGCCCTGGGTTCCATTCTTCAGCATCACATAAACAAAAAGAAAAAAGCCGGAAGTGGTGCTGTGGCTCAAGTGGTAGAGCACTAGCCTTGAGCTGAAGAGCTGAGGGACAGCGCCCAGGCCCAGAGTTCAAGCCCCACAGCTGGACCCCCCCCCCCAAAAAAAAGAAGAGGTGATGCACAGAGGGATTACAGTTTTTTACAGCCGGGGAATGGATCCAGGGCCTCATGCATGCAAGGCAGGCCCTCTACCACTGAGCCACCTTCCCAGCCCTGTACATCACCTTCATAACAAAAACACTTTTTTAAAAAAGTGACTTTAGGGTAGATTCGCTTTGTATTTTATTGGAAGCAGATTTTATTATGCTCATCTGAAGAGGCCCCCACTTCTTCCTAAAAGTGTTTTGTTTTTAAGTCTTTTTTAGAGCCCTGGAGACTCCTTGCAGTAATTGCTGTGAGATCCGTGGTAACTGAATAAAACGGGATTCCTTCCTGCCCCGAAACCAGTTTTATCACTAGGGCTTCCAGGGCGGGTGGGCTTTGCCGTCCGCCCGGACCCCGCTGGGGAAGAGTCTGTCTGTTTCTAGTTGCATTCGGAGGATCAGAAGGCTGAAGTGGATCAAGCCATGTGAGAGGTATTTTAAAGCGAGTGAGCTTCGTGCCGTCTTAGCCTCGGCGGATGCGGCCGGCCACCCCGTGCTCAGCACAGGCTTTCTGAGCATCTTCTGAGCTGCGCTGGTTTGATTGCCTCCTGAGCATCTCTCTCCGCGTCGGTAGCTTGAGGATTCGAGAGAGAGAGCTGAGGGCTGTGCTGGGAAAGGGGAGGGGAGGTGACCACTCCACCCACGGGCTCACCAAAACCTAGACCTGAGTGGGTGGCATTCAGTTAAATGTCACCCCAAAGCACTCATGCAAATGAGCGGCCCCGGGAGGCTCCGGAGGGGATCTGTGGGCTTGATCGGGTGGCGCTCTGACATTCAGCCAGCTCTGTCAGCGGCAGGGGGACCCCTCACCATCGCCAGCGGCCGATCTTCCTCCCCTGGGTGGCCGCTGGCCCTGTGGGTGCTGCGCGGTGGGTGTGGGAAGCTGACCTGGGACATTTCCAACAATGTCTTGGAGCCCTTGAAACCTTCCCGAGCGGCACGTGCCAGCAGGGAGCCCCGCCCCTCCCGCGGCCACGCCCCTCCCGCGGCCACGCCCCTTCCGCGGCCACGCCCCTCCTGCGGCCACTCCCCCGGGTTCCTCCCTCCGCGCTCACTGTATCCATCTGGCTGGAAAGGCGGAGACTTGCGGAGGTTAACAGCTCTGTCCAGGGTCACACAAGCATCAGTGGCAGAGACGAGAGTCTGCCGCAAGCCGTCTGACACCGAAGCATGGGCGCCCAGCCCCGGGGCTCTCTGCTCCATTGCAGGACTCGTGTGTGTGCACATGTGTGCTTGTGCGTGGGTGTGCGACCAAATGACAGTAGGGGTATCAAGTCAAAACTGCCACGAGACCAGGTTCTGAGGGGCCACCCGTCATCTTAGCTTCTCCGGAGGCTGAGATCTGAGGGTCACACTGCAAAGCCAGCTGGGGCAGAAGAGGCTGTAATATTCTGATCGCCAGTTGGCCACCAACAAGCCCGAGGCACAGCTGTGGCCCAAGTGGCAGAGCACTACTCTTGCTCAAATGTGAGAGGCATCCAATCTATTTTAGTGCAAACCATTCTTGCATTCTTGCTCTCCACCCCGCGCTCCAGCCAGGCTTCTCAGTCTTCCTGGAGGTCTTCAGACCAGTGCTGGATGAGTTCATCTTCACTCTCCAGAGCAGTTCATTTTTCCTCCTCTTCCTTCTCCTCTTCCTTGCCTCTTCCTTTGTTCCTCTTCCTTCCTTTTCATTCTCTGACTTTCCTCTTCTTCCTTTTCCTCTTTTTTTTCTTCTCTTCCCTGTCCTCTTTTGTTTTGAAATGTAAAGCCCTCAAGTCCCTCCCAGATCTCTGTTTTGCCCAAGAATGTCACATGACACCAGTGAGTGGTCATTTTCCCTTGCCCCCTCTCCCCTCCTTCTCTTCCTCCTCTTCCCACCTCAGGCGACCCGATGCGGTCCTGTGTTCCAGCCCTGCTCCCTGTCCTGCTGATTGTCTGCTTGGACACACAGCCGTGGTGACTGCTGAGGTCTCTGTGGGATGGCCACAGCCTGGCCCAGCACCTACGTTCTTGTTCCTGCATTGTGGGGACAGCCTGGGCACAAAGGCTGGTCTTTGTTTTGAAGTGAGGTTCATGACCAGTGCTCTCAGGACACAGGAAAAGCTTTGACATTAGAGTTCTCAGAGATCTGGCCGCTGACCTGTGCTCTAAGAAGTGCTTTAGGTATCAGCGGGGGAGGAGGGGGGTTCTGAGGTCAGCCAGTGAATGAGCCACTGCACACACACCACACACACACACTGGCGCACGAGCACACGTGGTGGGGGGCTTTCCCCCGGAGGCCCCGCCTGCCTGAGTGAGCTCACTCCCCGGTGAACTCGCCGGCTGCACAGGAGCGCACACGTCTCTGCCCTGGCATCGCAAGGTTTGTGTCTTTGGGATCGGTGCGGGGCTGAGGTGGGGTGAGGGTGCACTTTGATCTTAGGGAGCATTTCTAGACTTTCTTTCTGTCCAAAAACCCACGCCACACAAGGAGAGGGAAATGTTTTTCTTTTCGCTCTCTAGTTTTATACCACACAAGCTCAGTTCTCCACACAGATGAGTCTGGGACTGTGGCAGAGGGAGCGTGGCGATGAGTTGGGCAGAGAGAGGTCTTTCTAGCTCCAGCAGGAGACGCGCGAAGAGTGGGAAGAATCTGCACTTGCCTAGCACTGCCTGGCAGCAGGACTCTGGCTCAGAGCCAGCCTCACCCCGGGGAGGGTTTTTGGTTGGTTGGTTTTGTGTGCTGATCCTGGGACTTGAACTCAGGGCTTGGGTGTTGTTCCTTAGCTTTTTCCACCCAAGGCTGGTACTTTACCACTTGAGCTACAGCTCAGCTTTTTGGTGGTTAATTGGAGCTGAGTCTCAAGGATTTTCCTGCCCTGCTGCCTTTGAACCATGACCCTCAAATCTCAGCTTCCTGAGTGGCTAGGATGACAGGCATGAGCCACCAGCCCTGGGCTCTCACTTGGATGTTACCGCTAAGGATCTCCGCAGATCCCAGAAGTCCCGAACAGACGTTGTTGGAAAGTTCATTCCTGGCTTTTGGCAAGCTTACCCTCCTCTTGCAGAAGTTCTATGAGTTTGTTACTTTTCCACTATATTCCATTGTTCATTGCTCCTTCAAACCCCCGAATCACAGTCCTGTGGACGCATTTAAGTCGTGGTTGAAATCTCCATGGTTCTGGAAGGAGAAACAGCCCGTCGTGGGAAATCCTTACACTTCGTCGGTGAGACAAAGTTCCTTTGCAGGCAAGGCGCAGGAACTTGGTTCAAATCCATCTCTGCGAGATTTCACCATGGGAAAAGCCTGCTACGGCGTGGTGACGGCTGTGCTGCTGCTCATGAAGTTTGAGAGGACCAGTTCCACGCAGGCTGCCTGCAGTGCTTGTGCCGCTGGTGAGTCCTGAGTGAATGCGGGCACACACCAGTGTCCTGGGGGCCCGTGGCAGTCGGGGCTGGGTCTCTTAGGGTTGGGTTGCTCGTTTACTTGATGGGGTGTGAACGCAGCCTCCGGGTGTCAGCTTTGTCATCCAGGGGACAAGAGAAATCATCCACTAGGGTCAGCAAGGCAGGCGTGGTGCCGTAGCATGCAACCCAGCTGGGCCTGCGGTGATCGGCACCAGCTCGGCTGCTGGGCTCTCCCTGCAGCCTGGAGGCAGAGCGGGAGGTGAGCGGGCCGGGGCCGGAGGTCTGCGCAGCCCCAACAGCGGGAAAGTCAGCGCAGCTGTGCAGCACAGCGCCTGCATCGCCTCCCAACCCAGTCCTGCTCATCTCCAGGACCAATCAGGACAAAGCAGACCATCTTATTCAGTAGATAAGGGAAATTGTGTTCTTTCTCTTGATGTGCTGTTGGTATTCCTAATTCTTTGGCTTGGCTGAGCGTAATCTTGAAAATGTATAATAAAGTCAGTTGGGGGGGGGTTCAGTGGTTCACGCCTGTCATCCCAGCTACTCAGGGGGCTGAGATCTGAGGATCCCGGTTCAAAGCCAGCCCAGACAAGAAAAGAAAGTCCATGAAACTTGTATCTCCAAGTAACAACCCAAAACTCCAGAAATGGAGCTGTGGCTCAGAGTGGTAGAGCACTAGCCTTGAGCACAATAGCTCAGGGACAGCTCCCAGGCCCTGGGTTCAAACCCCCAGGACTGGCGCGCGCGCGCACACACACACACACACACACACACACACACACACACACACACACATCAATGGACAAAGCGAATGACCATCACTGTGACATCTGAGAAATGAATCCGTCTGGTTTTCTTGGGAAGGTCCTTGTGCTGTGCCTCCCTGTGCCTTCCTTGCCACACACTTCCACCTGTCTCCTGCCTCCCCCAGGCACCTTCTGCAGAAGGAATGGGAGCCAGCCGTGCATCCCCTGCCCCCCACGCAGCTACTCCAGCATGGGCGGACAGAAGGCCTGCCACATATGTAGGGCGTGCGAAGGTACGGGGAGAGCGGCGGGAAGGCGCACGTCATTCTGGCTGCGGACTGACCATCTCAACCCAAGTCTTCAGCGTCAGCCACCCCATGGCTCGGGCCTGTAATCCAGCTACTCAGCACGCTGAGATCTGAGGATCATAGTTTGAAGCCGGCCTGGGGAAGTAAGGTCTGGGAGACATTTATCTCCAATGAAGCAGCACAAAATCGGAAGTGGAGCTGTGGCTCAAGTGGTAGGAAGTGCTAGCCTTGAGCAGAAAAGCTCAAGGACAGCACCAAGGCCCTGAGTTCAAGCCCCAGGACTGGCTCACAAAACAACAACAAATCTTAGGCATCAAAGATGCTGATGATTTGGTCAGTGGGCAGGACTAAGTGAGATGGTTTCTGTATGTAGTGGCAATTAGTTCGTGTGGAGCGTTTTATATAGTAGAGGAGGTGTCCACCTGACGAGAGGTTTTTAATTAGTGATGTGTAAAAATGTCCTGATGAGGATTTAAAAATCAATAGTGAATAGTCTGAGCCTAGTGCTCTAGTGTACTCCTGCAGTCCCAGCACTTGGGAGACTAGGCTAGCTGGCCTACAGAGCAAGTCCCTGTCTCAAAACAAAGTAAGCATTATACTGTAAAATCTGCTTTCTTTTTGGCAGTTGTGGGGCTTGAACTCAAGGTCTGGGTGCTGTCCCTGAACTCTTTTGCTCAAAGTTAGTGTCTGCCACTTTGAGCCACAGAGCCATTTCTGGTGGTTAGAGATAAGAGTCTCATGGACTTTCCTTGCCCAGGCTGGCTTTGAACCTTTGATCCTTAGAGCTCAGCCTCCTGAGTAGCTAGGATTACAGGTGTGAGCCATCAGTGCCCAGCCTATACTGTAAAATCTTTAAGAGCATTACAAGCAAGCCACATGCCAGTATCCCAGTCTTGTAATCCTAGCTGCTTGGAAGGCTGAGATCGGGAGGATCACCAGGCTTGGTCTCTAAAGGAGGAAACTGGACACCGTTTCTGCACACCTGTGTTCCTAGCAACTATGGGAAGCCTACAGTAGGTGGCTCAGTACAGGATCAGGCTAGGGAGAGGCTGTCCTGAAAGTAACAGCACAGAACAGTGCTGGAGGCATGGCTCAGCAGAATAGCACCAGCCTGCCAGGCACAGGACAACACAAATTTGCTTCTTGGACTTGGAGGTGGGGTGTTGGCTTTGCAGGTCTTTTCAGAGTGAAGAAGGAATGTTCCTCCACCAGCAACACAGAGTGTGAGTGCATCTCGGGGTTCCACTGCCTGGGGCCTGGCTGCTCCCAGTGTGAGCCGCGCTGCAGGCCAGGTGAAGAGCTTGTCGCAGCAGGTAGGTGCCCGTGTCCTGCCCAGCTTGCTCCAGCTTAGAGCCTCACCCGTGAGTCCAGGGTGGGGCGTTCGTACGGTGCTTTAGTTCATGATGCGTCTGGATGGATCAGGAGCTACTCCCCTGAGGTGTGGAGCCAGGCCCCTGGGTGATCCCCGGAACCGTGGTTTTCTGCTTGTGTGAGACACAGACAGCAGTGAGTGGCGATCAGAGCAGGAACGAGCCCTGGGCGGATGGGGCGTGCTGAGCTGCTCCTTTCCCCTGTCCCCCTGAACGCAGGCTGTGTGGACTGCCCCTTTGGGACGTTTAACGACCAGGAAAGCGGCCCCTGTCAACCCTGGACCAAGTAAGCAGCGTTGCATTTGGCTTGCCCAGCAAAGGGAGGGAGGAAGCGCGGGGTCTCTTGGGTCTGTCTGCCCAGGCGGGCTTGGCGCTGAGTCCTCAGATTTCAGCCTCCCAGGCAGCTAGGATTACAGGCGTGAGCCACAGCCCCATGCCAGAACCAGGATTTATTTATTGACCCTGATGTGTTTTGTCGCATGCCCCTCTGTGAAGTGGCAGCCCCCCCCCCGCCCCGGCCAGCGCTGGCCCTCACACCCTGGGGCCAGGGGTCAGCTGTGAGGAGACGGGGTGGGGGGCAAAGCCCCCAGGGCCCCGTCACCCACCAGGGAGAAAGAAGAGCTCGGTTGGGTGTGGGAAGTGGGTTATACTGTGGAGCTCAGAAGCCGGTGACACGAGCAGGAAGCGAGTGGGGGGGGGCACCCTCTGCCCACGCCGGGGACCCAGGTTGTGCGGATGGCAGATCTCCTCGCCCAGCCCTCATACCCACGCGGACGCTGAACTGGCCTCTTCCCCCCATGGCAGCTGTTCCTCGGATGGAAAGCCTGTCCTCGTGATGGGCACCAGCACCCGCGATGCCATCTGCGGCCCCGCTCTGGCCGTCTCCTCTCCAGGTACTGCCGCCAGCACACCTGCCCTGCGCGGCCAAGGACTGGGCTTGTGACCGTCAAGTGAAGGCTGGGGGCGGGGGGGGGGATGCCTAGAACCCCAGGGCTTAAGCGATGGAGGCCAGCCCAGGCTACAAGGCCAGTCGGGGCTGTGCTGTGAACATGAGCCAAAAATAAGTTAAAAGACAGGAAAGAAGGAGGGAGGGAAGAAATTAAAGTGGAGAGGGGAGGGGAAGAAAAGGGAGAGGAGGGGAGAGGGGGGAGAGGGAGGGGAGGGAAAGGAAGAGGAGGTGAGGGGAAGGGGAGGAGTAGGAAGGGGAGGGGAGAGGGGGTCTTGGTGGGTGTGGAAACTCCCTGTACTGCCCCCTTCAACTGTGCCTGCAGCGGGGGCCTCTGGGTGCCTTCACAGACCCCCCCTAATTTTCTCAGATGTTTGTCATTCAGTAGTCTGAGGCATTCATTAGAAGTTAGTGTGAGGCTCACCCTAAACAGATAGGGGAGCACCAAGAAAAGGGGGTTCTGGGGTCCTGCATTTTCTATCTGCTACAAAGCCTGAGCCACTTCGTTAGAGCTTCTGGTTGTTTTGCTTTTGAATTCAGCAGTTTTGAGGTACCAGTGTGATGGCCCTGGTGTGATGGCACTGGTGTGATGGCATTGTGTGATGGAGCTGGTGTGATGGTGTTGTGTGATGGCCCTGGTGTGATGCTGCTGGTGTGATGACATTGGTGTGATGGCGCTGGCGTGATGGCGCTGGTGTGATGGTGTTGTGTGATGGCCCTGGTGTGATGGCCCTGGTGTGATATTGCTAGTGTGATGACATTGGTGTGATGGTCCTGGTGTGATGGCCCTGGTGTGATGGAGCTGGTGAGATGGCGCTGGTGTGATGGCGTTGTGTGATGGCCCTGGTGTGATGCTGCTGGTGTGATGACATTGGTGTGATGGCGCTGGTGTGATGGTGTTGTGTGATGGCCCTGGTGTGATGCTGCTGGTGTGATGACATTGGTGTGATGGCACTGGCGTGATGGCGCTGGTGTGATGGTGCTGGTGTGATGGCGCTGGTGTGATGGTGCTGGTGTGATGGCGTTGTGTGATGGCCCTGGTGCGATGGCGCTGGTGTGATGGTGCTGGTGTGATGGCGTTGTGTGATGGCCCTGGTGTGATGGTGTGTGATGGCCCTAGTGTGATGGCCCTGGTGTGATATTGCTAGTGTGATGACATTGGTGTGATGGTCCTGGTGTGATGGTCCTGGTGTGATGGCCCTGGTGTGATGGTGCTGGTGTGATGGTGCTGGTGTGATGGCCCTGGTGTGATGACGCTGGTGTGAAGGCCCCGGTGTGATGGCACTGGTGTGATGGCGTTGGTGTGATGGCGTTGGTGAGATGGCCCTGGTGTGATGACCCTGGTGTGATGGAGCTGGTGTGATGGCGTTGTGTGATGGCCCTGGTGTAATGACACTGGTGTGGATGGCGTTGTGTGATGGCCCTGGTGTGATGGCACTGGTGTGATGACATTGGTGTGATGGCCCTGGTGTGATGGTCCTGGCGTGATGGCGCTGGTGTGATGGCGCTGGTGTGATGGCGCTGGTACGATGGTCCTGGTACGATGGCCCTGGTGTGATGGTCCTGGCGTGATGGCGCTGGTGTGATGGCGCTGGTGTGATGGCGCTGGTACGATGGTCCTGGTACGATGGTGCTGGTGTGATGGCGCTGGTGTGATGGCGTTGGTGTGATGGTCCTGGTGTGATAGTGCTGGTGTGATGGCCCTGGTGTGATGGCCCTGGTGTGATGGAGCTGGTGTGATGGAGCTGGTGTGATGATGGTGCTGGTGTGATGGCGTTGGTGTGATGGCGCTGGTGTGATGGTCCTGGTGTGATGGCCCTGGTGTGATGGCCCTGGTGTGATGGAGCTGGTGTGATAGTGCTGGTGTGATGGCCCTGGTGTGATGGTGCTGGTGTGATGGCGTTGTGTGATGGCCCTGGTGTGATGACATTGGTGTGATGGCCCTGGTGTGATGGTCCTGGTGTGATGGCCCTGGTGTGATGGCCCTGGTGTGATAACATTGGTGTGATAGTGCTGGTGTGATGGCCCTGGTGTGATGGTGCTGGTGTGATGGCGTTGTGTGATGGCCCTGGTGTGATGGTGCTGGTGTGATGGCGTTGTGTGATGGCCCTGGTGTGATGGTGCTGGTGTGATGGCATTGTGTGATGGCCCTGGTGTGATAGTGCTGGTACAATGGTCCTGGTGTGATGGCATTGGTGAGATGGCCCAGGTGTGATGGTTCTGGTATGATAGTGCTGGTGTGATGGCCCTGGTGTGATGGCACTGGTGTGATGGCCCTGGTGTGATAGTGCTGTTGTGATGGCCCTGGTGTGATGGCGCTGGTGTGATGGCGTTGTGTGATGGCGTTGTGTGATGGCCCTGGAGTGATGGTCCTGGTACGATGGTCCTGGTGTGATGGCATTGGTGAGATGGTTCTGGTGTGATAGTGCTGGTGTGATGGTGCTGGTGTGATGGCGCTGGTGTGGTGGCGCTGGTGTGATGGCGCTGGTGTGATGGTGCTGGTGTGATGGCCCTGGTGTGATGGCATTGGTGTGATGGCCCTGGTGTGACGGCACTGC
Organism: Dipodomys ordii; assembly: GCF_000151885.1. Classification (NCBI taxonomy): domain Eukaryota; kingdom Metazoa; phylum Chordata; class Mammalia; order Rodentia; family Heteromyidae; genus Dipodomys; species Dipodomys ordii. Next base: position 4,511,972 of record NW_012267222.1, on the reverse strand, counting down.
CACCCTTCTTCCTGCCCAGGCCCCTCTCCACAGAGCCTTGTTGTCTTCACGGTGCTGATGGTGGTTACAGTGCTGGTGCTGCTCTTCCTCCTCGTTCTTCAGCTCTCAGTGGTGAAATGGAGCCGAAAGCAATTCCTGTACATCTTCAAACGACGTAAGCTGACCTCACGTGGTGGACGTGCCTCAGGAGGGGTTCACAGCCAGGGAAGAGGGCACCAGAGATTGTTTTTCAATTGTGGAAACAAGGTTAGGTTAGGCACAGTGGCACATGCCTGCGTCCCAGCACCTGGGGGGCTGAGATCCAGGTAAGGCCCGGCTACATAGGGAGAGCCTGTCTTAAAACTCCAGAAGCAGCCTGGCATCAGTGGCTCATCTCTGTGATCCTAGCTACTCAGGAGATTGAGATCTGAGGATCGCAGCTCAAAGCCAGCCTGGGCAGGAAAGTCTGTGAGACTCCTATCTCCAGTGAACCACTAGAACACCAGAAGTGGTGCTGTGGCTCAAAGTGGGAGAGCACTAGCCTTGAGCAAAAAGCTTAGAGACAGCACCCAGGCCCTGAGTTCAAACCCCACAACTGACAAAAATGAAAATCAACCAGCTAACCAAACAGAAACAGAAGCCCCTGGGTTAAGGCAGGGCACGGCTAAACTACAGTGCACAGAATGGCTCCTGTAGAGAATATTCCAGATCCCGAAGCTTGGCTTCGAGAAAAATCACAGGCATGTGCCACTGTGCCCAGCTTTTTACTTGAAACAGAGTTTCACAAGGTTTGGCCTTCAGCTGTGATCCTCTATCTGAGAGCCTCCCATAGCTAGGATTACAGGCATGAGCTGTGGGTACTGGTGGTTGTTTTTTAACCTAGGAATAAACTAAGTGAGATGTCAAGAATGTAAGCCTTGCTCCCTGGTAGAGAAGATCAAACTTTTCCAGCACAGTTGGAAAGACACCCCACCCCCACCAGCTCAGCAGTGCACTACAACCCTGCAGGTGTGTGTGTGTGTGTGTGTGTGTGTGTGTGTGTATGCACGTGTGCGCGCGCACACACACACACTGCTGCTGATCCTGGGTCTTGAACTCAGAGACTAGGTGCTATCTCTGAGCGCTTTAGCTCAATGCTGGCGTTTTTCCACTTGAGCCAAAGTTCTCCTTCAAGCTTGAAGTTCTCCTTCAAGCTTTTTGGTGGTTATTGGAGGTAAGAGCCTCACGGACTTTCCATCTCAGGCTGGCTTTGAACCTCAGCCCTCACACCTCAGCCTCCAGAGTAGCTGGGGTTACAGGTGTGAGTCATTGATGCCAGCCCCCCCTGCGGTTTGAAGTTACATTTCCCTGCTGAAGAGCTGAGGCCCCTTTCCTGTTTGGCCAGCCATTCGGAGTTCCTGCTTGAAGTGATGGATGGGCTTCTGGGTAGTCTCCACCGTCCCGGCTTCCGCTTCTCACGGGCGTACAGGAAGCTTCCGCCCCAGCCAGCTCACAGCGCAGAGGCTTTTCCTCTCCTGTGGTCTGCTCTGTCATTCTCCCCAAGTCTCCGGAACCTCAAAGCTGCCCGGGCCTGGCGTCCCCGCCCACTCACAGGACCCTGTGCTCTCCAGGCTGCTGCCCGGCCGCTTTTTGCTTTAGTTTTTCTGGTAAGGCCTCACATTTTTGTCTGGGATTGGCCTGAGATCATGAGCCTCCTACCTGACAACCCTGCTTTAGCTGAGATTATAGGCATGCGCTCCAATGCCCAGCCTGACAGCAAGATTCTTCATAAGGCACTTTTTCAAAGTCTTTATGAGTAATTAGTGGATCGTAATGAAATTGTAATACTTTAAAACAACAACAACAACAGGCAGGGTGCCTCACACCTGTAATCCTAACTACTCAGGGTCTGAGGATCATGGTTCAAAGCCAGCCTAGGCAGGAAAGTCTGGGAGACTCTTATCTCCAATCAACCACTAGAAAACAGGGAGTGGCGCTGTGGCTCAAATGGTAGAGTGCTCTCCTTGAGCTGAAGAGCTGAGGGACAGCGCCCAGGCCCAGAGTTCAGGCCCCATGACTGACCAAAAAAAAGTAAAAAAAAACCCACTTCAGGTCCCTAAGAAAACTTTTTATTCAATAATAATAATAGGAGTAGAGGCATGGCTGATGTATTAGAGTTCTGTCTTGTGAGTACAGAGCCTTGAGTGGAATCCCCCATACTGCAGAGAACATTACAGATCCAAGGAGCTGCAGATGCAGAGCTGAGCAGCGTCCTGTGCCCATCACCAGTCCCTCCGAAAGCACGCGATGTGACATGTCATCACGCATGCATGCACGCAGCGCAGCTGAGCAGAGAGCAGCCCTTTGCCACTGATAATCTCCGGCACTTCCCAGCCACGCCCACCAGCCCTGCCCCTGCCAGGCACCCCCCACCCCCACTCCCCCTGTGACTTTGTCATCTGGGGTGTTCCATAAACAGGGTCACACAGTAAGGGACTTCTTCTGCTGGCCCTTGCCTGGCATCTCACTTCCTAGCCAACATGCCTTTAGTCAGGGCGCCTTCGGTTTCCATGGCTGTAGTAAGCGGGCCTTTGCCGTCTGGGGTGGGGGTTCTCTGAGATGCTCCCCGCCTGCGCGGGCCTGAGCTTTGAACACATTCTCCCCCACCACGTTCCTGCTCTTCCCCTCCCTCCCTCGTTTGTTGGATGCCTTTGCTGACTCCACAGCTAAGAGTGTATACATTCAGCACAGGGGCGGCCAGAGGCTCCCACCACTGCTGAGCAGACACAGGTCGGTTTAACTTTTTCAAGAGCCTCCATACTGATTTCCATAATGCTTGCACTCGATTCATTCCCACCAGTGTATGAGGGGCCTTCTTTCCCTCCACATTTCTTTTGTTTTTCCCTCTTTCCTCCCTCCCTCCCTCCCTCTCTCTCTCTTTCTTTCTTGTCGGTCGTGGGGCCTGAACTCTGGGTCTGGGTGCTGTTCCTCAGCTCTTCAGCTCAAGGTTAGTGCTCTATCATTTGAGCCACAGCGCCACTTCTGGCTTTTTCTGCTTATGTGGTGCCGAGGAATCGAACTCAGGGCCTCATGCATGCAAGACAAGCGCTCTATCACTGATCCACCTTCTCAGCCCTAGTATATGGTTTTCCATCCTTTGTTAGAAGTAGAGCCAAAATGGCTGCAGCTGTGTGGCTTTATTCCTGAGTCTTCTATTCTGCTCCATTAGTCTTTTCTGTTTCTGTGCAAGTACCATGCTGTTTTTGTTACTATGGCTCTGTAGTGTAATTTGAAGGCAGATATTAAGCATTGCTTTATATGCTCAGGGTTGTTTTTTACTTTTCAAGGTCTTTTATGCTTCCACAGGAGTTTTTATATGTGTATGTGCCAGTCCTGAAGCTTGAACTCAGGGCCTATGCACTTTGCTTGAACTTTTTCGCTCAAGGCTAGTGCTTTTCCACTTGAGCCACAGCTCCACTTCTAGCTTTTTTTTTTTTCTTCTGGAATTAGAAATAAGAGTCTCATGGTTGGGGCTGGGAAGGTGCTCAGTGGTAGAGCGCTTGCCTTGCATGCATGAGGTCCTGGGTTTCATTCCTCAGCACCACATAAGCAGAAAAAGCCAGAAGTGGCGCTGTGGCTCAAGTGATAGAGCGCTAGCCTTGAGCTGAAGAGCTGAGGGACAGCGCCCAGGCATAGAGTTCAGAACCCCTGACCGGCAAAAAAAAAAAAAAGAAAAGAAAAAAAGAAGTCTCACGTTTTTTCCTGGCTTGGCTGCTTCCAGCCATAGTCCTCAGATCTCAGCCTCCTGAGCTGCCAGCATCAGGCCCATGTATGTTTTCGTATTAATTTGTCTGTTTTTGCAGAGAATGACATGGGATTGCATTGCATCTAGCTGTTGCCATGACGCCAGCTCTGCCCGTCCATGAGCGTGGGAGCGCTTTCCATCTGCTGACAGCTTTGATTTCTTTCTTTCTTTCTTTCTTTTTTGGTTGGTTGTGGGGCTTGAACTCTGGGCCTGGGCGCTGTCCTTCAGCTCTTCAGCTCAAGGTGAGTGTTCTACCATTGAGCCACAGCACCACTTCTGGTTTTCTAGTGGATTATGGGAGGTGAGAGTCTCATGGACTTTCCTGCCCAGGCTGGCTTTGAACTGTGATTGTCAGATCTCAGCTTCCTAAGTAGCTAGGATTACAGGTGTGAGCACCGGTGCCCGGCTTGATTTCTTTCTTTAAGGTTTTATAGTTTTCATTGTGGGGCTTCCACCTCCTTGGTTAATTTTATACCTCAGTATTTTATTTCTTTTTGAAGCTATTGCGAATGGAATGGTTTTCCTGATTTCTTTTTTAGCTTGCTCATTGTCGGTATATGGAAAAGCTACTAATCTTTGTATGTTGGTCTTACATCCTGCTATATTGCTGAAGATGTTGATCAGATCTAGGAGTTTTGTGATGGAATCTTAGGATCCTTTTATTATGGCATCAGATCATCTGCAAATAGGGATAATTTGACTTCTTCCTTTCTTTCTTTTTTAATTTTTTGTCGGCTGTGGGGCTTGAACTCTGGGCCTGGGCGCTGTCCCTCAGCTCTTCAGCTCAAGGCGAGCGCTCTACCACTTGAGCCACAGCGCCACTTCCGGTTTTCTGGTGGTTTATTGGAGATAGGAGTCTCACGGTCTCTCCTGCCCGGGCTGGCTTTGAACTGAGATCCTCAGATCTCAGCCTCCTGAGTAGCTAGGATTACAGGCGTGAGCCACCAGTGCCCGGCTTTTCTTTCTTTTTTATTGTGAAAATACTGTACAGAGGGATTACAATTACATGGGCAAGATAATGAGTACATTTCTTATCAAGCATTGTAGCCTCTTCCTTTGTTTCCCCTTCCCATCCCTTCCCATCCTCCCCCTACTCCCCCACCCAATTCTCCTCCCCCCGCCAAAGTTGTAAAGTTTGTTTTCGACATGACTTGTACATCTCATTGTTGCAATGGGTCCACCTGTATCCCTATTTAAATGATTTGTTTTTTCCCTTCCCTTCCACAAATTATACTGATATCAAATACAGTGAAAGCAGGGGTTATACCGTGGGGCAGGGGGTGATTAGGTTTTGAGTGGACATGTTTTATACCTCTAAGAGAAGCACAGTTACAACATAATATGCTAACATTTAACTTTCAGAAACTACAGGAGCTGGGAAGGTGGCTCAGTGGTAGAGCTGCTTGCCTTGCACGCATGAGGCCCTGGGTTCCATTCCTCAGCACCACATAAACAGAAAAAGCCGGAAGTGGCACTGTGGCTCCAGTGGTAGAGTGCTAGCCTTGAGCTGAACAGCTGAGGGACAGCGCCCAGGCCCAGAGTTCAGGCCCCATGACCGGCAAAAAAAGGAAACTACAAAGAAAAGAAATGGCCAATCTCCTTTCTAGAAGCAATTGTACATTCTTCACCCTGACAAGGAAAGGAGGAAAGAGCCAACTATTCTGCATTCTTGCAGCATTGCTACAATGTGTGTGTGTGAGAGAGAGAGAGAGAGAGAGAGCGAGAGCGAGAGAGAGTGAGAGAGCGAGAGAGAGAGAGAACCAGAGAGAGACCCAGTCCTGGTACTTGAACTCAGGACCTGGGCACTGTCCCTGAGCTTTTGTGCTCAAGGCTAGAGCTCTACCACTTAAGTGACAGCTCCATTTCTGGCCTTTTTGGTAGATAAACTTTCCTGCCTAGACTGGCTCTAGACTATGATCCTCAGTTTTCATCCTTCTCAGGATTACAGACGTGAGCCCCAGTACCTGGCTCAACTTGGTTTTGTTTCCATTTTGTTTTTTGTTACTGGGCCTTGAACTCAAGACCTTGTGCTTGCTAGGCTAGCATTCTACTGCCAAGGTAAACCTCTAGCTCTTTTTCACTGTTTTTGAGGTAGGGTCTTGCTTATACCTGTACCCCAGTTTGCCTATTTTTGGTTTCCTGTCATTGCTGGTAGAACTTTATCTAAAACAAGCATCTAGTCTCTCATCAGCGTTGCTGCAGAGATGAAATTATGGGCTGCTGGAGTGAATCCATGGTTGTGTCTAACAGGGATATTCATGCTAAAGTGGCTCAAGTTCAAGACATTTTTTTTTTAGTCCTTGTAGAAAATAAAAGAATTAAGTTTTTAAAGGAGAAAGTCTTCTTAATCCTTAGGAAAAGCTTGTAAATACTAGTCATCTCATTGTAGATACGTTTGTTATTAAAGTTGTGAGCATTTGCTGCTCAAAGCAGTTCTGGATGAGCTGGGTGGCAAGGTTCAAGTGGCAGAGCACCCGGCTAGCCGATGCAAGACCTGGAGTTCAAATCTCAGTACTGACAAAAAAAGTTGTCTGCTGCTGTGCTGGGTGGAAAGTGCCATCCGATCAAAAGAGATTGTAAAATACGAGTATCTTTCCTTTTGAGCGTTTATGACACCAGTACAAATGGCCCAAGAGGAAGATGGCTGCAGCTGTGGGTTTCCCCAAGAAGAGGAAGGAAGGTGTGAGCTGTGAAGTGGGAATCGGAGGAGCTGGGACACCCAGGCGGAGAGGAACGCCGCAAACACACCTGCCCGGCCTGACATGAAAATTCCCCAGCATCAACACCAGCGCCTCCGGCGAAGCTCTCCCAATGCTCCACGTTTATGAAAGGGTGGGCAGCGTGCGTGGCACAGGGCATTTTCTAAATGCCACTTAAGAGGCCCAGGCTGGGCACTTGGTTGTTGTTTTGTTTATGTAGTGGTACTGGGGTTGAACTCAGAGCCTCACGCTTTCAGTTGGCTTATTCACTCAAGCCTGGCACTCTACCACTTGAGCCACAGCTCTACTTTTGGCTTTTTGCTTGTTAATTGGACAGAAAAGAGTCTCTTGACTTTCCTGGCTTTGAACTGTGATCCTCAGATCTCAGCCTCCAGAGTAGCTAGGATTACAAGTGTGAACCACCAGCATCTGCCTGGGCTAGTTTTTGTTTTTGTTTTTAATTTACTACAGATGATAATTCTAATCACATGTCAATAAATATACATATATATAAAATTATATACATTATATATTTTAATAATGTAGGATTTTACATGTTTGAAAATATGACAGATGACAAGAAGCCCTAAAACTGTGTTCTTTAGTTCTGCTTGTTTGCGGGCTTCATGAGCATGGTATTTTGCTGTATCTTGTTTGAATAGTTGAAAATTACCTTTATAAGAGACTTCCACATGGTTGTGTGTTGTGTGTTTTCATTTCACAATGTGGTTTTTTTTTTGTATGTTTGGGGCTTGGATTCGGGGTCTGGGGCTCTGCTTTTTTTTTGCTCAAGGCTGGTGCTCCATCAACTTGAACCTTGCTTTTCAGTAATTAGTTGGAGATAAGAGCCTCATTTTCTGACCCCAGCTGGCTTGAATCATGATCCTCACATCTCAGCTTCTGAGCAGCTAGCATTATGGTCATGAGCTCCTGCACTAAGAAAGACAGTTGTTTTGTTTGCAATAATAATAGTTTCTTCCTATTCTAGTCCTTTATTTCCTATGCTTGACTTATTTCTTGGACTTAAGACAATGTGATAGTCTTTGTTGATGGAGAACACCTTTAGCTTTTCTAAAATATATTTACTCCCATTAAGAGAGTTTCCTTCCTGGTTTGTGAAGAGGTTTTTTTTTTAAAGAACTGCATATTTTTAGTTATTATAAAGGTGCTGTACAGAGGGGTGACAGTTACATAAGTCAGGTAAAGAGTACATTTGTTTGCTCTCTCCCACTTTTTCCCTCCCATCTCTAATCACAAGTTGTATAGTTCATTTCAGCATGGTGTCTAGTGAGTACCACTGCTGCATTTGTTACCCTCTGTCCCTCTACCTCAGTGCCCCCACCCCCTCCCCCAGGACAGATAAATGAACAAATAAGACAAAGAAAAGAGAACAAAAGCAGCAACAACAATAAAAAAAACCTTAGCCGTGAGCCGGTGGCTCACGCCTGTAATCCTAGCTACTCAGGAGATTGAGATCTGAGGATCATGGTTCAAAGCCAGCCCAGGCAGGCCCACGATGAAGAGGCCAGATGTGGCTCCCTGCCCTGTGGTTCATGCAGGAAATCAGTGGCTGGTGGCATCTACAGCCCCAATTCTGCCGTCACAGCCAAGCCTGCCATGAGGAGACTGAGGGAATTAGAAGACAGTAGAAGCTCTGCCGCTCAACATATCCCTAGCTTATAGTACACGTGTTCATGTATATAACAAAAGAAGCGGTGAACGTGAGACCCAGGAAGTGTGAATCATCTTCCCCCACTGACAGTTCACAACCAAGAGGAGGAGAAGGAGGAGAATACTAATTAAGGATAGAAAGAAGGAAAGGAAAAGAAAAAGAGAAAGGAAATCCTGTCAACAAAATGATCCCCTTTAGGGGGTTAACTTAGGAAATCTACTCATTCATTTTATGAAAATGAATATAAAATTAGATGATCAAAATAAATGAGCACAGTTAGGTGTATATACGAGTTGGAAAATGGCTTTCAAATGCTTAAAAACACCCCAGGTGGGCTGAGTGGAAGATGCCACTGAGATGGAAACTTGGGGGTGTCGGGGCACTTGGGGGCGCTCCCCTGCACGGAGCAGGTGTTTCCACCGTAGGCAGAGTGTCCAAAGGGCACAGCCCGAGTGGGCCGTGTGAGAGCTGGTATGGTAGGCCACGAGGGTAATCAGCGTTTTTTATTGGTTATTATTCTTTGCAGCGTGGGGGATTAGGTGAGCCCTCTGACGCGGGAGCCACACCTGAATCCTTTAGTGTCCATTTTGTTTTTGAGACAGAGTCTCTTCACTGCCTTCACTGATCCTCCTGCCTCCACCTCCCAGGTAGCTGGGATTACAGGCATGTGCAAACACACCTGGTTACTTAAGGCTTTTGTTTGTTAACACTCTACAATAAAACAGGTCTATCTTCAGGGGGAAAAAATGACTAAGACATAAGAGAGCTTATTTTTTGTTTATTTATTTATTTTTGGGTCCGGTTGTGGGCCTGAACTCTGGGCGCTGTTCCTCAGCTCTTCAGCTCAAGGCTAGTGCTCTACCAATTGAGCCACAGCGCCACTTCCGGCTTTTTTCTTTTTGCTTATGTGGTGCTGAGGAATTGAACCCAGGGCCTCA
>NW_012267222.1:4501055-4501850 GCF_000151885.1 Dipodomys ordii | reverse complement strand
CCCGGGCTTAATTTCCTGGTTCCTGCTGAGAAAAGGCCGATGGGCACAGAATGGCGCTTCTTGTTCCCATAGTGCCATGGGCTCCTCTGCAAATACTTCTTCCCATAATGTCCCGGGATCTCCCCACAGCGCCTCAGACGCCTGCCCAGAGCGTCCTGCTTCCCATAATGCCCTTGACTCCCATAATGCCTCAGTCTCCTCAGAGGGCCCTTCTGCTTCCCAGAGTGCCCTGGACTCTCCCATAATGCCTCAGTCTCCTCAGAGGGCCCTTCTGCTTCCCAGAGTGCCCTGGGCTCCCCCCATAATGCCCTGAGTTCCTGCTCAAAATGCCACGTCGGTAGAGAGTGAGGTAATGACGCATCCGTGAGTGGGCGTGACCAGTCAGATCCGCCTTCATTCTAGGGTATGACCAATCAGATTTACTGCCATTCTCGGGCATGACCAATCATATTAGCTTCTGTGCCGACCTGAGCTGGGGGAACCAATGAGGAAGCCGGGGTGGGACACAGGGCCGCCACGAGGCACGGGAGGAACGACCACGCTCCGAGAAACGCCGCCAGGAACGAGGACTCGGCCCCGCAGAGCTCACGGGCCGCCCGCAGAGCTCACGGGCCGCTCACGGGCCTCCCTCGCCGTGGCCCGAGGACCCCCTGCGACGCCGGAGCGGGCCACGCGTGGCGGGACAGGCCAGCTGGAAATCCCTCCAGATACAACGGGATGGAGTGGGAGGCGAGCGCACGCGGTGACGCATGCGCGAGGACGCACCCCGGAGAGGCCAGCTGCCGCCGGGGTCGC
>NW_012267222.1:4456778-4499738 GCF_000151885.1 Dipodomys ordii | reverse complement strand
AGGCTGGGGGGGAGGAGGGGGGCTGGAGCACGGGGTCCTCACTGGTGAAGGCCTCCAGACTGAGTTTGTCAAAACTAGAAATGCTTGGCAAAAACTACACCTTTCTGCGTGCAAGCTTTAAGTGGATAATTTTTGGACAAATTGTTATCAATTTATGGCTATTATAGATGTGCTATACAGATGTGACACCTCAGGGGCGGGAGGGGCGGGGGGGGGCAGGGGTCCTGGTCCAAAGGTGTCAGGGCTGGAGCCAGAAGAGCCCTCTGTATGTGTATGGATTGGTGTCCTGTCATGTTGTTTGTAAAATAGCAGGGATGGATTTTTTTCCACGCTGGGAATGGAACCCAAGGCCTCACCTGTTAGCGCAGAGCTCAGTCCGGTCACATCACCAGCTTTGCCCCTTCACAACCTTTCCCTTCTCAAGAAAAAGCTGAAGCATCCCGTGGGTCCATGTCCGGCTTCCTTGTGTCCTGCACACAACTCATCTCTTCCATTTTTGGAGCCTTCTTGCCATTTTCCGTATTCTACGCAGGCCTCCCGAGTCAGATACTCTTCCCTGTGCTGGAAGGGACCTGAGCAGGGAAATGCAGAAGAGGCGCAGAGAGTTGTTCATCTTGTTACTCAGTGCGCACAGCCAGGAGTTTAATTTGCACTAGAGCTCAGCCTGTTGCACACTTGATGAGGGAAGTACAGGCTCCTAAAAAAATCAGGTCTGAACTCACCACGTGTGGATGTCTGGACTTTATTTCCTACAAAATGATAGAATGATGATCTCCATAGTACATTATGTGAGATGTTATTAGAAACCCAGGAGGCGGGCACACTGGTTCACACTTGTAATCCTAGCTACTTAGGAGGCTGAAAATGGGAGGACTGCAGTTGAAAGCTACTTGGGTGGAAAAGTTCTGGAGGCTCCATTACCACTGAAAGCTGGGTGTGGCGGTGTGGGCCTGTCACCCCAGCTGTGGTGAGAGACTGGGCCAGGCACAAATAACCAGGAGAAGTGCTTGCCTAGCAAGGTCAGGGCCCTGAGTTCAGATCCTGATACCACCCCCTAAAAACAAGTAAAATTAAAAGAAATGTAAGTCATTCAGTAAAGGAAGCGAGCTGGCTTCACCTCGGCTCCTCACAGAGCCACATGTGTGGCTCCTGGTTTCACTTCCCTTCAAGCCCAGTTCTTAGGAGCCATTGCTAATCTGCAAGTGAAAGTCTTCCTTCAATACGAAGCGAAAAGAATGCTGGCCAGATCCCACGGCGTCCTTCAGGGGACACTGAGTCATTTCATGCATCTTCCGGAATGAGCTCCTAAGTGATGGCCTGAATCAGATCCATACCCAGGGCGGATGTCCGGGATGCGTCACCGTACCCCCCTGGCTGTCGCTCAAGGGACGTGACGCATTGTTGCTGGATTCTGCCCAGATCCGGAATGATACTCCCTTGGCTGCTCGTCCTTTGTGCTGTGGCCTTCCAGGTCTCTGGGCGGCTGCAGACACCTCTACAGAGAACGGCGCCTGGAAGCTGAGCCTCAGCTCAGGCCCATGACCCCCCAGGATCCCAGGTGCCCTGGGGGGACGGAGCCCTGGGCCGAGGGTGCCAAGGGTGCCTTTCAAAACCTTCCACCTTCCAACATGCCAAACTGCAGCCCTTTCCTGGTTATTTTTCAGGTAGAGTCTTGCTCCCTTCCCCAGCCCAGGCCAGACCGCGATCCTCCTGTTTACACTTCCTGTGCAACTGGGGTGACGGCACACCACCATACCCAGTTATTATTATTCTTATTGGAACCGGAGTGTCTCACCAACGCTTTGCACACACTGACCTTAAACCACAGTTCCATCTCAGCTTCCTGAGTAGCTGGGGTAAGTGTGAGCCAGTGTACCCAGCTTCCATCTTGCTTTTAAGTCGCGGGGTCACTCACATGGTGCTGGGTTGAGCGGTCCGTGTCTCTGCATTGCCACCATCCGTCCACCAGTGACCTGTGGTCTACAGCCTTTGTCCTGGGCGATGCCCTCCTTCTAGAACCTTCTTCTCAGTGCTCTCTCTGCTGCCCCTTCCAATTGGCTCTTCCCCTTCTCCAGGAGTTGTGCTTGGCCTCTTCCCCCTCTCCCTGGGCCAAATGCGGTTACCCATGTCAAAACCATCTAATGACTCCTGAATTCCTTCTGGATCTTTCATGTACCCCTCCTCTCCCCCTCCCCGTCCTCCTCCTCCTTTGCCAGCACTGAGGCTTGAGCTCCGGGTCCTGTGCCTCTTGCTCATGGCTGCCACTTTCGCACTTGAATCACCCTAGCCCAGCATCTTGCTGGTTATTTGGGAGATGGAATCTTAACGACTTTGCTCTCTGGTTAGCTTTGAACCTTGATTCTCCCAATGTCAGCCTCTTCCGTAGTTAAGGTTACAAGCGTGCACACCAGTGCTGGGTTTTGGTGTGTGTACTGAAGCTCAGCTCCTGACGGGCCCCTGGGACCTGGCCCGTCCACAGCCATCGTGCTGGGTCTCAGGTCACACGGGTTCTCAGATTCAGATGTGGGGTCACCTGACGGCCATCCTGGTCAGGCCCAGCACCCCACAAACCCTGGTGGCTCTTCCCTCAAAGCATCAGAGTCTGGCCCTTTCTATTCCCTGGCCCTCAGCCTTGCTGACACTGTGGGGGGGGAAGGGGGATCCCCTCCACTGGGGCTTTGTCTTCTTTCTCCCCCCATGGCCAGAGGGGGTGTGTTCAAACATGGTTGACATGCTCACAATGGGGTGCCTCCCACTCACTTTTAACAGGAAGGATTGGGGTGACCTTCAGGAGTCTGGAGGTCTGTGCATCTGTCCTTTCGCCCTCCAAACTCCTGGCTCTCTCCCTGCTCTTCTTTTTTAAATTGGTTACTAATTTATTGTTGTTACAGAGGTGATTGGAGGGATTACAGAGACGCTCCACCAGGAGTTGCAGAGGTCACCTTCACCAGTGTCCGAGAGCTCCTCTGCTGCGCTTTTCACAAGTTCTGTGTCTTCCCGCTCCCTCCGGAAGAGACACACGTGACTACGCCACATGCAAGGTAAAGAAGACTATCAAAAATAAAAACTAAAAAGAAGAAAGGAGAGAAAATCAGAGGGAGGTCTCTTGTTTCCATATCTTGGAGCTCGTTTCGGTATGTCTATTATTTTATATACACATGAAGAGGCGCTTAGACATGGCGCCTTTGTGTTTCTCTCCTAGGAGCATCCTCTTTTGGTCTCGCTGTGTGTGAGTATCTAGAATCCTGTGTAATTTACCATATCCTGGTGCATTTTAGACCTAACTTCTGCCTATCAGAGAGGACATGCGCCGTTTGTCTCTCTGAGCTTAGCTTACCTCACTTAACATGATTTGTTCTATCTAGTTCCATCCATTTCCCTGAGAATGACATTATTCTTTCTAATGGCTGTGTAAAATTCCATTGTGTATAGCTACTACATGTTTTGGATTCACTCGTCTATTGCGGGACATTTGGGTTGTTTCCATACTTGGCTATTGTGAATAGTGCAGTAATGAACATGGGTGTGCAGGCATCTTCATCACATCCTGGCTCACAATACCCCAATCTTCTGACTGGGCCCCACTAGCCATCTAGGTGTTCCTCAGGCCAACACAATACTACCCCAGGGCCTTTGCATTCACTCTTCCCTCTGCCTGGAATGTTTGTTTCAGATTGCTCCATGGCTTTGTCCTCATCACCCTCCCCCCACGCTGAGCCCTCCATGCTGCCCACCTGCACAGCCACTGAGGTCTTGTGGTGTTTGTCACAAGCGTAAGCTCCAGGAGCTTTTTTGGGCTTGCATCATATCCCTCATGTCTTGCACACTTCCTGACAGTTATAAGTGCTAAAAAAGTATTTATTGTGGGGCCCAGGTGGCCCACACCTATGATCCTAGATACTCAGGAGGCTGAGATCTGAGGATCACTGTTTGAAGCCAGCCAGGGCAGAAAAGTCCCCATGAGACTCTTATCTCCAATGAACTACTCACAAAACCAGAAGTGGGGCTGGGAAGATGGCTCAGTGGTAGAGCGCTTGCCCCGCATGCACGAGGCCCTGGGTTCGATTCCTCAGCACCACATACGCAGAAAAAGCCAGAAGTGGTGCTGTGGCACAAGTGGTAGAGCGCTAGCCTTGAGCACAGAGAGGCTCAGGGACAGCGCCCAGGCCCTGAGTTCAAGCCCCAGAACCAGAAAAAAAAGTTTTTTATTGAGTGACCGAGCAAGTGTCACGACTGCCCTGTGGAAAGCTTCCGTGTGCTCACTGCCGCCGAGCGCCGCCCCGCCCCCTCCCCCCGGGGGTCTGAGCCACCTTCCCCCGTGGCTGGGGGAGCCGCTGTGACGAAGCTTTGAGCCGGTCTGCGTGAATGTGAATGTGGCCGCGTCAGGGAATTCACAGGCCGCCTGGGCGGCCCCTCCCAGGTGTGACTGCTGTAGTCACTGACCAGGGCGTGGGCCTCAGACCCTGGCCTCCGGCGCCTCGGGCTGGGGAAGTCTGGCCTGTTATCTGTCTTTATCTATCTGTCTGTTTGTCTGACTATCTACCTGTCTATCTATCTATCTCTCTGTCTCTCTGTCTATCACGTGTTTACTTAGTGCTGGTCTGGGGCTGGAACTCAGGGCCTGGGCACTGCACTGACCTTCAGCCTTTTTTTTTTTTTTTGCTCAGGCCGCTACTGCTTGTGCCACAGCTCTACTTGCAACTTTTTGCTGCATAATTTTTGGAGATAAGACTCTTGCAGACTTTCCTGCCTGGGCTGGCTTCAAACCATGATCCTCAGATCTCAGCCTCCCGAGTAGCTGGGATGGCAGGCGTGAGCGCAGTAGAGGTAGAGCTGGCAGCAGCGAGCGCGGGCTTGGAGCGCCCCGAGTGGGGGCTGAGAGCCGGCTCATGTATTCCCTGAGTGCCCTGTCACCCCTCTGCCCCCTCAGGACCGTCCCCAGCTTTCCTGGTGATGCAGAAACATGCCCTTCTGCTTTGTTTTGGTGCTACTTGGATTTGAACGTGGAGTCTGGTTTTTGAACCATACCTCCAGTCCCTTTCTATGCTATTTCCAAAGCAGAGTTTCCCTCCATGCTGGGCAGCCTGGACTGTGATCCTCCGGGTTACGCCTTCCCAAGCCACTGGGGTGACAGTGGCACAGCATGGCGATTCCTGTGTAGCGAGGACCACAGGCGTGCCCCGCCGAGCTCAGCCTGGTTATGATGGGGTTTCACAGATATTTGGGTATTGGACAGCCTTGAAATGTGATCCCCCTGTCTCTGCCTCCCAGTGGGCTGGGATTATAGACCGGAGCCGTGCCATCAGCTATTTGCTCTAAGACAGAACTCTGCAGAAGCTGCTGTTCACAGGGTCCTGACAAGGACTTGGCGCCGTGGTGCTCACACACAGGGACCGGCGGGGGTGGGTGACACACTCAGCAGGCTCCGGGACAAGGTGACACTGCTGCTGACAGCCTGTTGAAGGAAGTGGCTTGGGCCTTTGGTATTAACGTAATGAGGCCACGCCATAAAACCATCACTAATAACGGTCAGATCCTGAGTCACCAGGGAGGGCAAAGCCTGCAGGCACAGGCAGCCGTCCCAGGAAGAGAGAAAGGGGTTGCTGTCCACCCCCAAACTGTCCCCAGCGTCTCCAGAGACCCCAGCTCGCTCAGCCTCGGTGTGACTTCTTATCAGGTCTTCATGCAATCCCTTGCTATGCACACATACACACACACACACACACACATGCACATACATGTGCCATGAGGCCTGGGGAGAGGAACGAGCCTTTAGCACAGCTGCTTTGAAAATCCCTAATGTCTTCATTTATTTTTCTGTAGTAGCCAAGGTCTGATCTGGAACTCAGTAATCTTCCTGGTGTGGCCTCCCAAATGCTGGGATTGCAGGTGTGTATACCACAGCCAGCTTTTAGTTGCTTTTTTGGGGGGGGTTGGGGTGGGTAGTACTGGGGCTTGAACTCAGATCCTCATACTTGTTAGATCGATGCTCTACCATTTGCACCATGCCTCCAGCTGACTTTTTGCTGGCCAGAGATGACATCTCATGGACTTTTCTTCTGGCCTCAAACCATGATCCTCCAAATCCCAGCCTCCTAAGTAGCTAGGATTACAAGTGTGAGCTACCAGTGCCTGGCGTCCATGATTTTAATGAGCGTTGACCTGAACCAATAACCTGTAGTGGTGTGTAGATTTCAGGCATTTTTGTCTGAATCCTGGGTCCTGTGGGTGGGATGGACGGAGGTTTCTGCTGCTACGGACACATCTGGTATCAGCTGGTACCTGGTCGTCGATGAGGGAAGTCCTGGCTGTGGGCTCACGGGTTTGTGGGCAGCGTGTAGCTGCAGGGCGCGCGTGCGCCAGCCATTTCCCCACCTGTCCACCACCCCTCGCTGCCCTTCCCCAGCCTCTCTCCTTTGCCCACCGCTGAATGTGAGGCCTTGGCCTGTCATGGAGGCCCCGGTGTGGATGTTGGACAAAGAACGGAGGTGATCTGATGGAGCCTAGGGTGCGGTGGCGGGGCCCCGAGCCTGTGCCCACCACCCAGGCCCCCTGCCCTTGCCGGGCGGCCCGGGGCGCGGCTCCGCCGTGTGTGACGCCCCTCGGGGCCTCCACTCGCCGTCCGCACGTTGGACCCCGCAGGTCGTCCCGTCCACGGGAACGGCGTCCCCACGCCGACAGGACAAAGCGGCCCCTCTGCGCGTGGACCCGCGCCCGGCCGCCCGTCAGGGTTGGCGCTGGGTTCTCGTAAACCCCGCGCGCTCGGGGCGCCGGCTCGCTGGCTATGGATTTATTGTCTATGAATTGTTACTTGGAAAATTACATTAATGCAAAGTGACTGCCCCAGCCCGCCGGCCAACGCTGGATGACATTTTTGGAGGGGACGTGTGAGCTCACAGGGCGAAGGATATAAAAGCCGTAGTCACGGCATGAATTTCGCTGAGCGCTCCCCGGCGGAAGGCAGCCGGTCTCCAGCCATGGCTGCGCTGGCCCTCTGCTGCCTGCTGCTGCTGCCACCCCTGGGCCCGGCCTGGCCTCTCCCCGACACACAGCCCAGACAAGCGTCCCTCCAGCCCCCAGGTAAGACGGCCTTTCCTCCTGTCTCCCCTGGCGGAGAGGCGAGGACCCTGCCGAAAGGGGTCTCACCAGAGGCCTCTGGCTGCACCCTTGACTTGTGCCCAGTTTTGTCTTTCTGAAATGTGCACAAGAACAGCCCTGCCTACTTCAGTGCTGCCTCCGGGGCTCAGAATTTCACCATGAACTGCTCTGAGCTGGGTACTGAGATCTGAGGATCGCAGTTCAAAGCCAGCCTGGGCAGGAAAGTCTGAGACTTTTATCTCCAATGAACCATCAGAAAACTAGAAGTGGCGCTGTGGCTCAAGTGGTAGAGTGCTCACCTTGAGCAGAAGAGCTCAGGGACAGTGCTCAGGCCCTGAGTTCAAGCCTCATGACTGACCAAAACAAACAAAAACTTCTCTAAACTGAAAACTTTAATACGGTCAGAACTGGGGTTTGAACCAGGGCCTGGGTACAGTTCCTGTGCTTTTTTGCTCAGGCAAGTGCTCTACCACTTGAACCACATCTGCACTTCCAGCTTTTTGGTGGTTAATTGGAGATGAGTCTCACAGGCTTTCCTGCCCAGCTTAGTTTTGAACCCCAATCCTCAGATCTCAGCCTCCTGAGTAGCTAGGATGACAGGTGTGAGCCAGTGGCGACTGACAAAAACAAAACCCTTACCACTTTAAGTTTAAAATGAGTTGGTTGGTCCAATTATAGCTCAGTAATGTACTTGTGCTGTCTTGTTAAGTTTGAAAGTAATCAGCTGGGCTCAGATTTCAAGAACTTTTTTCTTCTATGTTCAAGTCCAAGTTGAATTAAAAACATGTAAGACTTACAGAGACTTACTTTGCAGTGATTATCTCTGAGATTTTAGAAATACTATTAGGTTGCACGTCAGATTCCACTAAAAAACTTCATGGGGTTTAGTTTTGTCTTTGACTTTGGGTACTTTGGCCACTTTGCTAAGTCACGGATGGAGCTCCTGCAAGCCGCTCACTTTCTAGCTTAGTCTGTGGTTCCTGGCTGCACACGCCCGGACTGTAGAATCAGAGGTCGCAGTGAGAGTCATTGGTTAGGAGTGGGCACTGATGGAATTCATGCCGCTTGAAAAAGGCCAGCGCACAGTGAGATGTCAAGAATGAATATTCAAATAGTCACGATTTATGTGTATTTAAAGAAGAAGGGAGGGCACCCGCCTATTTAACGTCAAATGGGGCAAAGTGCTCAGAGGCTTGTCCCTTGTCATGCTCGGGAGGTGTCACTTCCTGACACAGACGCTCACCTGTGGCGGGGCTCACACATGCGCATTAGCGTATGTTGGCAATACGGCAGAGGTCTTTACAAGGGTTTGTTCATGTCTCCTCACCAAGGTCACAGCCATGTGTCTGCCAGTGTGCTCCAGTGAATTCTGTCCCCTGCAGGGGTTATGACCATGCTCACTTCACACACAAACACAACACGCACGCACGCATGCACGCACAGAGCCTTGCTCACACTCATCACAAACCTCAGCCCGGCAGAACTCTGGGTGTTAACAGATTCCCCTTTATCCTTAGAAAATAAAGAATGGCTTTGGAGCCGGCAGTTTGAGCGAGCCGTGCCCGTGGGGGGAGCACAGCAGTTCTTCCTTGCCTCTAACCCTGCACAACCAGCTGCCAAGGCCCCGGACAGCGCGTGTGAACGGGAAGGAGGCGCCGGGCGGGCAGGCCGCCGCGCAGCCCTCCGGTCCCGCTCCCCGTGATTCGTGTGAATTGGACAAACCATGAGCTTCCCGCGTGAGGTTCTCCTGGGCTTCACCTCCCGTGGCTGACACCCTCTCCCCACTCTGCAGCCCCCCAAGAGGAAACCCAGGGAGCTGCAGAGGAGCTGGAGCGCGCCTCACTTTCCCAGGTGCTGCTGCAGGCTCTGGGGGTGCTGGAGCGCCACGGGCCCAGGGAAGCCAGCAAAGGGCTCCCAGCTACTGGACAAGGTAAAATCCTAGGCCCTGTCCTGGCCCCCAGCCCCCCCCCCCCGCCCCAGGTCACTTTCTGACTGACGCCTCCATTTATTTAGGGGCAGGATCCCTAGTGGGTACATTTCCAATGCATGCAAATTTAAGTCATGCGTTCCCCTCTTGCTAAAATCCTTAGTGAATCACTTCATCTTTCCATACCTGTTTCTTCAGTAAAAACGATTCTAAAACACACAAGCAAACTAACCTGCCTCTTGGGGTTATTTTGAAATCTATGAAGATTAGTGTGACCCCAAGGCCGAGAATCGGCTGTCATTTCTCCACGCACTGACGCCATGCTCAGAACCCTCGGGAAACAAGGGAGCCTTTTACTAGTTGTGTAGCCACAGGAGCTCCGCGGCTGAGTGCGGGTCGCTCCTGAAAGCCCCAGCAGCATGTTCCCCGGCCTGGCGTCAGCAGGCCACCGTCATGGCCACACTCTACTGCGCATGCTTCAAAATGAGCATCAGCACAAGCCAGAGATCACAAGCTGCCGTCAACGTTTGTTTTCCAGATGGGGGAACTGACATTCCTAGCACCAGGGGAGACTCCGAAAGGTAAGGGAGTTCCCTGATGTGAGGGTTCCAAGTTCAGAAAGTAGAAGAGGACTGTGAAAATCACAGCCTGAGACAACTGAGCAATTATAGCTGAAACGTGAACGTGTCTGAAACACGAGGGCAACCAGAGCTTGCAACCAGAGCTTGCCTGCCAAGTGCCGGTCTGGGGTAAATTACAAGTGGTAGGTAAGGAGTTGGGGAGTCCCTGCTCCTGAGTCTGCTGTCCACTCGTGTGGGTCAGGGGGGCCTGCTACGCAGCCCACGGCCCGGCAACACTGAAATTGCAAGAAGCTTGTGAGAAATGCGGAACCCCAGCCCCAGCTGCTCCCACAGAGTCAGACCCTGCACCCTGAGTTTCCAGGGCTCAGCCTGCAAGGCACTGTGGTGTGCTGTGGACATAGACATGCTCACAAGCGGAGGACAGAGCCCTAGAAAGGCCTCTCTGGGCCAGAGGAGTGGGGAGTGAGGTTCTCCAGGGGTGTGGCCGGCCCCAGCGGCTCCTGCGGGGCTCTTGGGCTGCCCGTCTGGCGAACCAGTCTCCACACCCTGCCTGTGTACCCAAAAACACAGTGCTTTCACCAGGTGCCGGTGGCTCACGCCTGTCATCCTCGCTACTCAGGAGGCTGAGATCTGAGGATCACAGTTCAAAGCCAGCCCAGGCAAGAAAGTCTGTAAGACTCGGCTCTCCCATAAACCACTAGAAAACCGGCAGTGGCGCTGTGGCTCAAAGTGGTAGAGTGCTAACCTTGAGTGAAAAAGTTCAGAGACAGTGCCTAGGTCTGAGTTCAAGCCCCACAACTGATGGAAAAAAAAAAAAAGAGCGCCCCTCCCAGGCCTGCACCCCTGTGTACACAAGAGTACGAAGCCCCCTGCCCCCACATCAGAGACCTTCCCCAAACACTGACCTGAGTCAGCTAGCGAGGATCTGCTTCAAAACAAGCTAGACACCCCGAACCCCGCGCAGCAAGGCCAGCCGCCGGCCAGGGAGAGCCGCTCTGCTGAGAGCCAGCTCCCAGACGCTTGTCTCAGGATTCCAAGTCAACACCAAGAGCCCAAGGTGACGCGTGCGACGTCACTACTACATCATAGATGAAAAAAAAAACCAAGAGGAAACCTCTAGAGCAGTGAATTTCACACCCAGAGATGCACCATGAGACAGCAAATGTGCAGCGCACTGTCAACGGCTTTTGAACAGTGACAGGCGTGGGGTTCCGCTTGTGAGGGGCCCTGGGGATGGCTGCCGCCAGAGGCAGCGAATGCTGCTCCTCACAGCCCTGGGCTCCACCAGACTAACTTTCTGGGAGGACCTGTAATGCACTGACAAGTAACTCTTGTTCTGGAATGTTCTGGTTTCAGGCTTTCCCTGGACAAGATCCTAGCGCCATACTGAACCATCTCTTGGCAAGAAATAGGAAGCAGCACCAGCAGCAAGGGGCTATGGCCGAATGCTTCTGGAAATATTGCGTCTGACTTGAGGGCCCCCCCCCCAAGCACTTGGTAGATGAGCAACGTGGATGCTGCACCTGAACCCGCGAGGCAAAGCTCCCCCGCTCCCCGCTTCTGGGAAATAAATCCTGTCTTGCATTTTACTTGGTCATTTTACTTGAGCCTCGCTTACAAATCTGATTTTTCCCTCCTTCAAGGATTTCTTGAAACTGTACCAGTTGGGCTGGGAAGTACTGGTGGTGCCTGTCTGCAGCATGTGGGTTTCTGCATATATACATATGGGGGGGGGTGCAAACAGCAAGAAGAGAGTTTTGAAAGCATTTAGCCAAAATCACTAGACTACAAACCACTCAAATAAATGAAGTTAGCGGTATCATGTAGACCCTGACAATGACCATGTAAATGACTTTTGTTGTTTGTACCAGTCCTGTGGCTTGAACTCAGGGCCTAGGCCCTGTGCTGGAGCTTCTTTTGTTCAAGACTAATGCCTACTACTTGTCCCACAGCTCCGCTTCCAGATTTCTGGTGGTTAAGTCTAAAGGACTTTCCTGCTCGGTGTGGCTTTGAACTGGGATCCCCAGCTCTTAGTCTCCTGAGTAGCTAGGTTATAGGCGTGAGCACGGGGCCCTGGTGTAAATGCCTACTTTTAAACAGCAGCAGTGTGGCAGCTTGAAGCAAGGCTCCGGGAGGCGGGGCGGGGAGCCTGGCGCTGCGTGCCTCCCGTGAGATGAGCGTGGGCTGACTGCTCAGCCTCGCGAGCTGCAGACAGAGCCCCGCAACCGCCACTCTTCCAGCACTGAGCCTGTTCTGCTGTGGCCCCAGTGAGCTCCAGGATTATTCATTGAATCCAGGTGACGATGGCTGTGTTTAGGCAGGGGGGGGGGCGGGGAAACCCACTGGGGGTCCAGCTGGCTGAGGCAGGACTTGAATGTGAGGGGGTGAGGGGGTGCACCGCCTGTGACCAATCCTAAAGACACACATGTGTATGCTCACTGTGCCCTCTGGGGCATGCATGTGCGTGCAACAAGAGGTACACACACAAGGAGAAACACACCCACCCACCAGCAGGTGCCAGGAGACGGCACTGACCCTGGAAACATCACAAGTTTCCCAAATTTGGCATGCCTGCAGGGCAAGACACTTCCAGGAGCAGGGGCAGGGGCAGGCTTCCCAAGGAACGGCAGCGAGACGCCAGCTTCCTCCATCGCAGTCCAACACATCTTTCCAGTGATTCCAGGCATTCACCTTGAGGTTCTGGAGCCCCCCCGCCCCCCCGCAGCGGGGTGTCTGACCCCTGTGCCTCGGGGCCAGCTTTGCACCCTGATTTCACAGGCCATGCGAATCCCTGCAAAGTTCAGGGACCTATCCACCCAGCCAGCCGTGCTGCTGCTTGTCAGCTGTGCTGCAGAACAGTGCAAATGATTTCAGAGGCATAACACTTAAGAGCTCTTGGCTTCCGGATCTTGTTCTGAGTCTGAATTTGTGGGTGCTTTTCTGTGGTGCCAGGTTGGTCGGCGCTATAAGCCACAGGGGACGCTGCTAGATAGGAGTGATGTTACTCGGCGAGGCTGGCTCGGCCGGCAACCCACATGGCAAGTCCTGTCGGCCGTGCACTCAGGACCCCGCCAGGCCTCAGGGGACCGGGTGGGACTAAGCAGGATGGGAAAGCGCACCGGGGGCGAAGCCTCCAGCGACTCAGTGCCGGACGCACCGAGAAAAAGGCTTACTGAAACAGCCCAAGAAAACGTCTCAAATTTTGCAGAGTTTGCAGTTAAATGATACCCAATTAGAATACTAACAACCATTTAAAAATGATAAATCCACGTAATTATAAATTAAATTAAAACAAATGTTCAATTTGCACTAAATTTGCCTTGTGAATTATTCTGAAGTTTTACTTAATTCATTTGACTTGTTTTTGTCCGTCATGGGGCTTGAACTCTGGGCCTGAATGCTGTCCCTCAGCTCTTCATTCAGCTCAAGGCTAAGTGCTCAGCTACTTGAGCCACAGGGCCACTTCCCACTTCCTGGTGATTTATTGGAGATAAAAAATTCACAGCTTTTCCTGCCCGGGCTGGCTTTGAACGGTGATCCTCAGATCTCAGCCTCCTGAGTAGCTAGGCTTACAGGCCTGAGCCACTGGCCCGGCTATCAACTTGTTCTTCATAAATCTTGACCTCTGACCCACGAAAAATAAAGCCTTTTGGGTAATATTTATGAAACACTGAAGCCTGTAAAACACAGTTTAGTATCAGCTTCTTTATTATCAGTCATGAATACAAAAACGTTACAGTTTTTCCTGGGCCCGCGGGGGCCGGCACAGCCTCGCCGTGCGCTCGGGCGCTCCTACCAACGCTGAGACCCGAAGCGTGACAAGCACCAGTTTCAAAGCAAGCCTAGCATAATACACACTCCATAAGATGCGTGCTAAGGCCAGGAATGAGCAGCCGTTGGAAAACAATGGAAGAGAGAGGGCGCAGATCATCAGAGAAGGCCAGGGACACGGTCGCCCTGCAGCTCCAAGGAAGGCCGAGTCATACGAACGGTGACCTCCTGCTAAGGTCACCGTGGACAGCACACAGGCTGATCAGTTTTTTTGTGTGGAAACTACCACACAACTTGATCCATCACCAAAGCCTCAGACATCATTTAACTACCAAGATGGAGTAGCATTTGAGAGTTATCTATTTATGAAACAGGAGGATTTGAGCAGCACTGCTTACTGCTAGAGAAGTCCAAGAAATGTCCAAGGCAACGTGAGAACTACTTTCAATAATGCCTCAAGACAGAATTACTACCCAGAAAATAACGACTAGAAAGGAGATCTGGCCAGGAGCTGGTGGCTCACACTTGTAATCCTGGCTACTCAGGAGGCTGAGATCTGAGGATCGCAGTTTGAAGCCAGCCCGGGCAGGAAAACCCTGCATGAGACTCTTATGTCCAATTAATCACATAAAAAAAAAAAAAAAAGCCGGGCGCCAGTGGCTCACGCCTGTCATCCTAGCTACTCAGGAGGCTGAGACCTGAGGATCGAGGTTCAAAGCTAGCACCGGCAGGAAAGTCCATGAGACTCATCTCCAGGTAACTACCAGAAAACTGGAAGTGACACTGTGGCTTAAGCCTTGAGCTGAAGAGCTCAGGGACAGTGCCCAGGCCCAGAGTTCAAGCCCCACAACTGACCGGAAAAAAAAAAAAAAGCTGGAAGTGGAACTGTGGCTCAAGTAATAGAGTGCTATCCATTAGCAAAAAAGCTCAGGGTCAGTGCCCATACCCTGAGTTCAAGCTCCAGGACTGGCACAAAAGAGGGAGTAGAGGGAAGGAAGGAAGGAAGGAAGGTGGAAGGAAGGAAGGATGGAAGGAAGGAAGGAAGGTGGGTCTGAGCTACAGACTAGAGAAGGGTCCAGAAGCCATCATGGACAAAAGGCCGATTTTCCTCATCATGAGGCTGCATTTACAAAAAGCTATGAAACATCAAAGAGGAAAAGTATTTTCCTAAAACAAAACAACAAAAAGAAAAGAAAAAGGAAGTTCACGTGCTGTAAGTTACACAGCAAAGCAGAGGCTCAGCCTTCGCCTTGCTCCCGTGCTCTGCCTGCAGGGTGTGAACCTCACGTGCGGGAATGGCGGGCTTGTGGAAGGAGCACCAGGTGAGCGCTCCGGCTGAGCAGACGCTCACACTCACCCCTTGAGAGGCAGCTCTTGGTGGCCGGGGGAGCCCTGGCCAGGGGGCCTGACTCTTGGGGACGCTGGCGTCCTGGAGGGCTGGGGTCGCTGGGCTCCCTTGAGCATTTTCCTCACTTGCAAACCCCAAACACTTACCCTTTTGCAAGAGCAAACAAAAGGCAGTGCCAGTCAGACCTCTGGTGGGCACGGAGAGACCTCTTTTGAGTCCATTGAAAAGAAAAGGTTAATGGTTAGTTTTGGCAAGACAGCGTGTAAACACATAAGCGTGAAGAACCTATTAGCCTATGTAATATTCGAAACTCTGTACAACCATTTTAAAACCAAATCGGATTACAAATCCGATGTTAATTTTAATTTTCCAAGTAATAAGCCCCTTTTAGCGCGATAGATTTTTAAGGAAATACTTTCAGAAGTTCAATGAAAAGTGGAAAACCAGAATGCAATACATCTCTTGGAATCAAGGTAAAAATGGAACCTAAAGACTTAAGTGTTTCAGATCCACTACCGGACTGGGTGCTGCAGGGTGCTGGGGAGGTGGAGGGGAAGCACCAAGCTGTGCGGCCTCAAAGAACAGGGAGAGTGTGCCAACACCGGCAGGGCGTCTCCCCAGCGCAGAGAGGCCTTCGCTCTATCAGGATCAGCCTGGAACACAAAGGAGGTCAGCTCCTCTGCTCACGCCCGAGCTCACTCTGCTACACTTCCGGTTAGATTAGGTCGGGGGTGACACAGGAAATAAAGTTCTGTAGTCCACATACCTCTTCAGAGGCAGTCCAATCCTTTGAGCAGGCTGCTAAGCTAGAGGGCCATTCTAATGGGCAGTTTTAATGTGTCAGGAACAGGAGACTGTTGATGAGGACTCTGGTCACGCCAGCTGGGGTTCAGCTAGACACAGAGGCAGAAGCTGAGGGGCGAGGGGACATCTTCACGGCTGCTCAGCTGATGTCTTCTCCTGGATACAGCCCACGGGCTCTGCAGAGTGCTCAGCTGAACTTCTGTTTGCACAGGCAACACGGCTCTCCAGAAGAGAACACAAGCAGGTGTGTTATTTGATGCTAATGCCATCTGAAGATTTGAAAGTCACGTCTGCAACGTCCTGACTGGCTCCTTCAGGTCTGACATACCCATCTTAGCATTCTTTACCACCACCACCAGGCAACCACGGACACCGTTTAAATACTTTAGCCTGAGTCATGCCGGGGTTCATCCCTCATCTATTTTTCTATTAATTTATTTTTACTTATTTATTTTTTGTCAGTTGTGGGGCTTGAACTCTGGGCCTGGGCGCTGTCCCTCAGCTCTTCAGCTCAAGGCGAGCGCTCTACCACTTGAGCCCAGCGCCACTTCCGGTTTTCTGGTGGTTTATTGGAGATAGGAGTCTCACGGTCTCTCCAGCCTGTGGCTTTGAACCATGATCCTCAGATCTCAGCCTCCTGAGTAGCTAGGATGACAGGCGTGAGCCACCAGCGCCCGGCTTAATTTTTTTTTAAAATAAAGACACAGCAAGTAGCAGAACATTGGCTTTTTGGCAAGATCTTATCTAGCCATCTTCAAACGACATACTCATTCTTTTCTTTGAAAATAAGATAGGGAGAGGATTCTCAGAGAAGGCAGAGCAGCAGTGACCATGTCATAACTATTTCTTTTTTGTCTGGGCTTGGGCGCTGTCCCTCAGCTCTTCAGCTCAAGGCCAGTGCTCTATCGCTTGAGCCACAGTGCCACTTCTGATTTTCTAGTGGTTTATCGGAGATAATAAGAGTCTCATGGACTTTCCTGCCCAGGCTGGCTTTGAACCATGATCCTCAGATCTCAGCCTCCTGAGTAGCTAGGATGACAGGCGTGAGCCACCAGCGCCTGGCTTGTCATAACTAAGGCCGGCCCTCTCCAGAGGATAGCTTGACTCACTCTGGGAGCTGCGGTCAATCTGGAGGTGGGGAGCAGCAAGGCATGCGTTCCTGAAAACAGCTCAGGGCCGGCCATTAAAAACCCAGTCCTCCAGAAATTAGAAAGCGAGGCTCTGCCTGCTGCCTGCTTCTATCTTAGAGGGGTGGGCAAGCAGGGGGACAGCCTTTGCTGCACCCCTCCTCCTCCTTTACCTCAGCTGAAGGAACTCCAGGAGATTTAAAGAGCCAGTGCTCTTTGCTTTCTATGCAGACTCCACCTTGGTTTTTCTCTTTCTCTCTTTTGGGGAGGCAAACACTTAAAATCTAGGTGACCCTAAAGCACCCACAAGTCACCACACATGCCCAGGTAAAGGTGCAGCTATTATATGAAGGAGAGAGGGAGAGAAGGAGGGAGAGGGAGAGAGGGGGAGGGAAAGGGAAAGAGAAAAAGAGAGAAAGAGAGATCTTTAGATTTTATTTTCTGTGATCTTTGAACGAAGTGCAAAAATAAATGTCAGCAAACCCTGGGAAAAGGGAGTCTGATTTCCAGTCTGAACTCAAATATCCAATTTTCAAACAAAAGAAAAATTACAAGGCCCACGAGATATAAGGAGGTACAGCCCATTCACTAGGAAAAATAAACCAGCAAATACTTCCTAGGAGAGGAGGGCAGACTTGCTAGACACTTTCAAGAAGCCATCTGTAAGACGTTCAAAAAACAAAAGAAAGACACAGAAAACAGTAACAACCACCCTTAAAAAGAAACCAATCTGGGCACTAGTAGCTCAGGCCTATAATCCTAGCTATTCAGGAGGCTGAAATCTGAGGATCAGAGTTTGAAGCCAACCTGGGCAGGAAACTCGGTGAGACTCTTATCTTTAATAAACTACTCAGAAAAAGCCGGAAGTGGTGCTGTAGCTCAAGTGGTAGAGTGGCAGGCTTAGCACAGAGAGGCTCAGGGATAGAGCCCAGGCCCTGAGTTCAAGCCCTAGGATCTGAAAGAAAAAAAAAAAAAGATGGAGCCTGGAAAAGAGGTTAAAAGACACGATTCAGGGGCTGGGAAGGTGGCTCAGTGGTAGAGCGCTTGCCTTGCATGCTCGAGGCCCTGGGTTTGATTCCTCAGCACCACATAAGCAAAAAAAAAAAAAGCCGGAAGTGGCGCTGTGGCTTAAGTGGTACAGTGCTAGCCTTGAGCTGAAGAGCTGAGGGACAGCACCCAGGACCAGAGTTCAGGCCCCACGACCGGACCCCCCCCCAAAAAAAAGACACGATCCAGTCCCTTGCTCTCTACAAAACACTCAATTAGACCTACACAAAAATAGGTTGAAAGTGAAAGGATGAAAGGATCTGTAAACGGTGACTGAGAAAGCAGGGGTAGCGACAAATAAAGGCGTGGCATGTGGTTCCACCCATAGGGAGCCTATGGTGGCCAAAGTCATGGAAAGCAGATGGGGAGCGATGGTGTCCTGGGCATAAATGTTCAGTTTTCCAAGATAAAAGGAGTTCAGGAGATAGATGGCTGCACGGTAATATGGACATAAATTAACATCACTGAATTGGACACTTAAAAATAGTTAAGAAGCTGTGCCGCAGAGGCTTATACCTATAATCCTAGCTACACAGGAGACTGAGACCAGAGGATCACAATTTGCAACGAGCAGATCAATCTGTGTGACTCTAACCGCCAATTAACTAGCCAAAAGCCCTAACTGGAGGCATGGCTAGGTAGCAGAGCACCAGCCTGGAGCGAAGAGCCCAGAGAAGGCTTTAGGCCCTGAGTTCAAGCCCCAGTACCCACACACAAATGAAAAGGTTAAGGAGTAAATACAAAGTTATTAGCTTATTGACAGTAAGTATTAAATACTGTTAATTATAATAAGGGGTACTCCTTTCTTACCCACAATGTTATTTAATCTTCAAAGAGGGGTATGAGGGCTTCAGTGACTTGTTTTCTTCATAACCCTTAACTCTTTATTTTTCTGAATATTATCTTACCTTAATTTTTTTCTCTGTTTTTTGACAGTGCTGGTGTTTGTCCTCAGGGCTGCACGCTTGCTGGGCAGCGCTCTAACCCTTGAGCCACACCTCTGGCCCTTTTGCTTCCCCCCCCCCCGAAGGTGGGGGAGTGCTTGTACTGGGGCTTAAACTCAGAGCCTAGGCACTAGGTCTCTTAGCTTGGTTAACACTCTATCACTTAGCTACATACAGTTCCACTTCTGGATTTTTGCTGCTCAATGTGAAGTAAAAGTCTCCCAGACCTTCCTCCTCCGGCTGGCTTCCAACCTCCATCCTCAGATTTCAGCCTCCTGAGTAGCTAGGATTACTGCAGGTGAGAGCCACGTGCCCGGGTGCTTTAGCTGTTTTTTTTGCATTGTCTGCATTTTTACTGCCTGGCCTGGGCCGGGACTCCCGTGTGTACTTTCTGCACAGCTGCGGGGCCAGGCGTCCAGCTGAGGAGAGGCCATGGGGGGCATCCCCCTCAGCTCACAGTCCTTCCACCCAGCTTCCTGAGTAGCCAGTGTAACAAAACGAGCCGCCACATCTTCATGTTTGGGAATGAAGATCCTTATTGGCGCAATCATCACGACAGCCGCGATCACCACCAGCTGCAGCACCGGCAAAGCAAACTTTCAGCCTTCAGGATTCACTAGAAAGACTTTGTCACTGCAGAAAGACCACGTGGGCCTAGCTACTCAGGGGGCTCAGACCTGAAAGATCTTGGTTTGAAGCCAGCCTAAACAGCAAAATCTGTGAGACTCCATCTCCAATTAGCCACCAAGAAGCTGGGCTGCAAATAAGTGAGCCAAGGCCCCTGTGTTCTAGCTCTAATACCAGCAACAAGAAACCCAACCCACGGCTCCACTCAAGTTCCTGGTAGGAGGAATCCCTGGGATGTGACGCTTGTGTCTTCCATTTTAGAACCTTCCAGACCTGTGTGTGTACACTGCACAGCTCCTGTCCCGCCCCCTCCCCTCTCTGGCCAATCATCAGATCCGGCATCTCAATGCCAGCCAACGGTAAAAGAAAATGGCGTTGAAGAGATCCGTATTCCAAGTTCAGTGAACTGTATAACCTTAATGAACCGTTTAGTATCTGCAACCGTGACTTCACTGCTTGCCAGTAAAGCAGGACACCAACGACTCCACGGAGGTGGCTGTGAGGGTTAACTCATCCATGGGGTCAAGCAAAAGAGCCCAAGCGTGTCACTGGATGATGGGCGTGACTGTGCTTACTGGGGTAGGAACTCCTGGAGGGATATTCTGGCTTTGAATCCAAGAATGCACCTTGGCCAGCTCCTCCTTCTGCCCGGGAGAAAAGTGGGGCTGATGCCGCCTCATGCTTTCCAGCCGCTCCAGATCTTCTTTCAGCACAGCGTCCTTAACCCTGAAAATGAACACCAACCCAACCCGAATGAGGCCCGTTTTCCTCTCCTCAGCTGAGAACGGCGCGGCTGGCCTGCTGCTGTCCCTCACACCTCCTGTCCACCGAGGGCCCACACCGAAACACGACGGCACTGTTTCTTGGTCAAGCTGCTAGAGCCTCCCTTTCATGCCTGGGGAAGTGTGTGTCACGTTTTAATGCACAGACAGAAGGCACAGAGCTCCCCGCCACTGGACGGCACTGTCCTCCTTCCTCTCCCCATCTCCTGATGACTCCCTGGGTTCCTTTGTCTGCCACTAATCTATGTAGTGTCATCAATGCAGTCCCTGCCCCCCCTTTTTTTTTTTTTGCCAGTCCTGGGCTTGCACTTAGGGCTTGGGTACTGTCCCTGAGCCTCTCTGTGCTCAAGACTGGCACTGTACCACTTGAGCCATAGTGCCATTTCAGGCTTTTTCTGTGTATGTGGTGCTAAGGAATCAAACCCAGAACTTCAGGTATGCTAGGCAAGCACTCTAAAACTAGGCCACATTTCCAGCCCCAGACCTCGCTTTAAGAAAGCATTTGTTGGGGCTGAGAAGGTGGCTCAGTGGTAGAGCGCTTGCCTTGCATGCCTGAGGCCCTGGGTTCGATTCCTGAGTACCACATAAGCAAAAAGAAAAAAGCTGGAAGTAGCTCAGTGGCTCAAGTGGTAGAGCTCTAGCCTTGAGCTGAAGAGCTGAGGGACAGCGCCCAGGCTGAGTTCAGGCCCCACGACCGGGCCAAAAAAAAAAAAAAAAAAAGTATTTGTTGCTTGACTTCAAACGAATCTGAAGACATTTTTCTAAGAGTTATGTATAAAACACTTAACATCATTTTATATGACTAGGAACCAAGAAAGATCCCAAGTGAGTTTTCATACCTCTCCGGCATCTGATACGTCATCAGCACCCGCTCCGGCGTTTGCTCTATCATTCTCCAGATGGACTCAGCGGCTGGCCTGGGCAAAGCTTTTTCCTGTACACCCTGAGACTGCTGCCCATTTCTCGAGATTTCCAAGGAATAGTCACTGCTAATGAAGGACATACTGCTACCACTGCTTCCTATCAAAAGTCAACATCAGCAAGTTACGACACAGCCATGAGACCCATTTCCAGGCAGGACTTTGTTCTACTACAGTTTTAGCAGCTGGCTTCTGGCTCCCGGCACCCAGCCTGGCAGCCACCACCCGGGCTTTCCTGGTGTACTACCTGCGGCTCGGGGTGGAGAGTCCTGGCGCAGAGGTGCCGTGCCCGGAGCCCCAGCAGCTGAGAGGCTGCTCCCGTCGCCGCTCTGGTTTGTGGTATGGGGCTGGAGGGAAGAACACAGAAAGGCACTTTACCACTCCAGGTCCAGATGACTGGCAGACTGTCAACCTCACATGCTGACAGGAATGCCACATCCAGAGTGGGAAGACAGACTTTCAGCCTGTCCTCAGGAACTTGGCCAAAGTTCCCCTCAACACAAACAACAGGCACCCAATACAGACGACAGGCACGACTGTTTCCTGAGCATCGCTGCGTGCCAGGCATCACAAAGTGTGCTTTATTTGTCACTTGCCAGATGCATGCCAAGTTTTTGTCAATTTTAAGCACCATGTGGAAAATATGAGGAGTCAACAGTGCACAAGACAGAGTCCTGGCTGTCTAGCGCTCAGGAGAGGTGCATACAGAGGCACCCTGTAAACATCACATCTGTGATCCCAGAAGAAGCGATGGGGTACCCATCTTCCATTCTCCCAATGGGAAAAAAGCGGAGGAGGTCTAAACACCCTACCTCAGCCATGCCACCTAAAAACTACTGATGGAGCGTGCAGCGAGCAGAGCCTTGCTCCGCCGTCCAGGCCTGCTCACTGCGTTACGTGGCCTTGCTGCAGCGCAGGCAGCCAGGCTTTCAGAGGCGAGAGCATGCCTTGATTTGGAGCCAGTGAAGAAAGGCATGATACTTTCAAGGGAGAAAAACTTGTGTAAATACTCACACATCTTTTATCTATTCTTAAATATAGGAATGCCAGGCTCTAAAGTTCACCTTGACAAATCTGGAGAATGTTTTTTAGGTAGAATTTGAAAAGCTAAAAGAAACTGACCAACATTTTTCTGTTTGAAAATGGCCTTTGTAAGCCTGAAATGATAAACTGTCTACTCTGTCGCACCATGGGGCCTGGCCCCTCTCACCAGCCCCAATCCCAGTTGGAAGCGAGTACTTCACAGGCAATGAACTGTGCATAGTTACCTGGATAGCTCATGTTAAAGGGCAGAGGAAAGCTAGAAAACCTGCACAGGTGCACAGGATGCTTCATTTCTGCTCTGTAAAGCGAGTCAGGTGAGGCATGATGCTTGTGTAGCGCAAGGCTTCGTTTCCATCTCCTGTGACGCGGCCGCCCACCGGGGCCGTGTCAGGCAACCCCAGCTTGGACGGGAGTGCGTATGCACGTCCTCCTCGGTGAGAGGACACCAGCAGCACTTACACGTCTGGGCTCCGGGCAGGCGCCCCTTCCCGCTGGACGTGCAGACTCGGAGGATGCGGGCATTTCCTCCTGGAGCAGGTTTAACTGTAAGGGGGAGCTGCTCCTTGAACCAAGAAGTAGGTGCTCTCCACTCTGTGTCTCCCACTTTTCCTCTGCTCTCCTTTGGTTGCTGGCGTAAGTAGGTGGCTCCAGGTTTGGAGCTGGTATCGGGGTTGGCACTTCAGGGGAGCCTGGGTCCCCCAGGAACAGATACGGAGAGGATGGCGGTGGCCACAAGGAACAGACAGCAGGGCTTGGGAGGACAATGGTCATCCGAGTATCCACATGGGGGGGAGGGGGTGCTGGAGGAGCCTGCCGGCTGCTGGCCAGGGGACATCCGGGAGCAGCCGCCCAGGCTGTGAGGCTGCCTCCTCCCACTGAGGTCAAGGCCAGGAGAGGACACACTGGGAGGAGGTAAGGGGCTTGGCTGGGGACCAGCAGGGTAGATGGGCTGGGAAGGCCTGAGGCGCTGGGGGAGGCGGCTGTGGGAGGCCCCCAGGGCTGCACACCCGGGAGCAGTGCCCCGGCATGGGGACAGAGGCCAGGGCCGCAGCTGCTGGCATCCAGTGGCACCGGCAGCCTCTGCCGTTTGTGCTGCCCTTTCTTGCTCCAAGTTGATCTGCTCTGCTTGGAAGGAGAAGCTCCTGAAAGGGTAAAGATGGAGGCCGTTATGGAGGCTAAAACCCCTGAAAGAGAGTACACTTACCCAATGACAGGAAGTAATTACAGGGGAAGACACGTGCCAATTTGTAATTATGTGTATTACAGGCACGGCAGAAAATGACTAACGAAAGTCTACACATTGGTGCTATAAAATACCAGCCCATTCCAGTATCCCCATCCGTTTCTTACATAAATCAGTGTCTTAGATCCAGGATATAAGACAGATCCTGAATTGCTATTGTAAATGAAATTATTTCACCCTCTCATTTCTTGTAAGCACAACTTGTACTGTTTTCTTTCTCTACATCCTCGCGTTCTACATCTGCAGAGTCAACCAATGGAGGCTGTTAAGTATCTAGGAAAAAGATTGCACCTGTACTTGAGTGTGAGACGTTCATTGACAGCACAGGCATGTTTTGCCTGTCAGCACCTGAGCAATGCAGCGTAATGACGCTTGTGCTGTGCTAGGCACTGTCGATCATGGGAAGCATGCGCGGGTTACCTGCACGTCTGGCCCTGTTACAGGAGAGACGGAAATACCAGGACTTGACCGTCACTGTGGGGCTGTGGAATCCATCACTCCCTAATACATTACCACATGTGATTTTGATCAGCTACCTTGGACGTAGGAGTATTTTGCTTTGCTTCTACTTTCTTGCTGAAGATAGCAGCTATAGGGCGATGCCAGGATCTTCTCCCGAAAGCTGTCAACATAATTCTGTTCTTCCTTCTGTGTGTGGGCCGACAGCACAGCTGCTGTGAGCCCGACATGTCTCATCTCCTCTGCCGTCAGCGGAACAGGCCGCGCTTCCAGGGCCCAGGGCTCACAAACCATGGTGGCATCCTCTGCTGAGGTCAAAGAAGGGGCCTGCGCTCTAAGTCCCATCAACTACTTGTATTTAGTTCTACTTTTTATATTGCTTCTCAGTACATTTTTATAAACATTGCTATAACTTCTGGAACATTAAAAAAATCACAAAAATGTTGTTTCACTTTTTTGTACAAGTATATACACATTATAGAATAGTAATCAATACATGTATATTTATTTACTCTTGCTTTTATTATATTTTCTAGTGTCCCTGATTTTTAAACCAATTTATCTTTGAATTTTATTTATTTTTTTGGTCCGGTCGTGGGGCCTGAACTCTGGGCCTGAGCACTGTCCCTCAGCTCTTCAGCTCAAGGCTAGCACTCTACCACTTGAGCCACAGCGTCACTTCTGGCTTTTTTCTTTTTGCTTATGTGGTGCTGAGGAATCAAACCCAGAGCCTCATGCATGCAAGGCAAGCGCTCTACCACTGAGCCAACTTCCCAGCCCCTGAATTTATTTTTAACTGTATTTTTTTTTGTCTTTTATTTTTTGGTACTGGGGATCGAACCCAGGACGTTGCACTTGCTAGGCAAGCGCTTTGCCACTGAGCTACATCCCAGCCCTTGAATTTATTTTTAAATAGCTAGTATCTTTATATATTCAACAATCAAATATTAAAAAGTGTTTGCTGGGAAGGTGGCTTAGTGGTGGAGTGCTTGCTTAGCATGCATGAAACCCTGGATTTGATTCCTCAGTCCCACAGAAATAGAAAAAGCTGGAAGTGGTGCTGTGGCTCAAGTGGTAGAGCACTAATCTTGAGCAAAAGAAGCTCAGGGACAATGCCCAGGATGAGTTCAAGCCCCAGGACTGGCCTACAGGATCAGTCGATGTGTTTAAAGCACTGAGAAGAGCATCTGTCTTGAGTAGTAGTGACCAGCCCTCTGCTAATCTAGTGTTAGCTATTATTATTACAGGTTCCATTTTCTTTTTACCTGTACTGGGGCTTGAACTCATGACTTCATGTTTTTACTCGGCTGGCTGACACTCTACCACTTGAGCCATGCCTCCAGTCTGTTTTTTTTTTTTTGCTAACTAGAGAAACCTTCGCAGACATTTCTGGTTGGTTTGGCTTAGACCAATTAATAAAACATAATGACATTTCCAAGAATAA
Organism: Dipodomys ordii; assembly: GCF_000151885.1. Taxonomy (NCBI): domain Eukaryota; kingdom Metazoa; phylum Chordata; class Mammalia; order Rodentia; family Heteromyidae; genus Dipodomys; species Dipodomys ordii. Next base: position 4,474,572 of record NW_012267222.1, on the reverse strand, counting down.
GTGAGTCTTCCTGACTTGTTTTCTCAGCAGAGGCAGAGGTGGTACCTGGGTGCAGGGGCAGGGCACAGGCAATACTGCTGCTGCGGCACGGGCTCACGGCTGACCCTACGCTCAGGGCGGCCATGGACATGGTCCAAGCTCCTCCGCCAGTGGCTGGCATTTCCACAGTTGGTCTGGCTGTGTTCTGCGCAGCAGCTGGTGATAAATGAGAAACCAGTTGTGAGAAGAAAACTCCCAAGAGGAAGCTTAACAACCAAAACAGTTTTTGGAAGTCAGTGCCTCACACCTACAAAGCCTACTGGCTGTAAAGAACTTACTACGGTACTAGGACTTTGTGATGGCAATGAAATAAAGAGGAGAAATCATAGAGGGCTGGGTATGGTGGTGCACGTCTGTAATCCCAGCACTTGGGGGACCTCAAGTTTGGGACCAGCCTAGGTTACACAATGAGATAGCAAGACCCTGTCTCAAAAGGAAAAAAAAATAAAGGAAACAGAGTAGAATGGATATGTGATGGTCCTTTGACCATCTTTGACCACCTTTGAATCCGGCTGTGAAGACACTGCTGTTACCTTGCGGTGTCTGGCCGCTGTCTGCCTTGTGGCTCTGTCTGTCCTCCTCTGAGGATGAAGAGGTTGTATTTGTACAGGATATACACTTCCTTTTCAGCGTGGGGATGCTGTAGCTCTTCAGGTATCTGCAACGACAGAACAGGGAGTCCCTCCTCCCCTTCCTGTCCCTTGGATTCTCTCCCCATTTCCGTTTGGGGTTTTTATTACTTTGTTCTTTGATGACATCTATCTTCATCCCAGCCTGGATTGCTGGATTGTAACATCTCTTTTACTATGGCCTAGATCATCCCAGCCTACACCATGTCCGTGTGTGTGTGTGTGAGTGTGTGTGTGAGAGAGAGAGAGAGAGAGAGAGAATGTGTACTGGGTCTCATGCTGATGCCCAGGCCAGATGGGACCTTAATTCTCTGACCTATGCCTGGAATAACAGACTGAGCTCTGTTTCTCATTGGTAGAGATGGAGTCTCATGAGCTTTTTACTTGGGCTGGCCTCAAACAGCACTCCTCTTGATCTCAGCCTCCTGACTAGCTAGGATTATGGGTATGAGCCATATACATAGCTTTACATCTTTTCAGCTCTGGACTTATCAACTGTCCTGAAACTCTTCCAGAGCAAGATCATCTCCTATGCTACCACCACGTGTTCAGCAAGCACTGAGTAGTATGTGGCAGGCTATCCTTAGTCAGGAATGGACAGCTACTCAAGTTCTATGGAGGCTCCAGAGTCACAAGGCACGTGCATACATGATTACATTTGTGTCTTATACCTGATGACACTATCGATGCAGTTTATCTGCTGATAGGATGGGCTATGCTGCTCTTCCCTCAGGTCTTCACAAGGCTCAGTGTGCATGCTTTTGTTTTCCAAGGTCTGGGAGGAGATAAAGGCCTTCTGTGCATCTGAAAGAGTGAAGGGACATGCCGTGAAAATATGTAGCATTTAGGTTAAGAAAATGGCTAGTACATTAAATGATGGTACTTTATGACATATATGTCAACAGAGGATTATCCAGGCATTGCACGTAAGCTCAGATCTAAATGCACGAGAAGAGAGAAAATCCACAATCCATAATAGTGCATATGTACACATTACACAGAATGACACTGGCATTTAAAAATGGAGGGAAACTTGTTTCAGGCACAGATTATCAATGCAATTGTTAGGCAAGAGGTGGACGGGCATTTGCCAGTGTCAAGCTGACACTCACTAGACATTGATGCACTCTTCAGTTTTTGCGGTACAATAAGCGAACACCACCCATGGGCACTGATGCACTCTATAGCATAGGCTGTACTATCAGCATATACCACCACAGACACTGACTGATGCACTTTATAGTGTATGTTGTACAAACAGTATATACCACCAGACACTGACTGATGCATTTGACAGTGTATTCTGTACAATCAGCATACACCACCCACAGGAACTGATACACTTTACAGTGTATTCTGTACTATCAGCCATGGGCACTGACTGATGCACTCTACAGTGTATGAACCCCCCCCCCTCACCAGTTAGCACCATGAGAGTAAAGCACTCATGAAGTAAAGCACATCTTCTTTCCTATGCAGAACCTGGGTGCAGCAGAAGTTCTATAGTATTGTGGACTTTTTCTCTTGGAGCTGCCCTCAACAGCAGTCACTATCATGACTCATTCTTGTATCTATTTGTATTTAAGCTGCTAAGTATAGCTAGTATAAAATCAAGATCAATCATGAATTAAAATCCTATGAAGAGACTGGACACTAGTAGCTCGTGCCTGGAATCTTTTTTTTTTTTGGTCGGTCATGGGGCTTGAACTCTGGGCCTGGGCGCTGTCCCTGCCCTCTTCAGCTCAAGGTGAGCACTCTACCGCTTGAGTCACAGCGCCACTTCTGGTTTTCTAGTGGTTTATTGGAGATAAGAGTCTCACAGACTTTCCTGGCTGAGCTGGCTTTGAACCGAGATCCTCAGATCTCAGCCTCCTGAGTAGCTAGGATTACAGGCGTGGGCCACTGGCGCCCGGCTGCGTGCCTGTAATCTTATTGAGGAGGCTGTGAGAATTGTGGTTCAAAGTCAGCCAGAGCAGGAAAGCCCATTAGACTCATCTCTAAGGAACTGCTAACAAGCCTAAAGTAAGCTATGACTCAAATGGGCAGAGCACTAGCCTTGAGCAAAAATGCTCAGGGACAGTACCCAGGTCCTGTGTTCAAGCCCCAGGACCAGGAAACACACAAAGCCCAGCGAAGGCTGTCCAAATCTCATTGCAGACATGTGGTGAAGAGACAAGGGCCTAAAACCTGAACTCCTGTACAGGTGAGATGAGACCCGAGGAGAGAATCCTACAAGGCATGATGTTATGGAAACCAAGAAAAAAAGCTCAGGAAGGAGCAACTCCATAATCAAGTACTGTGGGCTGCTGTTGTACTAACAGAGCAGTGGCTGTAATTAAGAAAGGATATTCTGGCTGGTCTGCAGAGGCTGACTTGTCTAAATTCAGAAGGATCATGGAAAAAGGACTACGTGCATTAACTCACTCATTTTACATAGGAAAATATTTATTTATACTTACAGAAGTCTCAAAAGCCAAGTGCTGGTGGCTCATGACTATAATCCTAGCTACTCAAGAGGTGGAGATCTGAGGATCAAAGTTTGAAGCCAGCCCAGGCAGATAAATACAAGAGACTTCCTGTCTCCAATTAGCCAGCAAAAAAAAGCAGAAAGTGAAAGTGTGGCTCACTCAAGTGATAAGAGTGCCTGCTATGAGCAAAAAAGCTGATCAAGAGTGTTGAATCTCAGCCAGTGCAGGTGGCTCACGCCTGTAATCCTAGCTACTCAGGGGGCTGAGATCTGAGGATCACGGTTCAAAGCCTGGGAAGGAAAGCCCGTGAGACTCTTATCTCCAATAAACCACTCAGAAAACTGGAAGTGGTGCTGTGGCTTAGTGGTTGAGAGCTAGCCTTGAGCTGAAGAGCTGAGGGACAGTGTTCAAGCCCCATGACCAAGAAAAAAAAAAAAAGCTAACCCAAAAGGTCCCATATTGTAGTCATTTTAGTATACTTCCAATCCAGTGATTCTCACACACCAGTAGGATTAATAATCCTACTGACCGACGAAAAAACGAAAAACCCCGAAGGAGTGTAAGTCCCTGAGTTTAAGCGCCAGTACAAGCGAAAACAGAAACAAAACCTGTAAAAGCAACAGGGAATTCCCTCACTATCCTCACAATGAAACGATCAAAAATAAGCATTTACCTATGGTACAAGCACACCAAATGCAATACAGACTTCACTTGGGTTTTTACTAGTTTAACACTAAATGTAGTTTTTCTCTTCTGGGATCTAGTCCAGGATCTCACGTTGAATTTTGTTGTCACATGTTTTTAGCCTACTACATCTGGTGGCTTCTCCATCTTCATGTGTTGCTCATTCACTCATTTATCAGTATTGGCTCACAGGTATTTGTTGTTCAATAATCTCATATAGTTTATTGCTCAAAATACTGCAGTCAGGGCCACTAGGAGCTCCTTCAGGTCTTTTGTGGCCTTCTGACATATCAGTCCATGTTTACCTTGGATATCTCGGACATTTTCTGACTTTCTGGCCCTAGTTCCTTTTATTAAAGAAATGTCTTTAGAAACCAAGACCTGGGGGCTTGGTGCCCATTCTTGTGTAGATCACCTTAATGGTCAGGGCTGACAAATAACTAGCTCTCGTCAACCCATCAGAGAACATGCCCACGGGCTCCTTCCAATGCCACTACCTCCAGTCCAGGGCCACAAGTAATTCTAGCATTCTTCCTTTAATTATTTGCAAGTTCTATAACGGTGAGAAATCTGGTCCTCAAACCAATTTGTTCAACCTTAGAATGCATACAGACTAGCTTCAGAATCTAGTGGTGTTTGTCCCTGTTAGTAGTTAGTTCAAACACTTTCTAAACCGCTTAGCTCTCTGCTTCCCTACTTTCTTTAGTACGCCTGTGCATTATAAACACTCAGATTCGGTAGCACACTTTCAGCACTTAGAATTCCCCCAGCTGTCAACCCTCCCCTCAGTCTTGGTACCTAACCCTTTAGAGGCCGCTTTGCTTCCTGTGGTTCCAGTGGGTGGATTTTTTTTTTGCAGGTGGTGGTGAGTGAACCCTGGGCCTGACAATGTTATGTAAGTGCTGCGCTCCAGAGCTATACCAGTGAGACTTCTGTGGTTTCGGTTACCCGTAGCCAACCGCAGTCCAAAAATAGCAGGTGGAACATTCTAGCTGTAAACAATTCCTACGTTTAATTGTGCACTGCTCTGGATGGTGTGATGAATTCCCACTGCTCTGCTCTGTCCCACATGGCATCATGCCAGGCCTTTCCCTAGGGCATACACGCCGTCTGTGATCCCTCCAAAGCCATTGGGATCATCAAAAGCAACCCTCCTTCTGAGCATTTTAGGTCAGGCACAGACAGCATTTAGACAGTCACAATGCCACAACTCCCCTCACTTCATCTGATCACACAGACGTTACAATCACAAGAACGACAAAAGAGACCTTCAGAGAAGCAATGTATGCCATGTTTACTATTGTACACTTGTTGTACACCTCACGGTTACTGTTAAGCCTTTACTATGTCTAACTTACAAATACAATCACAGGTATGTATGTGTAAGAAAAAACACAGTATATGGTATATCGGGGTTTATGCACTCACGGAGGGTCTTGGAACCCAATCCCATGCATTAAGTGGGGGTTATTTATAACTACTGACCTGTTTTTCAGATTTACAGTGTTGCAGAATGGAATTGAACGATATGGAGAAATTGCTTATTCAGTAAGCCAGTGTTTGCAGCTTGCTCCTCCCCTGGAAGCATGAGTTTCTCACTGGCCTGGACCTCAGCACTGCAACGGGGTCAAGAAAGTTCAGCAACTTCCTGGCTAACTTTCCTTTTTGTGAAACTGGGAGTTTGAACTCAAGAATTTCATTACTGGGCACGTACTTTACCACCTGAGCCATGCTCCCAGCCCTTTTGCATTACTTAGATTTCAGACAGGGTCTTGCGTTTCTGCCTAGCCTCAGCCCACAATCCTACTTATGCATCTTGTACCGCTGGGATTACTGTACAGGTGTGTATTACAATGCTCAGCTTGTAAGTGAGATGGAGTCTCTTAGCAAGTCTTGAACTGCAATCCTCGTCTGCCTCCTGAGTAGCTAGGTGTACAGGTGTGACTCACCATTCTAAGTGTGGAACAATACTTTTTCTAGATGCCTGTCCCTAGTCAGGAACTGGGAGCATTCGCACTTGGTCTGTGCCGTTCTGGTGTCATCTTCCACTCAGGCATCTCACATGCCCCACGTGTGTCTCCCTAGCTCCAATCACCTACACACAGAGCTCGTGAGGGGCCTGCTCTACCTTGGTTGCTCTTCTCCTTCCCACACTAAAAAAAAATCCCACTTGTTCCTCTATTTTAAAGCATCCTCTGTGAGACAGGTGAAATATGCACTTGAAGCTGCTTTTTGGCTCTGACACGCTGTGCACAAGACAGGCAACTAACAGTCATTTGCCTTTTCCCTCCACTGTTTGTGTCTCTACTCAGCTCCCAACATTTAAATATAATATTTTCATTTCATTTTTAAGCTGCATTCTGGTTTCTCTCGCATAGGGAATATAAGAAGCTTCCCCGTCCCCTAACTCATTAAGACTGGTAGCTCTCAAAATGTTAATAAAATTAGGAGTGTCAAGAAGTGTTAGCTCTTGAAAGCTATACCATATGGTGACAGGTCTTCCTTCTCCCACAAGTCGTGTCCTGTGCGTGTTATTAGTCAAGAATGAGCGTCTAGGAGCAGGTGCACGTCACCCTCTGAGGCCTCAGTGCATGTAAGCACACTCAACAGCTGTCGGTCCCAGTCAACCACAGGGATGACAGAATGCCGCTGTCTGGTTACATATGCATAGTACTGGTGGCAGGGCCAGCGCAGTGTAAATGGCAGGAAACTAGACCTGGAGGTGGTGAAAAGGGAAGCCGCCCTGAGACTAAATACAACATACAAAACGGCGACCTACGAAGGAGACTGCAGTCCTGGGCAGCAGTGAGTAGCCTGACTGGATCAGACAAGCAGGGAAATGTTGAGGAATTTTAGCTAAGACTTCCTGAAAACATCTTCTTGGTCAGAATATGGGTAGTGACACACGACAAGAATACTATTTAAAATTTACACTTCTGCCGAGAATCTGGTGGTTGTAGGGGGAAGGCATTCCCACACTCATGCCTGTGTGCCTTTATATATAATAGCACAATAAACAAAATGATTAATTACCTACCAGAGTGAAAACAGAAAACAAAAAGTTCAGACGTGGTTACATCTGGAAGGAGCCCCAGGGTTTTTCCATGGCTGGAACGTATACAGCCCTTTCACATATGCATGTAGGAAGGTGAAGCCGGCTGTGACCGTATTCAGGGGTGGGGCTTTAGGGAGCGAAGGGGATTGGTAGGGACCTCACAGGAGGGCTGGAGGCAGGTGTGCTGCACTCACCATCCCAGGACTCAGGAGAACGAAGGAGATTTGCTTGGCATCACCTGGGTCATGTCTCAAAAAGCAAGTGTCTACAGGGAGCAACCCAAGCCCCTTCCTGTGTGTCTACCCTCCCCCGAGCACCATGGCTCCTCCCGTGGAGGCTGCGGCTTCCCAGGTCTTTCTGAAAGCAAAGATAAGGTCCTCAAATACCAGCCTGCCATCTTAGGCTTCTCGGCCTCAAACATAACACTGTGAGAAATAAATTCCTGTTCTTTAGAAATTTAGTCTCAAATTTTGATTCAGCAGCATACCAAAGCTACTGGTGATAAAACCTATGGTAAGAGCACTTGAATTTTCATGGCATAAATGATGTCAGTTCCTAAAAAAAAAAAAAAGCTATTATTAGTATTAGTATTATATTTGGAAACTGTCACTCCTACTGTGTGACGTACCCACATTTGGCAATGACAAGACATCATGGCTTCCAAATTCATTCTGGGAGATGATGAAGGGAGAGTTAGCAATATTGAAGTTAATTTAGGCTGGGGAATGGAGCGCAGTGGTAGAATACTTGGCCAAGTGAGGGCAAAGGCTGGGTCTGATCCCCAGCATGAAGGAATACAAGAGTTAATTCAATCTGGCCTCTATATTATAAAACTTTCCTCTGCTATACTATTAACTTTTCAAAATGATGCCACTTAATACAACTGATCCAATCCCAAGAAAAGAAAAAAATGTCAATGTTTTTCGTTTTTATGTTGTAAATATTCTCCAATTATTTGAATGACAGGAGAAATGATGGTTCTAACATTATAATCAAAAGTATATTCTAAGGGGCTGAGAAGGTGGCTCAGTGGTAGAGTGCTTGCCTCACACGCATGAAGCCCTGGGTTCGATTCCTCAGCACCACATAAGCAGAAAAAAACCAGAAGTGGTGCTGTGGCTCAAGTGATAGAGCGTTAGCCTTGAGCTGAAGAGCTGAGGGACAGCGCCCAGGCCCAGAGTTCAGGCCCCACAACTGACCACCCCCCCAAAAAAAAGGAAATTCTAAAATGAACTGTCAGAAAATTGGGGAACTCCTGTTACTGTAAACGCAAATTTTTCAGTAGAAGCACATTAGAAGAACATTCTGGTCTGATTTAAACTGCTGCCATTATTATTGTTCTATTTGTATCCGGCAAGTAAAGGAAGAAGAGAGCAGCTACAGAAGCTCGGGGTCCGCGCCCCTCTGAAGAGGGTGGCTCTCCCGAGAAGGGCCTGGCCCGCCCGCTCACTCACCACCCTGCAGCTCCGTCCGCATCCTCATCCCTGGCTTGACTGACGACGATTTGGTCTTTGACTCAATGTAGAGCTGCTGACCCAGATTCTTAATTTCATTTACATTGGCATAGACCTGCTCCAAGGTCATCTTGCGGAAAAGAGTGATAAAACAGTTTGTAAAAATGATAGAAATGTGCACTAAAACACTCATAAACAAAATACATTTACACTCTGGATCATTCAAGGCATGTTCAAAATTAGTTGTTATTTCACTACTAGGGTTTGAACTTGGGGCCTGGTGTATGGTAGGCATACTCACAGCTCTTTTTCCTTTATTTTTCAGGTAAGATCTTGAAGTTTTGCCTAGGTGGGCCTTGGACTGTAAAGTCTCCTACCTCTACCTCCTAAGTAGCTAGAATCGCAGGCATGAGACACTATGCTTGACTTTTTGTTTCCACATGGGGTTCTGGGTCTCACAGTAACTTTGCCCCTTGAATGAAGATTCTTCTGTCTTCTATCTCCTGAACAGCTGGAAATGAGAGGTGTGTAGCACCTGTGTTCTCATTTAGTTCAGTGTTCCATGGCATATTGCTATGGATAAAAGTCCCATCTGTACATCACAAAATGCTAATTTTCAGAAAGCATACAATAATTAATTCACCTTCCAAAGTTGGTATTTTTGACAAAATGGGTTGAAATGTATCAGATGAGAGTTTCAAGTTAAGAACAGCTCTGGAGACATCCCCCCACGAAGCACCACAGAGAACTGAAGGTGGCCTGGCACCTGTCCAAGACCCTTTCTGCCACGCACCGGCTCCTTTGGCATATCCTCAGCCCAGTGCCCACTGGACTCGCTGGACGACGTGATGCTCACAAGCTGCTCCTGTGAACCACTGCTTCCCAGGCTTCCGTAGCCACTGGAAGCACTCGCGTGAACTGGCTGAAGAGAGAAAGGGCCCCTTCAGTTCCTGGCTCCCCACAGCAGAGCATTTCTAGTCATTCCAAAATTAAGAAGAAAACTTCTCTGATTCTGAACTAGGTGCATGCAGGTTGAGCTAACCTTGGATGTTCCTCAGTCACCTTCTAATTCTCAAGGGCAAAGTCTTACTTTCTAGGTGGGATGACTATATCTAGAATACATATTTTCAACGCTGTAGTATATACATGATTTTAAAAATCATGATAATAAACTAGTTATTTTTGTTGAGTTTACAATAGATAAGACCAAACTTTACTTACACACACACACTATTTTTTTTTTTTGCTTTGGTTCCTTTTTATTGCAATCCATTACAAGGGCAAAGATCAACAATAATATAGAAACTACAAACCAAGTGAACTTACACACACTACGTATAAGTTTAAGAATGATATGGATATGTTCTGAACTCTATAGAGATTTTTATTAAATTTTGAAAACTACTGGACTAACAGCTGTTTACAAGAAGAACCCACAAATAGTACTTTTTCAATGAATGGTTTTCCTATTTTGCCTTATTATACCAGAAACACAGAGACCCAGCATCTCTCTTCTTCCACTTCATAATAATTATTACTTTTTAAATACACTGAAACCAAAATCCTGAGGTTGAGCCCTTTGGTGGTGTTTAGAATACAAGCATTCTCTCATGTAGAAAGCTATTCTGTCTTGTAGCTGTACCTCAGTTTGCTTTTTCCTTGTTTGCTTGAGTTCTACAAATGTTCTGTGTATTTCCCTCAGGGTAGAACTTAGTTCAAAGACAGAATGAGGAAGGCGAAAAAATTATGGAATGTAAAGATCTCTTCATAATTTACTTTTACTATGTGACTTTACTAATACTGAATATTAACGAAAACACCCATTATGGAAATTTTGTGTTAGTTTTGTTAAAACCTCTCACTTTACCTTCAAGAGAAGTTTGTGAATTTGCTCTTGTAATTCTGTTATGTCTTTGTCACTACTGTTTGTCTGCTTTATTCTGGTAGCAAAAACATCCTCATTTAGTGGACTCCTACAAAATACCAAGTGAAAGATTTTGAGTCAAGAAATTTAAAATTCATTTACAATGAAGTCCAAAGTGAATCTCTTTATGGGTATAGAAAACACAAAGAAACAAACGAGACTTTAGTGTTGCTCTTTCTCTCCCCTTTCTTTCTTCCAGTGCTGGGAATCAAACCCAGGGCCTCCACACACATTGGGCTAGAGCTCTATCATGAAGATACACCCCTAGCACATAAGTTATTTGAAATGAGGTTTTATTAAGTGATCTGGGCTGAATGCTAATATTACAGGTGTGGGCCACTGGCCAGCAACAAACAAGTTTCCCTAAAGTACCAATTTTTATGGAAACAGTCTGGGCACAAATACACAATATATAAATATTTAGTCATAAATCAATTCTGAAACCAGTAAAAGTATTTTTGGAATGAATGAGATTACCCATTTTTCACATACACACACACACACACACACACACACACACACACACACACACACACACACACTCACTCACTCTAGTTGTTAAGGGACAAGCAAAGGAAAGGCCAGTTGCCTCTCAGGACTTGGCAGATTAAATTCCAGTGGAACATCTAAACATCATCTCAGTTATTTCTATACTATAGTTAGAGAAGAGTGCAGGGTAGGGTGGGGCTTAGTGCTTAGCCCTTGCCTACCAGGTATGAAGCCCTGAGTTCAATCTCAGCACCACAATAAACACACAAAAAACATAGTGAGATGATTAGAGTGTCTAAAGAATTTCTCCAAATTTACATAACCAAAAGGTACTAGAGCCAGGGTCTAAAGGTACTTGTCTGAGCCCAGAGCCAGCGCTTTCCTATTACACCAGTCTAGTCCCACAACTGATGGACACCACCAGCTCAGTTACCAAAAGCTGGAAGACTGCCCCAAGTCAGAAGTTACTTTGAGGAAGTCTTAGGACAGCGCAGTGTCACAGAGGCACCCACTCCATGTCCCGGCTGGTGTAGCAGCTGCTGCTCACCCACCTGCCCTGCAGCTGCCTCTCAGCACAGTATAGTGCACCGTGTGCGCACGGGACTGTGCCTTGCCTCACAACAATACACTGTGCTTTTACACACACTGGGTGTCCTCTGCCTCTTTCCCAGACCTTGTAAGCATGGGTTGTGGTTGGTGTCTGCCGTTTCACTCCTCTATCTCCATACCAAGAGCAGTGGGCACCCACTAAGTATTTGTTAAAGAATAAATGCATCCACCAATGAATGAATGAATGTACAAATTAAACACGCTCTGTATATGATGAACTTAAGAAATTCTCAAACATAATTGGATGTTGTTTTTAAAGTGAAATTCTGAAACAGAAGAAGCTGTTTCATACTATGACATTTAGGTATTCCTAGTTGTGAACATTTCTATAGAACTTGACTATATTTGGGGGAAAAGAAAGGCGAAGGGAAGATTCTGTCTCCTCACTCTCAGGGTCCGGCACAGTGCTTTCCCAGTGCAGGCAGTTCACAAATACTGGAAGGAATAAATACATTAAAAATAATTTTGTAAGCCGGGCGCTGGTGGCTCATGCCTGTAATCCTAGCTACTCAGGAGGCTGAGATCTGAGGATCGCGGTTCAAAGCCAGCCCGGGCAGGAGAGAACGTGAGACTCCTATCTCCAATAAACCACTAGAAAACCAGAAGTGGCACTGTGGCTCAAGCAGTAGAGCACTCACCTTGAGCTGAAGAGCTGAACAACAGCACCCAGGCCCAGAGTTCAAGGCCCATGACCAAAAACAAAACAATAAGAATAATAATAATAGTAATTTTGTATGGCTGGGGTATAGCTCAAGTGGTAGAGTGGGGTGTTCACTAGTAAGTATGAGGACCCCAGTACCACCAAAATATATTATAGATACAATGTATAACTGTTATTTTATGTAAGATTAATGCCTAGTAGCCTCTAAGTTCTTTCCTTCACATTTCCTTAGATCTTGAGATACAAATAGCTGTTTTAGTTTTTTTTTTCCAAAATGCTGATGAGATTTGGAATACTTGTGTAAGTTTTATATATATGTATGTTGTAATTTCATATGTGTTAAATCAAAAAACTGAAAGGATAGCTTGGAAAATTCAAGACTTAGCCAGGTGCCAGTGGCTCACATCTGAAATCCTAATTATTTAAGGGGCTAAGATCTAGAGGATGGAGATTCAAAGACAGCCTAGCCAGGAAAGTTCACTAGATTCCATCTGTAAAACAACCAGCAAAAAAGCAGGAGTGGGGGCTGGGAAGGTGGCTCAGTGGTAGAGTGCTTGCCTTGCATGCATGAGGCCCTGGGTTCGATTCCTCAGCACCACATAAGCAGAAAAAAGCTGGAAGTGGCGCTGTGGCTCAAGTGGTAGAGCGCTAGCCTTGAGCTGAAGGACAGTGCCCAGGCCCAGAGTTCAGGCCCCAAGACTGGCAAAAAAAAAAAAGCAGGAGTGGAGGAGTGGCGCATGTGGTAAAGCATCATCACCCAAGCAGATAAACAAGCTGAGTAAATGCAAGGCCCTAAGTTCAAAACTCAGAGGAAGGGAAGAGGGGAAGACTTATCATTACTAATGCTTAGGGCAGGGACACACACCTATCAAGAAGTGCTTCTAGAAGGATAGTCACGAGAAAAATCTCACATGCTCTGGCGCTCCCTACACTTATAGAGTAACAGATAACGTTATTTTCATTTCCCTACTGGGAAAAATGTTTTTTTGACTAGTTCAAACAGCACTTAATTGGCAGCCCCATGTCTTACATTTCTATTTGTTACTTTTCTACCATAAATCAGTCTCAGGAGTTAGGGTAGCGAGGAGCCCATTTCCATTAAGGTCCAGGTCGTCTCTGCAGAGACCAAACCTTGGAGCACGAAGAAATGAAAACAATTTTGAGATCTTTCTTTACTGTACCTACCAGATCTCTTGTAATTTAAGCTGTAATAAAATATGATCTCAGTTTGTGTCACTCTTGGGACTTGAACTCAGAGCCTGGGTGCTATCCATGACCCTTTGTTTTCAATGCTAGTGCTCTACCACTTGAGTCACAACTCCATTTCCAGCTTTTTTTGGTAATTAATTGGAGATAAGAATCTCATGGACTTTCCTGCCCAGACTGGCTTTGAGTCGAGATCCCTAAATCTCAGCCTGCTAAGTAGCTAGGCTAACAAGTGTGTGCCACCAGCACTTGGCATATTCTCTGTTTAATATGCTCATGTATAAAAAGTTTCAGGACAAAATAGAAAAAGCAGGAGCAGGAATGGTAATCCCAGCACTTAGGAGGAGGCTGATACAGGAGAATTCCAAGTTTAAGGCCAGCTTGGGCTCAACAGGGAGACTCTTTTTTTTTTTTTTTTCTTGGCCAAGCCTTTTTTAATTTACATCAACAGGGAGACTCTTATCTCAAAAAAACACAACCAACCAACCACACAAACAAAAAAAAAACCCCACCAAAATTATTAAAACATAAACTCTTAAGGCGCTGTCCCTGAGCCTTTTGGCTCAAGGCTAGCGCTCTGCCACTTGAGCCACAGCTCCACTTACAGCTTTTTGGTGTTTAACTAGAGATAAAAGTCTAGTGGACTTCTCTGCCCAGGTTGGCTTCAAACCACTATCCTTAAATTTCAGCCTCCTGAGTAGCTAGGGTATTACAGGAGCCCAGCTAAAGCAGTCTTCATGTCAGTATGCCACTAAGTGTAATTTTCATACTTAAACACATAAAAACAAAAACCAAACCAAACCCACACAGAGATATTAAAGAGGAATCTATACCAGGTCAACTAAAATTGGACAAAAAAAAAATCAAGGCTGGTACACTGGTTCATGAATGTAATCCTGGCTACCTGGGAAGCTAAGATCAAGAGGATCACAGTTTTGAGGCTAGCCTGGGCAAAACAATCTGTGAGACCCTATCTTAATCAATAAAAACCTAGGCATAATGGCACTAAGTGGAAAGTGTAACTAGAAGGACTGCAATGCAGGCTAGCCCAGGCATGGGAGAAGCTATTGGAAGAATAGGAGAGCAAAAAGAAGGCTAGGAAATATGGCCAAATCACTAAATAATCTGCGTAGCAAGTGCAAGGCTCCAATTTCAACTCATAATGCCCACCCCCTCCAAAAAAAAAGAGAAGGGACTATGAGTTTCTTAGCTGCAAGAATAGCATGCCAGGTTATTCTGAACCCATTCTATACGATTATGTTACAAGGTAGGAACAGCAATGAAGCAGACAAGTTGGGTATGCTGATAGAATTACAAACAGTTCTTTCCTTCCCTTCCTCCTTCCTTTCTTTTTGGTGCTGGTCCTAGGGCTTGAATTCAAGGGCCTCATGCTTTTACTGAACTTTCTTAAATTCAAGGTTGACACTCCACCACTTTAGCCACAGCTCCACTTCTGGTTTTTTGATGGTTAACTGGGCCTAAGAGTCTAACAGACTTTTCTGCCTGAGCTGGCTTTGAACCACAATATACTATAAACATGAGCAACCAGTGGCCAGCAAGAATTTAATTTTTAAAAATATTTATAGGGGGCTGGGAAGGTGGCTCAGTGGTAGAGTGCTTGCCTTGCATGCCTGAGGCCCTGGGTTCAATTCCTCAGCACCACATAAGCAAAAAAAGAAAAAAAGCCAGAAGTGGCACTGTGGCTCAAGGGGTAGAGTGCTAGCCTGGAGCTGAAGAGCTGAGGGACAGCGCCCAGGCCCAGAGTTCAGGCCCCACGACTGGACCCCCCCCCAAAAAAAATTTATAGCCAGTGGGGGTTCATGCCTGTAATCCTAACTACTCAGAAAGCTGAGATCTGAGGATTGTGGATTGAAGCCAGCCCAAGCAGCAAAGTTTGTGAGACTTTTCTTTCTTTATTTTTTTGCCAGTCCTGGAGCTTGAACTCAGGGCCTGGGCACTGTCCCTGTTTCTTTCTTTTCTTTGTTTTTTTTTTGGTCGGTCATGGGGCTTGAACTCTGGGCTTAGGTGCTGTCCCTGCACTCTTCAGCTCAAGGCTAGCACTCTACCGCTTGAGCCACAGTGCCACTTCCGGTTTTCTAGTGGTTTATTGGAGATAAGAGTCTCATAGAGTTTCCTGCCTGGGCTGGTTTTGAACTGCGATTCTCAGATCTCAGCCTCCTCAATAGCTAGGATGACAGGCGTGAGCCACTGGTCCCTGGCTTGTCCCTGTTTCTTTTTGCTCAAGGCTAGAACTCTACCACTTGAGCCACAGTGTCACTTCCAGCTTTGTGGTACTGAGGACTGGAACGTAGGGCTACATTCATGCCAGGCAAGCACTCTACCACTAAGCCATATTCCCAGCCTGTGAGACTCTTATCTCCAAATAACCATTTAAAAAAAGCTGAAAATGGAGCTGTGCAGCAAGTGGTAGAACACCAGCCTTGGACAAAAAAGGTCAGGGACGGTGTCCAGGCCTTGAGGTCAAGCTGCTGGACTGGTACATACACACAAAAATACAAGTAAAATGTGCTGTCCAGTGATATTGAAAAGCCTGCACTATTGCTAACGTTTCCCAAAGGCTGTGCTTCCTTTAGGCTAAACGTATTACTTGATTAAGAAAAATTCTTTGAAAACATTAAAATGGACTGACTTACGTTCGAACTTTGTGTCGACCAATGATGAAAGATACTTTCCGGCTCCAGGGATTCACAAAGCTGGACCAACTGGAGTCCAGGATGATATAATCTCCATTCTGAGTGCGGAATCGAACAGGTGAGTGTTCAAAGGGAGGATGGCCAACGTACTTCAAGACTGCACAAAACAATAAGACGAAAACTAACTTGATACATACTAATTACAAGTGCCTTTGTAGTAATTATTTGTGTGTGTGTGTGTGTTTGTCATTCGTGGGGCTTGAACTCTGGGCCTGGGCGCTGTCCCTGCGCTCTTCAGCTCAAGGTGAGTGCTCTACCGCTTGAGCCACAGTGTCTCTTCTGGTTTTCTATTGGTTCAATGGAAATAAGAGTCTCACGGTCTTTAATGGCTGGGCTGGCTTTGAATCGAGATCCTCTGATCTCAGCCTCCTGAGTAGCTAGAATTACGGGCGTGAGCCACCAATGCTTGGCTTATTTGTAGTTTTTAGTAAGTTAAAAACAGCAAACGATTCTTTTAGCAGTCTCAAAACATCACTATTTGGTTTAAGGTTAAGCTCTAAGGGAAAATTAGAACAAGTCAGTGTTAACTTCTGAGGAGCAGGTCCTACCTTTTTGGTGCATGGCAAACATCAGAGGACGGTCTTCCGGGTGCAAGTATGTTAAGATGGATGTCCCGATTAGATCCTGAGGTAGGTAACCTAGCAAAGGCACTGCTCTGGGACAGACAGACAACACAAGAAAGATGTGACACTGAGCAAGTAATTTTTATAGTGAACATCTTTAAAAAACACTTTTGGAGCTGAGTGCTGGTGGCTCACACTTTAATCCTAGCTCCTCAGGAGGCTGAGATCTGAGGATCACTGTTCAAAGCCAGCCTGCGCAGGAAAGTCCATGAGACTCTTATCTCCAATTGACCACCAGAAAACTGGAAGTGGAGCTGTGGCTAAAAGTGGTAGAGTATTGGCCTTAAGCAAAAAGAGCTCAGAGACAGCACCCAGGCCCTGAGTTCAAGTTCTATGACTGACAAAAAAATAAAAATAAAAAATAAAAAAAACACTCTTGGATTAGAGACACACAGAGCTCAGTGCTAAGAGTATGGATAGCATGCCTAGGGCTTGGGTTCAAATACCAGTACCAAAAAAGAAAAAGTCTGACTTACTCATTTCTCAATAAGAAGAAAACACAAGAAACAAACCTAAGTTCCCGCTCTGTGAGGAAATGTGACCTAGGAGGTTGTCTGTCATGTTGCATCAAGATCATCCAGGAAGGAGTCTCCAGGTTAGAAGGCTCATGGAAAGCCACTAAATCACAATTTCTGGAGGAAGACTAGCAACCTGTATTTTCAGCAAGTTCTTCAAAGGAGTCATCCTGTCCATTATGTTGCTATTTAAAAAGATCTTATCATGGGCTATGTATGGAGGTATAGGACTATAATCCTAGCTACTTGGGAAGCAAAGATCCAGAGGATCACAATTCAAGGCCAGTCCAGGCAAAAAGTTAGCAAAGCTCCATCTCAATATGGTTGACACCAAAAGCTACAATAAGCATTGTTTTCTTACAGGTTAATTATCCCAAATACTTTGTTATAGTAAAAAAAGTATTAACAGGGCATGATTAAAGACACTAACTACAAAGAAATACAAAAATTGAATGTGATATAAAATGGCAGCATTAGCACACAAACATTTTTGGGATGAAGGTCCATAGGAAACTCTGAAAACACCAAGCAGAACTTTGACAAAACTGACTCTATTAGCATTTTCTATGCATAGACATTATGAATATATTTTCTAGTGTAATAAATGTAAGCAATTTTCAGATTTTTCTTTTGTTAAATGTTCTTTAAAAAGGCCACACAAAATATCTTGCCAATTATCTTGCAACTTATTAATTATTTTCTCTACATTTTTTTTTTTTTTTTT
>NW_012267222.1:4441930-4456288 GCF_000151885.1 Dipodomys ordii | reverse complement strand
CAGGGCCTCATGCATGCAAGGCAAGCGCTCTACCACTGAGCCACCTTCCCAGCCCTATGTTTTTATAATCAAAGAGTAACATTAAATAAACTCATTGTCCTTCCTTTTTTAAAAAAAATAATAACCTCTGGTTTCCATTTCTTGGAGTTCATTTTGATAAGTATTATTTTATATGATCAGAGGCACATAGGCATTGTGTATAGATGCCACATTTTCGGATCCACTCATCTATTGCAGGGTCATTTTCTATTTTTTAAATGTAGTATTTATGATAACGTTGTCAAGTTTTTTACCTTTTTTTGCTGGTCCTTGGGTTTGAACTCAGGGCCTGAGCACTGTCCCTGAACTTTTTGCTCAAGGCTAGCACTCTACCACTTGAGCCACAGCACCACTTCCGGCTTTTTCTGTTTATATGGTGCTAAGAAATCAAACCCAGGGCCTCATGCACGTGAGGCAAGCATTCTACCACTGAGCTATAAACTTTTCAGTGTTTGTAGATTTCAGTTATACAATGTAGAAGAGTGTATAAAATACACACTTTTTAATGTTGGCATTGATTTTCAGAAATAAATTTCTTTTAGGTTGAAGCATATTTACCTTTCATCTACTTCAAGGAACACACAGCCTGGAGTGTGTGTTGTGGTAAAAATTCTTTTGCCCACTGGGATTCGAGGAGCTAGAAAAAAAAAGAAAAAACCAGAAAGATTTATCTATAGGCAGGCAAGTATCTAATTAATCATTCACTGTACATGATAAAATTGAATAAAATCTCCATATCAAATGGTGGAAACCTCACTTAGGGGTCTGGTCTTCAAGGAGCTGAAGCTTAAATGACAATTTTCATTACTAACCACATTTTAATCAGGTCAGAATGAGATGCCAAGTAGAGTTAACTTTAAACAAAGGAGAGTCTATACACACTGACTAGTTCTAGTTCATTTTCTCATCACAAATAATCTGAAGAATTAAAGGAAGCCAGGCGCCGGTAGCTCACACCTGCAATCCTAGCTACTCAGGAGGCTGAGTTCTGAGGATCGCAGTTCAAAGCCAGCCTGGGCAGGATCTTATCTCCAATAAAAAACACTAGAAAACCAGTAGTGGTGCATTGGCTTAAGCAGTAGAGTGCTCGCCTTGAGCTGAAGAGCGCAGGGACAGTGCCCAGGCCCAGAGTTCAAGCCCCATGACTGACAAAAAACAACAACCACAACAACAAAAACAAAACAAAAAAAAGTTAAAGGAGGAAGTACAAACATTAGTCCTATTTAGTGGCTGTAGAAAACTAAACGAAAAATCTTGAAATGTTACTTAGTACTGTATAGACAGTCTTTGCATACATAATAAAATTGGTACAACTCAGTTCTGCTTTCACTTGTGCTTTAAGAACACAGGGGACCTGGTTCATGAATCAGAAGAATTTATATTGTAAAACACCTCAATTACCAAAGGCAATCTATAGATTCAATAGAATCCCCACCCAAAATTCCAATGTCATTCTTAACAGGAATAGAAGCATCAATTCTAAAATTAGTTTGGAAGCATAAAAGACACAGAATAGCTAGATCAATCCTGAGCAAAAAGAGTAACACTAGAAGTATCACAAAACCTGACTTCAAATTATACTAGAGCCACCATAACAAAACCAGCATGGTACTGGCACTAAAACAGACCAATAGAATCAAAGACCTAGAAATAGCGATTCCCCCACCCCACCAGTTACAGCTATCCCATGATCAATAATGGTACCAAAACCGTATGTTGAAGTCAAGATTCGTCAACAACGGTATTTAAGAAAACTGGTTATATGCATATCAAAGACTGAAACTAGATCCCTGCTGCTGATCCTGTATAAAAATCAATTAAAAATGAATCAAAGGGGGCTGGGAAGGTGGCTCAGTGGTACCGTGCTTGCCTTGCATACATGAAGCCCTGGGTTCAATTCTTCAGCACCACATAAGCAGAAAAAGCCCGAAGTGGCACTGTGGCTCAAATGGTAGAGCGCTCACCTCGAGCTGAAGAATTCAGGGACAGTGCCCAGGCCCAGCGTTCAGGACCAAGACCAACCAAAAAAAAAAAAAAAAAGAATCAAAGATCTTTCTACAGCTAGCTTCCTCAAAGATCTCATTCTAAGACCTGAAAACTTTGAAACTACTACAGGAGAACATAGAGGTTGCACTTGAAGATATATATGCAGGTAAGGGCTTTTTGAATAAGACTTCAATTGCTTAGGAAGAGAACTGACAAATAGGATTGCATCAAAGCAAAAAAAAAACTTCTGTACATCAAAGGAAACAATTTTGGGGGAAATTCTGGACAAAGGGTTAACATCCAGAATATATAAGAAGCTAAAAAAGTTAAATATGAACAACAAATAATTCAACTAATAAATGCACAAAATATTAGAACAGACAATTCTCAAAAAAGGACAATGGTTAATAAATACGTAAGAAATATTTTATATACTTAGCCCTAAAAGAAATGGAAATAAAAAATGACAGAGATTCCTTCTCTCTTCAATCTGAATGGCTATCATCAAGAAAATAAATGACAGCAAAGGCTGTCAGGATCGAGGCGTAAAAAAGAACCCTCACACAGTGTTGGTGGTAATATAAATGCAAATCAGTGCAGCTATTATGGAAATCGAATGGTGATTACTCAGAAACCTAATAACAGAACTAAATTATGACCCTGCTATACAACTCCTGAGCATTTATCTAAATGAATCTAAGTTGACATAGAATAGCGACACCTCCAATATTCCCATCTATTGCAATGTTGTTCACAACAGCCAAGCTATGCCATCAGCCTAGGCACCCAGAAGTGCCTAATGTGGCATATATACCCAATGGAGCATTATGCAGCCAAAAAGAAGAATGAAATGATATCTTTTGTTGCAGGAAAATGGATGGAACTTGGGGATCACCATGTTGAGCTAAGCCAAGCTCAGAAAGAGAAATACCACATCTTTGCTCATATGCAGAATCTAGACCTAAAATAATAATATGATTGTAAAAGGGAAACTGGGAGAGAACCAGTAGGAGTCAAGGGGGAAAAAAAGAGGACAGATGGATATGATCGAATTGTATAGGTGAGAATAACAATAAAACCATTCAAAAATGAACAAAGGAGAAGGAATAAAGGCTAAGTGACAGAGGGGTGAATATGACTGGAACACATTACATGCATGTACATAAATACCACAGTGCAATGCCTTTCTATAAATGCTCTTGGCTAATACAAAACAATGGAGTCAGGTGGGAGTTTCAGGTGGGAGTACCTGGAGTTTCTAGATGCTGTATTTCCACTAAAAACGACCACGCTGGTATCTTCTGTTTATGTCACAGAAGATATAAACTGTACTATGGCTTCTCTTGCAAGAATTTTAGTACGCTTATTTCATTAAGATAGCAAAAAAGGGCCCAGGGCATGTCTCCAGTGGAGGAAGAACTAGAGGACTACGTCTTCCCCTGGCTCTAGGCATAGACAACGAGGTCTGCTGTCTGTGAAGGAGACACCTGAGGAAGGGGACAAGCTGGAGAAACAGAGACCTTACTAAAATCCCTATAGAGATTTTCTATAGAGATCTCTGTCTCTTCCCTACACGCAGGACTTCTGGTCTCACCTTCATAACCAGAGTGAGTCTTCTCAATCAGTGTGAGGCAGCAAGGTTCTGATTCGGGTTGGGCAGAGCTATGTACATGAACCAGATAGGGGAGGATCCGGAACGGGCTGTAATGCTTCTCTTGCACTTTGTCTCGGCCTCCACTGAAAAGATAAAAAGATCAGGCTGGACACAATGCAGTTAGCCTGCTGCAAACAGGCTGGGGAAATGGTTGATTGGCATTTCCCAATGGCGTGTATGTATCACATAGACTCATAGACTTGTTTTCCACAGGTGGGGAAGGTTAATTTAAAAGTTTAGCTCCAGATAGCAATGGTCTCACTGACTAGTCAGGAAGTAAGAGGTTCTATGGAACAGTGTTCATGTCACCATGAAAGTAAAACAGGGAGAACTATTCCATGACTTACTTCTGACCTCCATGCCCCAAGTTCCCAGTCTGGCCTAACGGTCTCACCTCACTTGAACTGCCACAACAGAAAGTCAGCTCCCCTACAGTCACAGCCAACTTGTGATCCTAGCTACTCAGGAGGCTGAGATCTGAGGATTGGGGTTCAAAGCCAGCCCAGGCAAGAAAGTCCATGAGACTCTTATCTCGAAATAAACCACAAGAAAACTGGAAGTGGCACTATGGCTCAAGTGGCAGAGTGCTTGCCTTGAGCTGAAGAGCGCAGGAACAGCGCCAAGGCCCAGAGTTCAAGTCCCACGAGTGACAAAAAAAAGGATAAAGCTCAGCTCCCAAGCCTGGTCCCTGACACTGGCCCCCTTCCAACTCTCATGGAGGAGCTCCACTGCTGAGTGATGATACAAACTTTTACCCCACTGCCCAGAGGACACAGATGGTGGACAATTGGACAAGTCCAATGTCCATGAGAGAATTCATGTTCCTCTTTTCCTGCCAATCATGTCTCCATCACCATCAGGTTTGAGAACACTAATCTCAAGGAGGTCTGATTGCTGATGCTGCTGCCCACGCAGTCTCTGCTTTCCTCCCATTCTCTCCCATGACCGTGTTTTGCTTCCCTCACTGGGAGGACCAGCTTCTGGAACTTGTCTGGTCTCCATCCTATTTCTAGGCTCATCTGGTCCCAGGCTTCTATACAAGATTGACACACTCATGTTCTTAATATGCATCTCTGGCCTGGTCTTGACCTGTATCTCAAACAGAACCTGTCTCAACTCAGTGCTGTTCCTCCTGCCTCTCTCCAGGAAGCTGCTTTTCCTACCTTTTCCATCTCAGTGAAGAATCCCAGCCCACACCCCTGCTGTCAGCAGTGGCTCTTTTGATTTCACACTCCAATCTAAGTCATTAGTAAGTCCTGATAAAATACACAGAATATCTCTCCTGACCCTGGCTGGGCTAGCCTGGGTCTCCATCTCTCACTGAAGGCAGCAGGCCCTTCAAGAGGTGTTTGTGTCATGGGGACACCATCCTCATGAGGGGACTAACGTGGTTTGTCTGAGAGTGTTATTCATAGTGACAGCTGGGTTGTTAACAGTGTTCAGCTGGCTATTAGCTCCAGCCCCTCCCTCATTTCACAGAGTGCAGTACCAACCCACTATAAGCACTTCAATATTAACACTAATCATTATGTCATTCAAAAACATTTTCTCTTTTTATTATGAAGTAATATTATCATTTAGAATATTCTCATTAAATTTAGAAGATAAAAAAAATTTAGAAGATGAAATCAACTAAATTTTTGGTCAACAGTAAGCCCACTTGTTCGTGGATTTATTACATGCATTTTTGACCAAGAACAGTAAAACAATTTTTTTAATGTAAAAATATTTTTAAAACAACTTTAGCCTGGAGCTAGTGGCTCACACTTGTAATCCTAGCTACTCAGGAGGCTGAGATCTAAGGACTGCAGTTCAAAGCCAGTCCAGCTAGGAAAGTCTGTGAGACTCTTTTTTTTTTTTTGGGGGGGGGGGTCCAGTCGTAGGGCCTGAATTCTGGGCCTGGGCACTGTCCCTCAGCTCTTCAGCTCAAGGCTAGCACTCTACCACTTGAGCCACAATGCTACTTCCGGCTTTTTTCTTTTTGCTTATGTGGTGCTGAGGAATTGAACCCAGGGCCTCAGGCATGCAAGGCAAGCACTCTATCACTGAGCCACCTTCCCAGCCCCAGTCTGTGAGACCCTTATCTTCAATTAACAACCAGAAAACTGGAAGTGGTGCTGTGACTCAAAGTGGTAGAATGCTAGCCTTGAGGAAAAGAGCTCAGGGACAGCGCCCAGGCTCTGAGTTCAGGTTCCACAATTGACAGACAACAACAAAACAAACAAATAAAACTTTAAAGTTCCCATGCACAAATTCCATAGCTCAGCTCTTGGTCAGGCCTATATTGCCACTGCTTGTGTTAAGTCGTTGTGTGCTCTCAAAGTGCTTCCCTGCATTTCACTTTATGAGGATCTGCCTCCCACAAAGCAGATGGAGCCCAAGAGGTGTGCATGTGCTTAACAGAAGTGATAAATCTGTTAAAAGGTGCCATGGTGCTTCAAGTGGAAGTTGGGGGGGGGGGGGATCGTGGGAAAGTTGCCTCTCACAACAGTGGTTCAGTCTGAACTCTCATCCTGGGCATACACAATATCAACTCAAGAGTGGTCTCTTCAGAACCACATACTGGGGAGATCAGGAAACTACTGTATTGTCTTTTAGTTCATTTTCTTTTTTTTTTTTTTTTTTGGTCGTGGGGCTTGAACTCTGAGCCTGGGCGCTGTCCTTCAGCTCTTCAGCTCAAGGCGAGCGCTCTACCACTTGAGCCACAGCGCCACTTCCGGTTTTCTGGTGGTTTATTGGAGATAGGAGTCTCACGGTCTCTCCTGCCCGGGCTGGCTTTGAACCATGATCCTCAGATCTCAGCCTCCTGAGTAGCTAGGATTACAGGCGTGAGCCACCAGCGCCCGGCTTTTAGTTCACTTTCTATGTTAAACCCTTCCAGTAAATATAAGCTATTAAAATTTTAAAAAATTAGATAGGGACACAGGGAGGGCTTGGTCTGTCTGAGGTAGAGAGAGAGTGGGTCTCTGTAGTGCAGTGTTCCCCTGGACTGGCCACAAGAGAGAAGGCCTACCATGCCGTCTCTGATGGCCGAAGTCACGTGTGTTAGTTGACTGCACCATGTACATTTCAGGTCAGGTAGGCATGGGCCCTTCAAGCAGACAGCTTGTGCCAGGAGAGGTAGTAGAAGAAATAAAACAAGCTCTTACACACATGGGTGACATTCTGAAAGCTGCAGCCTGTGACCTCACTAATATTGTAAAAGCAACTGTCTTGCTGGCTGACACAAATGACTCTGATACTGTCAATGAAATCCACAAACAATTTTTCAAGAGTAATTTTCCAGCAAGAGTGGCTTACTAGGTTGCTGCTTTACATAAAGAAATTGAAGCAATAGTGCCCAAGGGCCTCTCCCTGCAGCTTCACTGTAAGTGGCCTCAGTGTGGTTTACTCAGGGGTTCTCATCCTATCTTTAACATCCTGATTTTTTACAAATGAGTGTTAGGAAGTATAACTAAAATCTCTGGTTATTGTAGAAAGGCCCTATCACAGGAAAGATTAGATAAGGAGGATAATGACGTTACTGATGCTATATTACACCTTTGTACACTCATGTGGCTAATTATGAATATACACAGAGACCCTAATTACAGAGTTATTCAAATAACTAAAAATAAAGAAAAATATGTTATTACCTTAATATGAAATATGCGTATTAGGTATATGGAGAAGGAAATGGGCCAAAATTTTATATAGTAATATTTTCCTAATGGAAATAAGGATGTAATCCCCCTCTTGCCTAAAAGAAATAAAATTCAAAAATTGAACAGTGACAGAGTGGGGGAAAACACTGAAAGTTAATTTTTAAAAAGCTAACCAAGCTGGGCGCAGGTGGCTCAGGCCTGTAATCCTAGCTACTCAGGAGGCTGAGATCTGAGGAGCGAGGTTCAAAGCCAGTCTGGGCAGGAAAGTCTATGAAGATGCTCAACTCCGACAAACCACCAGAAAACCAGAAGTGGTGCTGTGGCTCAAGTGGTAGAATGCTTGCCTTGAGCTGAAGAGCTGAGGGACAGCGCACAGGCTCAGAGTTCAAGCCCCATGACCGACCCCCCCCCCCAAAAAAAAAGCTAACCAATAGGCCCTCATATTATGGTCATTTTAGTGTACTTCCTATCCAGTGATTCTCACACACCAGTAGGATTAATAATCACCTTCTCTTTGTTTCTTCCTATTGAGTTATCTTATTTTCTCATGAGTACATTCTTCTTTCTTCTCAATCCATTGGAAATTCCCATTAAAAGAACCAAGGCTTTTTTTTCTTTTTTTGTGGGTCATGGGGCTTCAACGTTGGGCCTGGGTGCTGTCCCTCAGCTCTTCAGCTCAAGGTGAGCATTCTACCACTTGAGCCACAGCACCACTTCCAGTTTTCTGGTGGCTTATTGGAGATAAGAGTCTCACAAACTTTCCTGCCCGGACTGGCTTTGACCTGTGATCCTCAGATCTTAGCCTCCTGAGTAGGTAGGTACAGGAGTGAGCCACTGGCCCCCAGCTTCAAGACTTTTTAAAAAATATACAACAAAGTCTAACTTAATACAAGTCATAAGTGTTGAATGAGACCAGAGTGTAACCATTATTTCTAGTCCCCACAGGTGTGTACTCACCGGATCCTGCAGAAGAAGGGTTTCACCGGGGTATATTCATACTGGGATGCTGAAATAGAGAACAACTGTCACTCTCCCTGCCTACAGCAGCTCTGCTCAGTGACTCAAGCTTGCTCTAATACCAAATTAACAAACCATTTTCCTTAAAGACAGCTGTTCTGGATTGAAAGTGCACTCTTTAGTAGGCTTTGCTAGTCTCCAGCAACCCTTAGGCAACATAGAGTGTCTGCCTTTTACTTCCCTTCATTACTTCTAATAGTCTTATCCTTATTCTCGCTACATTCATTACTTTAAATGTTACCATAATGATCTTTTGATGACAATTATTTTGCCAGTTAATAGTCTATTTCACTGAAATAGTGTGGACATTTCTCAGTAATTGGAAATTTAAACTATTTTCCACTTTTAGCTCTACGATATATAAATTTGAGTTTTTCACTTAGGATTTTTTTTTTTTTTTGTATGTGTGTGTGCTAGCACCACAGCTGGAACTCAGGGCGTCACAATTGCTTAGCTAGTACTCTACCTTTTGAGCTATATCTCCAGCAGCCATACCTCCCTGCTTATTGCTAACAGTTTTGGAGGTGGAGTCTTGGAATTCTCTACCTAGGCTGGCTGAGGAGCTAGGATTACAGGCATGAACCACTGGTGCCTGGCTCTTCAGAAACATTCAATGAGTTGTGTTCTAGCTCAACTGGAATAATCATTTTGCCTCTCATCATTATTGCTAATTTCCAGAAAACTGTACCACCTTACAGTGTTACTTATGTTTTCTTATGCTCAGGCGAATAGTCTGCACCAAAGTCACTGACTTATGAGGTGGCAATTTAGAAATAAATTTGCCTACTTTAGGGTCAAGTGAGGAAGCTGAACCTTTTCACACAAGTGTTTGTTGACTATTCCTCCTTCTTCTTTTTTTTTTTTTTTGATTGTGGGGCTTGAACTCTGGGCCTGGGCGCTGTCCCTCAGCATTTCAGCTCAAGACAAGCACTCTACCACTTGAGCCACAGCACCACTTCTGATTTTCTGGTGGTTTAGAAGAGTCTCACAGACTTTCCTGCCCGGGCTGGCTTTGAACTGTGATCCTCAGATCTCAGCCTTCTTAGTAACTAGGATTACAGGCGTGAGTCCACCAGTGTCCAGCTAATTTGTATGTCTTCTAGGAGACCTCTCTGAGTATTTTGGGGCATTTGTGTACTGAAGCAAAAAGTCCTCAGTAAAAAGACCCATGAAAAATTGAGTAGTTTAAAAAAATATGTCCCATAGGCGTCATAAACAATAAGATTCCTACAGAACTAAAATAGTGAAGGAGGCCAGGTCTTGTGCGATTCTAAGGAAAGGATTATAGGAACAATCAGAAAAGACGCTGTGCTGTAATAAACGTGCTCACACTGCTTCTCTGTGGCATAGACCCCGAACGCTAACTGTATTCACTGCTAGTCCCAACAGCACTGCGAGGAGACTATGTGACCTCAGTGTCCACGAGCTCATGAGGCATTCAACACCCAGATAATAAGTGAATTCTTGTTTCTGAAAATGATTGCTGAAGAAACAGCATCAGAGCCGTCTGAGAGGCTCATTTAACCATCACTGTGTAAAGACATGTTCTAACACAGGATCAAAGGCCAACAACAGCTGAGTGTATAGCTTCCTGTACCCTCATTCCTCTAAGCTCAAAGGAAAAGACTGAAAATCAGAACATGAGTGCAACCTTACAGTGGGTGTGAGGATTACAAACTGCTCTTGGTCAGAGCCAGAATTCTTGAGATTTATATGGCAAAAAGACATTACGTGCCAACTAGACACATGTCACACCACTATCGTTTCAGAATACATTAAGTTTTTACACCACAGCGAGCATCCTCAGCAAGATGGAAGGGCTGAGTGTGCCATGGCTGAGCACACACGGGGCTGCTCAAGGAAAGCACGGAGGAGCTGGCCAGCCACATGCTCCGTCTGCCCTGTTCCTGGTTGCATCCCGGCACCATACAGTTTTCATGTTCTGAACAATGCATTACGCGCTGCACTCCTTCTGTAAGATCAGGTCTGAGCTGGGGGCAGTGGTCATCAAACCCTGGTCCCTGGCCCCATACCTCCTCGGGTCCAGCTGTTCCAGACAGGAAGCTGAGCTCGAGCTGTGTGCGTGTAGAACACCTTCACGTCTTGTGGAGCGAGCAGGTCAACAAAGTGAGAGGATTCCAGGAAATCTTTCTTACAGTTCAGAATCAAAGCTGCCTGTTCAGAAATGTGCACCAGCCTTCCAGAGAGAAATGAAAATACTGCCGCAAAGGAATCCTGTGAAAGCACAGAGAATGAAGGCAAACTCTGAGATGCAATGTTCCCTGGAAAGTAAATTTCTTCTAATTTCTACCATAATCAACAGCCTAGCATGCAACACGTGTCCTACAGAGGCAACACACCTCCCTAGTTTTCTATATTTGCTTCTTCTAAATGATCACAGAACCTTCACTGTAGCTTCTGCAAGCCTGACTTCTGTCCCAAAACCACTAACTCCTCCTAACCAAACACACTCATGGCACAGATTTCTGATTTTCTCCTTTACAAACTGGGCTTTACTCCCAGAGGGACTGACTTCTGAGCAACATAGTCTGTGCTTTAAAACCAAGTTCAAGATCATCCTGGAGAGAGACATCAATACATACGAACTGCACTCTGACTTGTTCCTAGTTTGTTAAGATGTGTAAATGCCATGTTTGCTAGCATCGCCATGAGTTCCTCTCTAGCTTTATCATAAATTTTATTTTTTTGACAGTTGTTAGATTTGAACTCAGGGCCTGGGCATTGTCCCTGAGCTTCTTTGTGCTGAAGGCTCTTGCTCTACCCTATAATTTGAGCCACAGAACCACTTCCAGTTTTTGAATAGTTAACTGGAGTTAAGTCTCATGGGGACTTTTCTGCCCAGACTGGCTTCAAACCCAGATCCTCAGATCTTAGCCTCTTTATTAGCTAGGATTACAGGTGTGAGCCGCTGGTAACCAGCTTATCATAAAGATTTTAGAGAGCAATTTTTTTAACCTTTTCTTTTTAATCTCCATAGCTCTTACTACTATACTCTGAGTATATAGTAGTTAGTAAAATAAGCTCCATTATAACAATGTATAGGTCATATTGCAACATCATAAAGTCATTGTTATAATGATGCTAGGGGTCTAAACATCAAGTTAAGTGAGCTCCAGTGGATCAATGAGGCTTAATTATCATCAAGAGGACATTTAAAAAAGATACACTAAAGGGCTCTTCTACATTTTCACAAAAAATATTTACAACATCTCAACTCACCTGTTCTACAAAATCCAGTTGTTACAACTTGTAGTAGGTATTGGAACTAAGAATGATATAAATAGAAATCAACAATTTGGAGATTAGATAAGATGCAGGAAATTACTCTGCAGAGCTTTTCTTCATTTGAGAGAGGTAAAGGATGCTAAGACAGAAGCAACTAACAACCAAAGCAAATGAAACCGCGACACAACATACAACCTGCTGCTTCTGTTTCTTAAAACATTTTCTTTATCAAGGGCAGGAGAAACAGCTAAGTGTCTTTTTTAGCAAGTTTCTCCTTAGTTCACTTCCAATTGTTGGTTAGCCAAACTTTCAGTGTTTTTTTTTAGGTCCAAGACCAGGACTTGAACTTGGTTCTTGATGCTTTTGCTCTTTGGCTAGGGATCCAGCAATGGAGCCATGCCTCCAATCCCAGGTGATTCTTTCTAATTGGCAATTAGGGGTGGTCGTCTGGAAAGGTCACCTGAGCGGAGAAGGCAAAAGGCCTGAGCTCTTACTGTGTTCTTGAAAGTGTGCTGGGAAACCACAGTGGCCAGCTCCTCCAGACTATACGCAGTCATGTCTGCCCGGGCTGCTCCATACGGACTGAGAATCTGGAAAAATTCACTGTTTGCTAAGAAACACAGGGAAATAAACAGGTAGTCTAGTGACAACAAAATCATAACACTTACACTTAGCACTATCAAGCTGGCTTATTTTCTTAGGACATAGATACCCGTAAGTGTGCTTCCCTCAAAACCAGATCATTTCCTGCTAGCATATAAAATACTGACAGCTACAAAACCCAGGATTGTGAACTTTATGAATTCTGAATGCTCTAGCTCACGGGGAGCAAGATGTACTGAATTAAACTAAAACAAGTTAACGAAGCAGGGCATACTCATGACTCACGCATGCAATTCCAACTACTCAAAAGGCTGAGGATTGCAGGTCAAAGCCAGCCTGGGCTGAAAAGTCCAATTAACTATCAGAAAATTGCAAGTGGAGCTGTGGCTCCAAATGGTACAGTGCTAACCTTGAGGAAAAGAGCTCAGGGACAGTGCCCAGGCCCTGAGTTCAAGCCCCAGGACAGACAAAAACAAAAAACAAGTTAATGAAACCAAATGTTCAGATACATACATCTGATACATCATTTACTGTGGAAACACAAGCTTTCAGAAACTATGCACTTATGTTTGTGCTATGACTTTTTTATGAAAAAAGTCAGAGAAAAAGGAATAAGTATTTAAAATTGTTCATCTTTTCTTGTGTGTGTATGCTGGTACTGGAACTTGGAACTCAGAGCCTTCCCTCCTCTCTCTCCACACAACTGGCATGCTACCACTTGAACAAAGCTTCCAGTCCAGCATTTTGTTAACTGAACACAAGAGCCTCCAGGAATTTTCTGCCTAGCTAGCTTTGAACTGTGATTCTTATATCTCAGCCTGAGTGTCTAGAGATTATAGGTATGAGACACTGGTGCAAGGCTCATCTTAAATTTGGTAAATTCATGATAGATCATCAAAATAAGCATATGACAGGGGAAGATAAAATGAGTCAAATTTATTTTCTTCTGTAATCTCTATAGAAGACAACTCTTCCTTTCTCTCTCCCTCTTTCTTTTTGACAAGTACTGTGGATCTATCCAATCTAGTACCTTACACATGCTAGGCAAGCACCTATCAGTAAGCTACATCTCCAGCCCTAAATAATGTTTCTGTGTGGTATGTGTGTACTGGGGCTTGAACTTGGAACTAGGTGCTCTTGCTTAGCTTTTTCGCTCAAGGTTCGTACTCTACCACTTGAGCCATAGCTCCACTTCTAGCTCTTTCCTGTTTTTGTCTCTCTCTTTTTCTCTCTGTGTTTTGTTGTTTGTTGCAGGGCTTGAACTCAGGGCCTGGGTGCCATCCCCCAGCTTTACTGCTCAAGGCTAGTGCTCTACCGGTCTGAGCCACAGCATCACTTCTGGTTTTAATCGGTCAATTTGAGATAAGAGTCTCATAAGGACTTTTCAGTGGAGGCTGGCTTTGAACTGTGGTCCTCAAATCTCAGCCTACTGAGTAGCTAGGAATGCAGGTGTGAGCCACCGGCAGCACCTAGCTTCTAGTTTGGCTTTGAACTGTAATCCTCAAATCTCAGCCTCTTGAGTAGCTAGGATGATAGGTGTAAGCCACTGGCACTGAACTGAGAATGAATGTTCCTTTAAAAAGGTTTCTGATGTGCTTATGCACATCTGGCCACAGATCAGCAAAACCCTTGCAAAGGTACTAAACTAAGGGACCAATAATGTTCCCCAAGTCTTTCAACTTTGAAAAATGAAGGCACTAATGACATCATCAGTGTTCGAGTTGCTTGTTTTCTACCAAGAGCCCCACCGAGGCCGAGCAGCAGGCTGTTTTTGAAGGTCACCTAGTCTCTGCACTACCTTTACCTTGTACACTGTGGACGCAGCGGAGGGCGTAGTTGAGGGCATCGAGGGTGCTGGGTTTATTACGTCTCTCCGCTGGCAAGTACTTTTTCATCTCTTGGACAACTGTTATGAGTTCTCCAGAAACCTTGTTTCGATCTTCTTGCTCACTGGAAGATGGAGAAAAATGCTATTACCCCGGTGCAGGGGCCCGTCTCGGAGCGCAGGGGTGGTGGGGGTCACAGGTTGATTCCCTTCCGCTCCCAGGTAGCCTGGGCGCGTTTCCCCACTGCCTTCCATTCGCCGGGGCCCCGGCCCCTGCGGTGACCCCAGGCTGCCGCGCGGGGCGGCAGGGGCCCGGGGCCGCTCCCCTTCCCGGTTTTGGGGGC
>NW_012267222.1:4428054-4430815 GCF_000151885.1 Dipodomys ordii | reverse complement strand
CCCCCCCCCAAAGAAAAAGCAACAACAACAAAAGACCCACTGGGCAGCAGTGGTTCACTCCTGTCATCCTAGCTACTCAAGAAGCTGAAATCTTGTGGATTGTTATTTGAAGCCAGCCCAAGCTAAGTCTGTGAGATTCTTATCTCCAATAAACTATTTTTTAAAAAGTCAGAAATGGAGCTGTGGCTCAAGTGGTTCTAGAAGCTTAGGACACGCAGGCCCTGAATTCAAGCCCCAGGACCAGTACACCTGACCCCCAACAAAAAGGACCCAATTCCAATTTGATTTTAAGTGACAGAATTAGAATGAGTTTCATTATGAAGATGCAAAAGTTTCAGAATTAAGTTAATGAACCATCCAATCAAAACATGATTTAACAATCTCAACTCTATGCTTTAGGGCAGCTATAAGCAGAAAGACCAAAGAATCTCAGACAGTGAGTATTTTTAGGAACATAGAAATACCAGTCTGAATTTCTCAGTCTTAGGCATAGTTCAGCTTATTCAGGGTAGAATAAAAAGGGCTGTGAAGGTCCTCTAGCTCAAAAACCTTACAAATACAGCTTTGTCAGGCTATCTCGATTTGTCAGCATCTGCCTCCTGTGTGTCCATTGCAACCACCAGAGAGGAACTCGAGAGCCTGTCAGGCCAGGCAGCCAGTAAAGCAGGCTGTATGACACAGTATTTTGAAAAAGTTACCTGATCAGAAGGTCTTGTTCCTCACTGGAGCAATCTGTAGGCCTAATCCTTACATTTTTATTACCCTAGTTTATAAAGTGCTTCTTGGGGAGTGTTACTAGAAAGAGGTCTCTATACTTTAGATATGTGATTTGGAAAAATGAGGATGAAACCAGGAGATCTGACTTTCCTGCTTTGCGTTGTAGAATTTTAGAGCTGGGTGCAGTGGCTAGCTTCTGTACACCTAGCTACTCAGGAAGCAGCGATCATAAAGATCAAGGTTCAGATTGGACAAAAGGTAGGGAATTTTCATCTCAACAAAAATGCTGGTCACAGTGTTATGTGCTTTTTATCCTACTTACATGGGGGGTGGGAGGGGCAGGTGGTAAACAGAAGGATCACAGGTCAGGCTGGCTCAGGCAAAAAAACCCATCAGATCCTATTTGAATTACCTGGAGCATGGCTGAAGTGGTAGTAGTCCTGCCAAGCTTAGTTTGAGTCCCTAAGTTCAAACCCCAGTACTAGAAGAAGGGGGGCAATAATACCTCATCCACTTGATTTTGTGTCTGCTGTAGTCTTCGATTACTGCCAGTGGCAGTGCCAGAACCTGAAGGCACACTTGCAGACCTGAAATTGAAAAGGAACAAGTATGAGTAAACATAACCACAAATGTACTTCTCTAATCATGAGATGCTAGTACAAGACTCAGCCCTGGTGATTTCCTACACAGAACTAAAGCAAACAGCTAAACAGTCCCGCAGTAAAGAACAAGGCTCTTAATGCCACTTTTAATTCCCCCATAATTTCTAAGACTATTTTACATGATAAAGTGACCAGAATGTAAAATGAAGGTTTACTAGCTTCTATTAGATTCTCACTTAAGTACTTTCTCCTAACAAGCAAGGCTTCCTCTCAAAAAATTATTCATTTTTCACAATCTTCATCAAATGCCTTCTTTCCTTCACTCTGGCTCTGAAGTCCTATTTTGCCTCCATGACTTACAGAATGCTAGGTTTTGACACTACATGAAATCATGCCTCTCTAATAACTTGGGTCTTAGAATTCTTTGTCTGTGTCGAAGACAGTACTCAGCATGTGCTTTGCTAACAATAGTCACTGATTCAGTTTTCTTTTTTTGTCAGTCGGGGCCTGGGTGCTGTTCCTGAGCAGTTTAGCTCAAGGCTAGTGCTCTACCACTTTGAGCCACAGCACCACCTCCAATTTTCTGGTGGTTAACTGGAGATAAAGAGTTTGCAATCCTCAGATCTATCTAAGCCTCCTGAGTAACTAGGATTACAGGGGTGAGCCACCAGCAACCTGCACAGTATTTATTTCATGTCATTACTGGGTCTTGAATTCAGGCCTTAGCACTGTCCCTTAGTTTTTTTCCCCACTCTGGCTGGCTCTCTACCCCTTGAGCTACACCTCCACTTCCAGCTTTGGGGTGGTTAATTGTAGGTCAGGGTCTCAAAGGCTCCTCTGCCCTGACTAGCTTCAAACCACCGTCCTCCGCCTGTGTGTAGCTAGATTTCAGGCATAACCTACCAGGGTCCAGCGAAATCCTTTTAAACCTGCATGTGTCAACAACCAGGGGCCAGGACAGCAGAGGGGCTGGTAGCTAAGGGTCATGCCCGAGGGTAAGCAGTGTCTCACGGAATCACCTCCTCCTGCTGCCCCCATTTTACAGATGGGCAAAGCGAGGTCCTCGGACATGGATCCACTTATTGGCACAGCAGGCTCATCAGGTACATTTTTGGGCAGGCCGGAGGGGAGCATGAGTCCTGGTGATTCTTAACTAACATTCTTTGCGTGTTACCACAGGAAACGGCTTTCAAGGGCCACTAACGACTGCTTCCTTGCCGGAGCCGACTGCGTGCGAAGTCCACCTCCCGAGCTCGGCTGCTCCCCTGGGCCGGGGGCACCGCGGTCTCCTCGGTCGGCAGAGGCCTCACCGCAGGCCCGGGTCCGTTCTCCCGCACCCCTGGGCCCGCGGACGCACCGGGCAGGCGCCCCGCCTCGTGGAGGGCCTCCGGGAAGTAGCCATGGCTGCGGGGTGGGGCAGTCGCTTCCTCCCGGAAGCCCTC
>NW_012267222.1:4423740-4428004 GCF_000151885.1 Dipodomys ordii | reverse complement strand
CCCCCCGAGCGCCACGGGACCCGGCTCCGCCCCCGAACCGCGCGATTGGCCGCCGCGACAAGCAGCGGGCTCCCATTGGCCAGAGGGCGGGCCCCGAGCCGGGGCGCCAGGGTTACATAATCGCAGACGACGAGGCTCCAGAGCGAGTTACATAACGCGGGAGTCCGGCAGGGGGCGGCGCCCGCCCAATCCTGGCTGGCAGCGCGTGGGCAGGGGGCGGAGTGGTCCCCAGGACACCCGGGCCTGGACCGTGCGAGTCCCCGGCGCCACCTCCAAGAGGCGGGGACGTGCAGCCGGAGTAGCCGTGATAGGACACAGGAGCTGCCAGTCACATGGAGGCGGGCCTGAGAGGCGTGAGCAGCCACGTGAGCAGAGGCCCCGCCCCTTTCCCCAGGGTGGCCACGCGCTCTCACGGGGGCTCTGTCTGCCCCTTGGGAGCTGGGACCTTTGCATAGCTTCCGGTCTTCCTGAGTGCATCTCTCCTAACCTTGTTCTCTCCCCAACCGGTGGGGAGTGACTGGCCTTGGAGGAGGCACGCCCAAAGCAGCCCGGTAAAATGCAGGCCCGTGTTCACTCCTCGGGCCTGCCTGAAGTTTTGGATTTTTTGGCTAATGGTGGAAGGGAAGTGTCTGTAAAAGACCTCTGTTTCAGGGGCTGGGAAGGTGGCTCAGTGGTAGAGCGCTTGCCTTGCAAGCACGAGGCCCTGGATTCGATTCCTAGCACCACATAAGCTGAAAAAAAACACCAGAAGTGGTGCTGTGGCTTAAGTGGTAGAGTAGCCTTGAGTTCAGGCCCCACGACCTGTTTCAGGAAAGGCCGATGCAGAGCCCCCTCTGAGAAACTAGAGGTACAGGGCGGAACAGCACCTCTTCTGCTACCTAGTATACAAAGATGGTGTTATTTGTCCAATGAAAGTTAGTTCTATATAAAGGGAGAGGGGAAGAATGCAGTGATCAGTTGTGCACTGGATAAACGGCCTCATTTTCCAAATGGCACCCCACCCTGGATCTCACACCTCCCAGTAACAATGGACCACAGAGTAGGGAAAGCTCTAAGTGTTCTTCCTGCTTTCTGCTGTTTGTCCAAACTGCTTCCATTTAGAAAACACCAAGCAAGGCACACACCTGAGCAGGGATGGCTGTAATCCTAAGGGATAGGATGATGGAACAAAGTCCCTGCGACTCTGCCAGTCTAGTGTGAAAAAGACAAAACACGAATGTCTCCTGAAGTGAGTTCAGAAAGGCTAAGTTAGAGACGGAGAGAAAGTAAAGTGTGGCTCATGGAAGGTAGGAGGGAGAGGGAAGGAAGCCAGCCAGCTCTCACCCAGGGCCTCAGACAAGGCAGAATTCAAAAGTGGCTGAGGGGCCTGTGCTGGGGGCAGGGAGTGGGCCCAACAGCACCTTGACTTGCCCTAAGGGGGCAGGACACGTTGTAGTCCTGAGCTTTCCCGAGCCAGCTTCCCTGGGAGTCTCCTCCTCTCCCGCTCCCCCAAGATGAGGTGAGAATCTCAATGGTGGTCTGCAGCACTTGAGGAAGTACCTTCTGTTTTTTAAGTATTGTAACATAAGCAGAGGTCACAGGGAGAGAGGAAGTGTTTTAAGGGAAGGAAGACATCAAAGATGAAAACAGCAGCTTGTCTGGAGAAGCCCCTCCAGGCATCCCATACAGCATCATTGACTGCAATCTAGTTGTGCCTCTGGCTATGCAGTCTAATTGTGTGTGTTGCTCCCCAAACACCACGAAACCCAAAAGCCAAATCCCAAACATTTTGGTAACTGTGATCAAAGTTGGGACAGCTCCCCACTCATCTCCATGCTTTAAACATGGGGCCGTAGAAAACACCAACCTGGGAAGGGATGGTGTGCAAGGAGAGGAGAAAGTGAGATTCATGCAGGTGGGGAGCAAGGGACACCATTTCTTAGGCGGTGGACCAGATATATCTGTGTATATGTCCCACTGCAAGGAACACAGGAGCCAGATTCCTGTTTATAAACGCTTTATTCAGGTCATGACACTGGGAAGGTTCCCAGCTAAGTGCACAGACACAGCCAGGTATTATGTAAACACAGGAGCCTGTGGGTTCTAGGGACTGGGTATCAGGGCCATGGGGAGAGCATGGAGGTCTCAGTCAGGCCAGCCTGAGCCCCTGGGCTGGGAGGACTGAGGGCCTGACCCTGACAGCTGCTTTCTCACAGTGGGTATACTGCAAGGCATGTCAAAATCCAGTCATTTCAATGAGATCAGGGAGCAGTACTAAAGAAGCAGAACTGTGTCCTGGGCTGTGGCGGTTTTGTGTGTGAGCCAGAACTTTAGAGCATTCTAACAGAAAGGGCCATAGAGCAGGTGCAGTGTTTCTCCTCCCTCTGCTTCCTTTAAGCCCACACCCTGATGTTAAACATCTTTCGGATGGCAACAGCTACTCCCAAAGCAGCAGCCTGTGCAGCGTAGGACACTGAATAAAGCGAGCGTCTCTGGTTAGCTGTCCACTGTTTAGTCGCACGTGGTGGCCAAAGCCTCACCCCAAGCATAATTAGAAGACTGATTTAGGAAGTAGAATGTGAGTAAAAATAGGAAGCAAATTTCAAAAGCTCTGGTCTTTGAAGACTGGGCCAAGAAACGATCGAGTTCACAGATGGACTTACTTGAGGGCTTCAGAACTGATGTCACATAATTGTTAAAAAGCACACTGGAGTACACAGCACAAGATGGCAAGAGGCTCGAATTTCTAACCCCTGTGGGAAAAGCCATGTCAGAAAGGAAGGCCGCCTTCTCTACAGCATCCCACAGGCATGGAAGGCTGAGATGTACAAGTATTAACATTGTCCTTCTGAAAGGCACCTTAAGTTCTATTTGGCACTTTGCTAACTTCATCTGTCTGGGACAGAGTTGAGGATATGTTATTTGTATTCAGCTTTTTGGCAAAAGAGAAGCTTTGGTCATAGAGTTCTATAAAAACTTTTCAAAAAGGTTTTTTTCTGCTTACAGTAAGATCTTAGCAAATAATATGAAAGAAGAAAAACATCTTCCTATCTAAAAGCTTATCTCTTTACCAGCACATGGGTTGAAACACAGTGAGTCAGTAGTGCTTACAAAAAAGAAAGGGCTAGCCTAGGGAACCAGCAATGTATCAAAAATAAGGCACAGCCTGTGACTGTCACAGGTTTGCAATAGATGGTAGTGTTCTTTCTGGAAGGCACAGATAGAAGTCTGGTTATGTGAGGTTTAAAAGGTGGTTCTGAAGGTACAATCCATGATAGCTAACTTGGAACCATTCCCCTATCTGGGAGCAATGCAGGTCCTTTGTGACATTATGTCTGGTTACAACGCTGCGGGGCTTAAGAACTCCTCTTCAGCCTCATGTGAATCTGCAAAAAGGCACTGTGCAAAATGTGGCAGGGCTGGCCACACCTCAAGTTTGGAGTGCATATTCCAAAAAAGGCACATTTCCTACAAACTGAACTGTATGTGAACTAACAAAAATAATCATTTTACAAATAACAGTAGGTAAGCTTGATAATAGAGCAAGTTCTAAGTCGAAAGTCTTCAAGAGGATTCCCAACAGCAGGCTTGAGTTTCACCGGCTCTTCATTAAGAGACAGACCACACTACAGGGCAGGGGAGATTTAAAAACAGGGAAAAAGGTACTTTAGTCTTTGAATACAGATACAGTGACAACACGTACGGTGCTGTGGTCTACAAGTGAATGGACTCCCACTTGGCTGACTTCCTACTCCTGACTTGTCTTTTGACAGCCAGGGCTGGAGGAGAATACAACCAATCTAATGACAGCTGGGGCTGGAGGAGAGTACAGCCAATCTAATGACAGACAGGGCTAGGGGAGACTACAGCCAATCTAATGGTAGTTGGGGCTGGAGGACACCGCAGCCAATCTAATAACAGATGGGACTGGAGGAGACTACAACCATTCTCATGACAGAACACAGCTAGAGAAGATTACAGTCAATCTTGTGACAGACAGGTCTTGAGGAGACTACAATATGGCCAATCGCATGACAGAAGGGGCTGGAGGAGGCTACAGCCAATCTCATGACAGATGGGCGGGAGGAGACTACAGCCAATCTCATGACAAAAGGTTCTGGAGGAGACTACAGTTTGAAGCAAGGCTGCAATAACCATACATTCCACTAAGAGACCCCTTCTAACAACCTAGCAAATAGAGAATACCATTGTCTACATCACACCTGTAATCTAGGCTACAGAGAAGGATGTGGGTAGGAAAATCAGGGTCTGTGTCAGCCCTGGG
>NW_012267222.1:4362607-4413996 GCF_000151885.1 Dipodomys ordii | reverse complement strand
GGGGGGGGGGGCCTCCGCGCCCCTGGGATCTACGCTGCGGGGTCTGCCCGGGCTTCGGGTCCGCACGGCCGCGGGCTGCGTTGGGAGCGCGGTCCGCCAAAGTAGCCAACGGAGGTCCAGGCTCTGGAAAGGGACTGCTGGACAGCGGGCCATTTCTGTGGTCGTGACAGGTCCACCCG
Source organism: Dipodomys ordii (assembly GCF_000151885.1). Taxonomy (NCBI): domain Eukaryota; kingdom Metazoa; phylum Chordata; class Mammalia; order Rodentia; family Heteromyidae; genus Dipodomys; species Dipodomys ordii. Next base: position 4,413,817 of record NW_012267222.1, on the reverse strand, counting down.
GGGTACGTGCTCCTGCCTGACGCGGCAGGACTTGCTCCCTTCCGAGGGTGGCTTGTCACACGGCGGGTCGTTGGGTCCCCTCACCTGCACCGCACAGCCCATGCTATAACCTGGAGCGAGCTCGGCGCTCGGGATTGTGATCTTACCCGTGTTCCCCGGCCCTCCTGGCACCTGTAGGTCTTCAAATTCGGGCCCACGGGAGAGCGTCGCTGTGTAATGTATTTGTTACCAGGAATATGCCTTCCAATAGTCTCCTACATCAAGCAAGTCACTCCAAGGTCAACTAATGGATCTCTAGATGATGGGAAGAAGAAAATACTAAGGTGTCTTTTCCAACGCAGGAGAGAAAGGAAATAGAAGAGAGCCACAGAGGTGGAACCGGGGTTCAGTAGCCAAAGAGAACTCGCCAGGCAAGAGAAGAACAAAGGCGGGGAAAAAGCCATGGAGGTGGAGGGACGTGGCGAGCACCGAGGTGCAGGCCGGGCAGGGGTGCAGTGAGCCCAGTGAAGACAAACAAGACAAATGTCACCTACACTCGGTGGGCTCGAGAGATCCTTGAAGGACTTGGAGCTGGGACGATTCATGACGCAACATTTGGCGTGGATTAGATGGACACTGACTGCTAGTGAGACAAGGACAGGGTCTGCAATTAAGGGGATCAAACAAAGCAGACAGAGCACAAAGAATGCTATGGAACGCTATCGAAGAATGTTTGATCTAAAATGGTGAATTTAGCTTGGTATCATTTTTCAAGTAACTGAATTGTCTTATGAAACAAATGATGGAAGATAGATGGAGAGCTCTGGGAAAGTGATTCTGTTGTTTGTCCCCCGCCCCCAGGGATAGACCTGAAGTGGTTCCATTTAGTATGAAAATACATTATGTGGACAGGAGGGAAATACTTAAAATTGCCCCATCTGGTTTGAAATACGCTTAACATCTTGGGTTTTGGAATTCCCATCAAGTTAAGGCAAAGCACACCGATATTATGGGGAAATTTTCTTCATTTTTAATTTACAGCAGAAAGAATATAAAGCATTCAGAAAACATTTTCCATATTTTAAGGGCAATTCAAAACATTTTGCATGGTTTCCAGCAGCTGAGTTCTTCAACAGATCCATTGATTCAATGATGCTTTACATGCACAAATACAAAAATAAAACTTACAAAAAAAGAAGACATCTAGACTAGTTTTACATGCAAGTCTCAGGGACCCCCATTGGGCGCCAACTACTGTGTGGAACTGCCATAAGCGACCGTGCAGCCAGAGGGGTTCGTGTTATTGTCTTGATTTTGTTCACACAGTACAGCTGATTTCGAATGGGTAACAAGAATAGCAATTAAATCTTCAGGAGACAGAATAAGATTAGCTATTAATTTTATAATGAACTCCTACTCCTGGCACTTGGGAATTTCAGATTATCCAAGAAAGCTGCGCTTACCTATCTATCATCTTATACTCAAAAGGAAGATTCACAACCAAAGAAAAAGTGGTCAGAAATGCTTTGTTTCAGTGGAAGTGCATTTTTACCTCACCTAGGATTCACAGTTTTTACTGGCAGGTTTTGAACCTACTTCTTATCTCCTCCATAAGAACCTCCTAATTCTATGTAAGTCTCTATGTTCTGGAATTTTCTAACTTATTTGGCTAATAATGGAGCAATGTGAAACATTAAAAAAAATCAATTGTGAGGGTTGAAGCAAATCCACTGAGGTCATTACTCAGGTCAAAAAGATTAGTTATTTGTACCATAATTAATGGACTAAATGTACCCAAATACAGTATTAATATAGGATATTCTGAAAGAGCTGGCTTCTCACATTCTTTTCCTGTTATGAATGCAACTGTGTGTTTCTGAGATTACTCAAGTGTCTTCCTAACAGGTCAAATTGTGGGAAATCATCGTATGTGGGAGACAGCACAGCTGCAACATAACCCACGCACAAAGACAACATCGGGCCAGGTCCATTGACAAGTGTACAGGTGGCTGCGAGAGGTGGGACTGTCACTATTGTCAAAGCTGATCACAAGCAGAAAGACATATACTGTACAGTAATTTGAGGTTGGCAGTGAAAGGAAGGAATTAAAAAACAAGTACAATTATAGAAAAGGCACCAAGAGTACTGACCCCAGTTTTTACCACAATCTTTTTGTATCAGCCTTCCTTCTAAAGACACCAGTTTAAAAAAAAAAGCTTCTCTGTGAATATTTTTAGGCTTCACAACAAGCCTTGAGTTTACAACTCACAGTTGGCCACCCAAACCAAGTCAAAACATCTCATTTTATACCAACTGATCCTCAAACGTCACCTGGGAATTTTAAAACTGGCATCAGCAAATGGCAAGCTTTATTCTCTCCATTTGACATTAGTAGTTTAATTTTTAAAAGCAATAGATTCTTTGGCTCCTCATTATGTGGAAATAGTAATTCACATGGCATCCCTACAAGACCAGTCTATGTGTATGTTGCACTTCTAGTTGCTTTTTTGTGCAGTTTTTGATTTCATCTTCTGATTTACAGCAGATGGTATGAAAATGTGATCATTTTCTACTCTTCACACTACTTCTTTCGTCAGGTTCTGATTATTCTAAGTGTTTGTTTTTGGAGTGAGGGGGTGGTGTGTTAAGTTATAGACAGATTCATTTTAGGATTATCTGTTTTGCAAAAGTAACTTAATTTTCTCAAGCAATATTAGCATTCACATTACTTGGCACCGTTGGCAAAAGAATTTTAAATAATATAAACTAAACTGGTAGCCAAAATTAAATGTAAACATATCCTTTTTTTAAGTAATGTTACTCTGCCTTTTTTTCCTAAGTCTAAATACAGTAGCTCTTTTATTTTTTGCAGTTTAATCATGCGTTAGCAAAATGTTCTTCTAAAGAACATTTAAAATAAAGTACTCTTATAGTGAAATAAAGTTTTTTTTGTTTCATTTTACAGACCATAGCCACTAATGCTTTGCTTTTGCTCATTTCTTTTTCTTGATTTCATGCACATATCTCTTTGTTTTAATATATACAATATATACAAACAATACATCCACTTTTTTTCTCCCTCATTCAGACAAAACTATACAGATAATTTTATCTTGCCATGTTATTGATCTTTGTGAATAAAATATTTAGCAATTAATATAATCCCTTTCAAATATTTTCTCACTTTTCATTTCTACCTTCTATATATACATGGAGACCACTCGGTTTGGATGAGATAGAGCCAAACACATGGAATTTACTGGCCAGAATGCAGCACCACACTGGTCGTTTAGGTGGCAAATGTCCAGGCAAAGTTTATGATTCCTTGGAACGACAAATGTTTCCAAGGTTACTAAAAAGGCTACATGCTTTACCAATTCTTAAGTAATTCTCATTGCACATGAAAGTAAGGCCCAAAATTAAAGTGCTGGACACGAGAAAGGGACAAGGTGACGACTCCTCGCAGGTTCTTCGGAGGTGCAAGGGCAAGAAAAGAAATGTCAACTCTGAAAGCTGTTTCTCCTATCTCCCATGCATTACCCGTTTACCACACACCCGCCCTCTGCAAACTTCCACAAGACATGAACAACCTGCAGATTTTAGAAGTTGCATTAAGTGTGCTGTAGAGATTAAAACAAACAAACAAACAAAACCCCTAACAAACAAAACAGTGAAGGAAATGAGAACACGCGGACCCGATAAACGTTTGTGTGATCTATGCCCTCCACTGAGAATCAATCCCAAGGGTTCAGCTTCTTGGAAATAACCGGCAGGTGCAGGCCCAGCAATCCTTTGTGTTGCTAGTGTTTCCCCACCTTTTCTTATCTATATTTTTGGTATAAATATTTGTACAGTTCCACACGATGTTTGAATACAGCCCTATATGAGAAGGAAAACCACTTCTTCCTAAGAAGAGGAAGCCTCTTTCGATTCCTCCTGGTGTCTTGTTTTCCTATGATCCAACAGAAGATTGAGTTCCAAGATGTCTTGCTGATCAAATTAAAAGTTGTCCATGAAAGTGCAAATGCAATGACCAAAACATTCCGTTAAAATCCTGCAGCTGATCTCCCCAAACTGCAGAGGGATTGTGTGTGTGTGTGCGTGTGTGTGCGTGTGCGCATGTGTGTAGTTGTTGCATGTCTCTGCTAAAAACAGAAATGAAAACAGTCTGAAAAGCAATGTCACATTGCTAAGGGATGCTGCTGTATGTCTTCAAGTTCCTTGGCCTTTTTCAATTCTTTCACTCTGGAAGAGAAACAAAACAAAACACCAGGTGGTAACTACAGAGCGAGGCTGTGGTGACACTGGATAGAGCTAACACCATTTGTTCCCTCCTCTGTGAGAAGCCAGCACAAACCCTTTGGGGACTGATGGCAAAGGAAACACCTTCCCAACAGTTGTTGGGAAGAATGTTCAGAGAGGAAGACATGACCTTAAAGGGATATAAAAGAAATAAGCCCTTGGTTCTACACTAGCTGCTCCAAGCAACAAGAGAGAGCTAAGGCAAAGTCTGTGGCACCGAAGTATAACAAACATACTGAACCTCTCTTGCCTGGCGGATCATTATTACTCCCTCCGCTGTGATGTAAACTTAGGGGTCTGCACACACCTGGGCTTTGTTTTGACTACACCAATAGACTGAGCTTCTGCTTTGCTCACAGACAATGGTGCAAGCAATCCTGAGCGGGTCATACGCATCCTTCTTTACCTCTAGATCCACACCAGCACTTCAAGCCACACTCGAGCTCCTCTTCCAGCCCCATGTGGAAAGCAGGTGGAGGCAACAGCGAGGGAAGAGAGACTTAGCTCTACTTATCACACATACTGCAGTAAACAAACTTGACCAGTACCGATCACCACTTCCAATCTGCCTTTCAATGTAAAAAAATCTGCCTCTGTTCCAAATCTGTTTCTTTTGCTTCATAGCCCAGGCTGATCTTAAACTCACTGCCTTCTTGCTACAGCCTCCCAAGTACTGGGGTGATAGGCAAGCACCACCCAGCCTTTGCCTCTTAAAAAATATTCTTTTAATGTGACATCTAGTATAGATGGGTGACAGGAAAACAGTTGGAAATATGTTTATCTCTCTATACTGACAAGAAAGTACAAGTTTGCCTGAACAGTTGAATGATCAGATGTAAGTCACTTTGTAGTTCTGCATGTTCCATGGTGACATTTGTTTCCCAGGGGTGGGGGTGATAACGGCAGCCACAGAAAGGCCGTGGTTTCTCAGGGTGTCACTGGCACAAGGGAGCGTCTTAAGATAAGCTCTCTCCTGTTTGCTTCCGCGATACTGGCAAGTTAAGTTATTATCTTAAGATGAAGGCTACTGTACTTTCTAAGAAGGCAGGAAGAGAACATTCTGAAAAAAACCTATGAAGCCACTGCTGCCTGACACACCGGGAGTGGATGCAATGACACACGCACTCTTACGGCAACTTAAGGAAACTTTTAGAAAATGTACTACTCTAAGAATCATCTCTCAGCATTCTGCAAAGGTGATACGATCTCTTCAGGGAGAAGATGCTCTGTTTCAGAAGAAAAATATTTCATTGTTTACACTAAAGATGGTTCTGTGAAAACCTGCTGCATGTGACCAGACCCCACTCAGTCTTGGTGTGGATACACACGCAGCAGTGGCTATGCGCATCGTTTGTCCCCTCCACCACAATTCACACACACACTGCCTGGTCCTAGCAAGAGCCAGACCTTACTTAGTTTTAAGTGTATAATTAAGGATACCGTGGCTTATTAGATTGTAGGCTAATGTGGGTCATGTTATATATAGTTCAGAATTGTGTATATCTACAGGTCCCTGATTTGGGGCATGCATACTTAATAAAGAGCTCTTTAAAAATTGAAACATGCTCTAGTCTGTGTTCAATTTTTAAACATGCAGTATCTATGCTAACATCCCTCTGGCTGGAGAAATGCAAGGCATGCATGGATGCCGGCCCTGTCCGGCCATGCAGTCCCTGTGCTGGTGCAGACGGTTCACCCAAGCATGGGCGCTGCACATGAGCCTCTGCACCAGCACAGGGCTCACTTGCAAAGAGGCGAGAGTGACTCCATCGCTGATGAGATTTCTAGAGTTTGAAGAAGTCTCGACTCAAAAAGCTGACAGCATATATACAAAGATATCTGTTCATAGTGTTTCCAGAACAAACTGAAAAGTTTTGAAAATATTAGGCTTTCTGCTGAGATGAAATTCTTAAAGAACAGAGAGTGAAGTATAAACCAGACATGTTTTATGCAGTTTCATACCAAAGGATTTCTCCTCAGCTGGATAGAGTAGCACTATAACTTAAAACACCTTTCTGTGAGTTACAATGGTCACATCTGGTTTTCGTACTACTGTATTTTTCCTGTTTCTGTCAGAATTAAGTCAAAATCAAGTTTTCCACAAAGGCCTAAAGTTACCAGGCAAATTTTCTGCTACAAATTGAATTAAGTTCTCACAGCTCCAAGGAGGAGTGTATGCGTATGACTACATGCAGAGCCTGTCTCTAGAGGAAAAATGAGAATATTCCAATTTTCAGACACATTTTCTGGGTTTTCAAAACTCCTGAGACAAAGTGGAGAATTCATTCTTATTTTCAGTACGAAGTTGTCACTGTACCTTAACATTATGAAAGGCATTAAAATGACTTAAATGGCATAGATAAAGTTATTACAGGAGAGAATCCTCAGTATTTTTGCCTTATGTAGAACTCACAATACTGCCATTATCTTCAATATATATAGATAGGACCTAAGAGTCACAGGAACTAAGCAACCTGCTCCAAATCATACAGTTAATAAATGGCAGAGCAAGGATTTGAACCCACAATGTCTGACTTCCAAGTCTCAAAGTTTACTATTCCACTCCACTGCCTCTCAGACTATTTCTCAGAATATCACAGACTTGTTCTAAATTCTTATCTTAATGATTTTTTTCCAAAACATGTTTATAGAAAACATAAATTTGGAAACTTTCCATAGTTTGAAATAAAATTGACAACCATTATATCTCCCCAATTCTAAGATATAATAGTTAATTACAAAGTTGTGGGGCAAATCTGAAATATAAAAATATGCTTAAGGATAGACAAAGATTTTTAGAACCTCCAATTTGCAATTTACACATCATGTTGATAAAAAGTATGCAAGTTTCCATGAAATCGAGACTTTCACTTTTTTGCAATCACAAATAGAATTTTATGTTACTTGAGGGTTAATAATTTGGATGAGATGGATTGAATAATTTTTGTTTTAAATCAAACATCAATTGGATAAAATAATTTTAAAGTTATATTACTTCCAAAGAACAGAAAATGGTTACTACTAAAGTGATCTGGAACACAATGTTACACCAGAATTTTCAACCAATTCTAAGATCCAGATATTACTAATTGGTGTTTCAAATAGTTAAAAAAATTATTTTCCTTGCTATTAGCCAAGGATATGACCCATTACTACAATATGACTGTTACTTAATAAATCTTTCCAATAAGTAGGGTAAAGCCAGAACCTTATCTCTGAGTGATTCTCCTTCATATTTATATTTCCAAACTTGCAACCATGAATATGTACTTCTTCTATATAACAATAACCACTCCTGATGTCATTCTCTAATGGTTTGTGAGGTATTTATTCTCTCTCTCCCTCCTTCCTTTTCTTCCTTTTCTTGTCAGTATTGGAGCTTGAACTCAGGCCAGTACTGGGCCTTGAACTCAGGGTCTTGTATGCTTGTTTGGCTTTTTCTGCTCATGGTTACCTCTTGAGCCACATCTCCATTTCCAGTATTTTGCTGGTAAATTGGAGATGAGAGTCTCTTGGACTTTTCTGTGTGAGCTGGCTTTGAACCCTATCGGCAGATATAAGCCTCCTGAGTAGCTAGGATTTACAGGTTTGTGCACTAGTGCCCAGTATATCAGATATTTTTCTACTCATTTACTACTATTATCTCTCTTAAATATTCACATCCAAAAACTGAAAAATGCAATGGAGAACAAAAGGTTATTTTTATAAACTTAAGCCAACATTAATAGACTAAACATGTTCACTGATACTACTGAGTTTTCAGTACATAGACATGATAAAAATTGACTTGAAAAGTTTGAAACTGGAATCATACTTGAAAATTCCATATCTGTGATTTGGTTTGTGTATCTCTATAACTTGGAACACAGGTAACAATAAAATTTTGACTTATGTTACCACAAACTCAGCTAAAGGCTACTGAAGTCTTGATTCTCATAAGGAATTACAAATGTGAGGCTCATACAGGGCTAAAAAAGTTGTCCAGGTTGCCATTAAAAAAAAAGAAAGAGGGGGAGGGAAGGGATAGTGGGACAACAGCAAGGAAGGGAAGGGTAACAGTGATGGACAGGTAATGTGCTCATCATCTCCTCACTCGCGTAGCTGTACCCTCCGTACAACATGTTAACAATCAAACAAAAAGTCAAAAAAGAAAGTTCCACTGTAATTGCACTTACTCCTAAATCACACCCTGTAAGACATTCTTTCTTTTAGGTTCTAAAGACAATTAAGTGCAGACCAGAAATGATGGCTGCTACAGATACAAGGCATTATATATATACATACATACATATATATATACATATACACACATATCTATATATACATATACTGCTTCCCTACAGAGTGTGGCAAAGAACACATTTCTGAACCTCCCACCTGGAACTTGGAGAATAACTCCTCTTACGACTAGCTTAGCATTATGGTAATCAGTACAGCAAGACTTTGACCTGTGACCATTCAATCATTAAAATGAAAGACAAGCTCAGGACTTCCCCAAGCATTCTAGGCTGAAAATAATCACCGTGCTGAGATACCGGGGCAGTCTCAACAAGGACAACAGAAGTTGCATCGTAATGTACTGAAATGATGAGTAAGCAACAGCCTTGGAAGCCAGCCGAAGCCACTGGGTTTATCCCCATCAGACATCTGACAGGCATTCCCGAGTAAGTGATGTAGGCCTGCTTCAGAAACTGGTAGCAAACAATGGCTCCATGGGAAAAGCACATGGCAAAGCTGCTTGATTACATCTACTCAGTAAAGCTCAGCCAGAGGAATGCTTCATGAGTCGGTGGATTTCAGCAGGAATACTCTCGCGATGCTGACATCAAGACTAGAGAGGACAGCCCAAGGCAACCTTCTCATTATTACCTGTTGCTCTGAGAGCTTCAATAGCTTGTGGGCAATTTAGGAAAAGAGAGATCTCGCCATTTTCCAGAAATCTCATTTGGGTTGCAAAACAAAAAAGACAAAGAGGCCCAATAAGAATGACACAGAGCATGTTGTCTGCAACTTAACACACACCACTGTGTTCCAAAAATATTCATTTCCTAAAAGAAGTGAGACAAATTACTTTGGAGACTTAAAAAAAAATTCTTGACGACACATCTGCATTCATTTATTATGCCTCACTCAACACCGGGCTGCTTGGAAACTAGCCTACATGCTGGAGTCAACTAAAGACGTGCAGTGACGCATCTGTTGACCCTCGGCCACTGTTTAGTACACTGCAGCCAGAGAAGTGTCCCACCACAGAGCAGAGGTGACTTCCGGGCTTGCTAACGACCCACGGAGGTCCTTCACGAGGCTTCTCTTGTGGGCACAAGAAGGTGCTTTGCCGAAACCACTACTTACCAAAATGCCTGGCAGCTTCTAGCAAAGTGAAGGGTTTGGAAACTCAGTTCTCAACTACGGAGGACAATCTTTTGCTAAAAATTGGTGATCAACGTGTGTTATTTCTCTTCCCTCTAATGAAGGCTCTCTTACGTTAGTAAGACAGCAGCACCCACCTTTATTGGACATGAGTAACAAGGTACAAGAAACAGGTTGTTTAAGTACCACAATTTCTACTGCTGATAATTACAGCCCACAGTGGCCCTGAGGGCCACAAAGCCTCCGATTTCACGGGAAGCTTCTCTTCTGCAGGGAAAGGGAGATCTGCCTAGAAAACACTTCACAGAGAATGGTCCCTGTCATCGAAGAGAACTGCTTCCACTGCCCATGCTAAACACAGGAACGGAAGGCCGTTTTCTAGCCACATATTGCTGTGTATTCATTTGTCCAATTAAGTCCCAGAACCTAGAGGATAAGTCTTTGTAATTGAATTGTTTTGTTATTTCCTCTATGTATGACATTTCCAGGCTTTTCTGCTTATAAAATGGAGCAACTTCCTGCTAGATACACTAAAAATCCATCTGGGAAAGGCACTTTCAACATACGTACTTTTTAAGTGTCTTAAACCTTAAAAAAAAATCTTTCAGTCATTTACTGTAGTTCATGACCTACATTAACCAGAATAAATAAACCAATTTATTTAAATATTTCTCTGTGTATATGCAAGTTCTCTTCGAATAAACAACTAGTGTATTCAAAAAAAAACCAATTCCCTGATAGTATTAGGAACTGGCTACTTCATTTCCTTGCTGGGCACATCAGGGGCTGAAGAGAAATAAGCTGGATGCCATAGAGCCTGTGTGGTGCTTTCCCAGCCTTCCAGAGGCAGGGACAGAGAAAAGCACCTGCGATCTGGGCGCTGCTGGGAGGAGCCTGCTGACGAGAGACAGAGTCCTGGCTTGCTAACTGGAAAGCATGGGTCAGTGACAGTGTTTGGCACTGCACCACCAAATTATGGTTTAAGCTTTCAAGTATTGCTATGGTATACTTTACATGTTAACAGGGTTAGTCATTGATCATCTTTGAATACATTCCAGGAATATACCTCCTCCTCAGAGAATGCTCAGCTCCCAAGAAGAGCAAACTTCAGTTTGGGCACTGTTAAGGGAGCGAGGGAGAGGAACTCTTCTGGGGAGGTGCCCATCGTCAGCTCTGTGTAGGCTACCTCCCCTTGGACCGTAGACACCACCACCCCACCTGTAAGAAGGGAAGCCTCTGCTCATCCCGCACACTCCCTCAAGACTACGTGGCATAGGGATGCTATGGAATTCCTACTTTCCATGCATGAGCAGAACTGAGGAGTCCATAACAAAATGCAGCAAGCACTGAAGAAATGAAAGGGCTCTGGCTGGCACTGGAAAACACCTTTAGAAAATGTCCTCTTAAAAACAATCATTAACATACCAGGACTAACAAGCTTCAAAAATGCATAAGCAACAACTCCTGATAAAAAGGCTGGTTCCTTGCAGCAGGCTCTATTAACTGCATTTAGCATGCAAGATACTACAACTTTTAGTTCAACTGGGTACAGGGCATGCACTTGCTTTTTTGGAGTGTTTCAAATAGAAACAAATGTCTATGTATGAAGTGGGTAGGAAGAGAGAGAGAGAAGGGGAGGAGGAGGCAGAGGCAGGAGGAAGAGGTATGGAGGCCAATACTGGTATAGACAACTAAGTACCAGTTTTGGCCCGTGGGCCCACAAATCTTCAATGATAAACAACCTCCTAACACCTGCTATGTTTCCCCTTCAGAACAAACTTCTCCTTCAACAACTATCCATGGTTTCAAAATGGGTAAAACTTTTATACAGATAATGTCACTCCCTAGCAAGAACTTACAAAAACTCAGTTCTCCTATCATCAAGTTGGCAAACTACAGCCTGTGGGCCAATAAAGTTTTATCAGTACTATCCATGACCCTTGTTCCTCGCATTGTCTGTGGCTGTTTCCAGCCTGCGTGGCTGGAACAGGTAGTATGCCCCTCAGAGTCTAAGATGCTTACTCTCTGGCTGTTTAAGAAAAAGCCTGCTTTTATCTACTGGCAAAAGATATTTACTAAGTTATTTGCCAACTCTTGTGTTCAAGAGATAATGAATAAATATTAGTATCAGCATAAGTCTAGTTAGGTGGGAAACAATCTTAAAAATGACTGAACAAAGTGTCAGCACAAGGTTAACAGGGTGCACTGAATGTAGTTAACAGAGATAACTCCCATGTTTTACTTGAAATTCATCTTCTCAAGTCCAATGTTGGTGAATTCTTTTCCTAACTCTTGAAAAAAGTTTTCTAAGCCAGGCATTGGTGGCTCACACCTATAATCCTAGCTACTCAGCAGGTTGAGATCTGAGGATCCCAGTTCAAAGCCAGCCCAAGCAGGAGAGTTTGTGAGACTCATCTCCAATTAACTACCTAAAAATACTGGAAATGGCACTGTGGCTAGAATAGAGTGCTAGCCTTGGGCAAAAAGATCACAGGGGCAGCACCCAGGTCTTGAGTTCAAACCTCAGGACCAGCAATCACAACAACAATAACAGCAAGTTTTCTGACAGACACCAAGTCCTCTACTATAAGTTCGGATGCACAGAGGGTCCAGCTGGTTTCTGGTCTTCTGTGCATACTTCTGTGCTCTAAAGTCTCAGCCACATGGACGGTGTCTTTCTTTAAAGCACAGGCATTTTTGGAACAGCCCCTCCATCTCTACTGTAACATAGAACACACGCTTTCAGAGGCTGCACTACATCCTCTTTATTCGGCCAGCCTCACCTAACTGCTCAAGGCCGGTTTGCTCACTGTCACACACTGACTGGCTTCAGCTGGTTGGGACAGGCAACTTTATACCTTGGTTTACCTTAGAGCAACAAGAAAAGAGAGATTCAGAAACTAAAACTATAGGATCAGAATCACAGCAATTCCAAACAAGAAATAGACTGGCTTAATACAGAGGGCCTAGGGCTGCCCAATGAGCCGTTCTGCTTTAGAAATTTTGACAAAGCAGTATTTGAAGAGATCTGCTGTGGTGAATTGCTCTCATCACAAAAGCCCATTGCTTTATGTGTTCTTACAATGCAGCCCATTTAACATGAATGGCCAGCCATGTGCCTCGCAGCTCTACTGCCTGGCAGTCGTCCCAGAGGCCCCTCGCTCCTGCGGACTCATGCAAGTCCACACCTGTGTATGTGAAGGCCTCCTGCTGTACCCGATAGCAGTGTTAGTAATTAGGGTTAGTTCTCATTTTGTCTCATGTCATTCAGAATGGATGTGAAATTTACTGGCATACCTAGGCTGCAGCCCCATGCAAGCAAGCAAAAAGCAAAATATTGAAAATGGAAGATACAGATAAACTGGCTAGCAGGCAGCTACACTCACCCTTTTGTACAGCCTATGGTCCACCAGGGGGCTTTGGGCAGTAAAACAACACCAAAGAGCTATTAGCACATGAGGGTCACAACAGAAATTTTATTAATAGCTTTATTTCGACCAAAAAGAATGTGGAGTGATTTCTTTGGGGGCAGGAAGAAAAGGTGAGTGATGGTGGGGTGTGTGAAATGAGCAGGTACAAAATTCACCATTTTTAACTCTTAAAAACATTGCGGTCATATGACTTAGAAGAGGACTCCAGTGCTGAGGCCACTGTCTACCTACCTTGTCGGAAGGGTATCTTTTCTGTGTGTGTGGGGGGGGGGGGGGGGGTCGTGGGGCCTGAACTCTGGGCCTGGGCACTGTCCCTCAGCTCTTCAGCTCAAGGCCGGCGCTCTACCACTTGAGCCACAGCGCCACTTCCAGAGGGTATCACCTTCTATTTAATGCAGACTTTAATGCTCTTAGGGGACAACAGACATACAGCACCTCTTGAATAATATTGAACAAGCAAGAATGGAAGCAGGACTGCACACATCCTGGGGAAAATGCACATTTGCAGTAAGTCTTCAGTGGGACGGATACTTAGAACTTCTTCAAGTTCTTCAGCTGTATTAGCTAATACATTAGGAGTGGAAATGACTATTGGGGCTTAAGTAATCAGTGGTCAAAGGATGTTACCATTTACCTGTATTTTTAAGCATCGGAATTACAAAATGTTAAGGAAAGCGCCAATAAGTATCTTTACTTGATTCCAAAGCATAAACAGAGCCCACAACCTCTGTTTTGTTCTTAATGAACCTCCTTGTCACTCTTATGATGAGAGGATTAGCTCAATATAAACCTAGAAAAAGTTAAATGCTTCTGGAAATTCTTTTTTACAAGGCTTACACATAAAAGAACTCTGAAAATAAGAGTGGAAGGAGTCCTTTGCTCATCCTACTTTGGAGGCAGCCTTTTATTTTTTGGTCTGTTTAAATAATGTCTTCCTCTCACCACCCACTCCACTATAAACACAGGGCACAGCCTTGTCATGTGAAACACAAAGGAAAACACGTGTAGCATTTTATGTAATTCGCTATACTGCATTTCCTACCCATATATTCCACATCTAAGGATCAGACTAGAAGGAATGAGGGAAGAAGAACCATACAATTTAACTGTGAATGTTTTGGTCTGTGTGAAGTGGTCTAAGGAAGAGCAATGTCAAGATGATCTTGTTAAAAATAAAACCTGTCTGTGGGAGGCACTGGTGGCTCATGCGTGTAATCCTAGCTACTCAGGAGGCTGAGGACAGAGGATCATGGTTCCAAGCCCTTCTGGGCAGAAAAGTCCCTGTGAGACTCTTCTCTCCAATAAACTACTCAAAAAGTGGAAGCGGAGCTATGGCTCAAGGTGATATAGCATTTGCCTTGAGCAAAAGAGTTCAAGGACAGTGCTCAGGCCCTGAGTTCAAGCCCCACAACCAACAACAAAAACATGAATAAAACCTGTGTGGAAGACATGAAGCACAGTCTCCCGAAGGAAGAGTCTGCTCGGTGCTCTGAGCCTACTGGGTCTCTATGCTGTGTCTTTCATTCTGGAGGTAGAAGAGGAAAAGGAAGATGGGAATGTGAACATCTAAGAACGCCAGGAAGCAGCAGGGAAGGCCTTGGTGTATGTCTGCCCAATGAAGAAACTGCACTGATCCACCCACGAATAAGAATCCTGATGGCTAAAAGGCATTACTGAATGGTAAGGAAAGGAGAGGGTAAGGCATGCAGAACCCACTTCAGTGTCCCTGCCACCCTCAGTCCTGCACTTCCTAGGAGGACTTCGCTAGCACAATGAGAAGGGCACCTGTGTGGCTCTCCCTGCACTCGGGCTAAGAATGCTTCATGTCTGTGAATGCAGAGGCTGCATGTGTTCTCTGCTAGTCATACAAACGTGTCCTCCTGCCGAGTGAAGTAAAAGCACAAGAGTTAAACCTACAAAGTCTCAAAGGTAAGGGACTTCCAATCTTAGCAAGCAGATGGTTTAAGAGAAGAACTGAAGAAAATGTGCGGTCTAAGGGATCCCACTGAGTACAGATGTGACGTTTTGGGCGCACTGAAAGAGGAGAGGCAGAGAGACAGCAGAGGGCCTGCTTCAGGCCTTCAGCTTGCACCTGCACCAAGAAACAACACAGACACCCAGAAGGTCCTCTAAAGGCAGCATCAATGGCCTATTACGGATTCTGAGCTGACTCTTCAACAGCCCCCAAAAATATAGGTTAAAAAACAAACCCCTTCTTCCTGACAGAAGCTCAGCGTGGAGAAAGCTGAGCTTAGCATTACGAGGAGGCGCTACATCCTCAGGAACATCCAGGCACCCAGGAGCCCAGCTCCTAGCTGAAAAGACCGTTCTAACCCCAGCTACCTTGGCCTACGCAGCTCATTCCAGTCATTTCTCCTGCTCATCACAGATTAGCTCTTGTAGATTAGCTCTTATATCCAGCAGAGGGCACCACCTGCTAGTGGAAATTCTACACAGAAAACCTGCATGGCAGTAGATGCTCACCGCCCCCCCACCCCACCCTCAACCCTGCCTTTCTCCCTTGGGAACAGGCACTTCCATTATTATTATTATTATTATTTTGGTCTGGATGCATGTTGATGTGGTAAGGATGGACAGTGACCAGCCCAATGCTAAGTGACATATGAATGACGGGCTAAAGGAAACCTTGAATCGAAAGCTAGTGCATCTCAATTGTACTCACTCCCAAATAAAAACAGAAAAATGCTGTGATGAATTTCCATGGCTAACCAAGCACAACGGTCTCAAATAATTCCCAGAGTCCCAGAGGTGCAACTCAGGGCCCAGCTAGGGAGCTCTGTCCTGCTGCAGGGATGCGGGCCTCACACGGAAGCAGAGGATGGTTAAGAGATTAGGGCTGAACAAAGTCAACACTGAGGGCTGGGTACCTGTGACGACATCGACGTAGAAACCTCATTATTTTTCGAGCAGCTTGGTCCTGCTTTTTGGTTAGCAAACTGCTCCTGGAAAAGTGAAAACAGGATTGCCACTTATGAAGAGTTCCTTGAGGCATACTATGCAAAACCTGAGCACTTTGTGGGGAGCAAATCTGGTGGCATAGCATATGCCACTGTCATAGTACTGTATGGCTAGCCTGCTGGGAGAGCAGGGGGTACAAGTCCCGACCCCAAGCTTTAGGGAGAAAAGAAAGACTGAAAACAAGATGTCCCATGAACGTTCTCTTATTACTCCTTTTCAATCCAGGCTGGCCATGGTCTTGTGATTCTCCTGCCTCAGCCTCACAAGTGTTGAGATCATAACTGTGTATCATCACACATGGCTCTTTCACTACTCTTTATTGTTCACCCTGTTCTTTTTTTAAGGCATTTTGTCACTAGAACTCATTAATTTAGAAGTTAATCTGCCTGAATTTGGTCTTTTCTTTAGGACCCGTGGGGGAGAGGGAGTCCTGGGGTTTGAACTCAGGCCCTCTCTTGCTTGGCAGGCATTTCATCACAGGAGCTGTGACTCCACCCTTATGGCTTATTTTTCAGGGCTGGTGTCAGATTCTGGTCTTCCCGCTTATGGCCTCCCAGCAAGAGCCACCCTACCCAGCTGACTGACTGAGATGAGGCCTTGCTAACTTTTTGCCAGGTCTGGCTTTGAACCACAATCTTCCCCATCTCTGCCTTCCGGAGAGCTGGAATTATAAATTATAACCATGCCTGCTCTCTTTGGGCTATTCTCTGTTTTTTAAATCAATACATTCTGCTAGACATTAACGTTCTCAAGAGTGGAATAGCTTAACGCAAATTACTCCTCCAAGGTCATGCAGGCAGCATTACAATTGAGACTACTCTACTATAGAGCAATGGCTCCAAGTATGAACTTCACCAGACCAATGGGTGGGAGGTAGAGAGAAGTTCAATGTACAAAAGAGACTGGCAGCACAGGCATCACCATACAAAGTGACAATACCCAGAGCATTCTGAAAAGAATGTCACTGCAAATGCTGTAGGTCCCACAGAGGCTGGCAGCAACCCAGCAGACGGTGCCAGTTTGAGGGGCAGGCAGGGACTTTGCCAACGGCTACCCCCAGGCCTCCGTGCACACCTGAGCTTCTGCTGCACGATGACGGCAGTCCTGCGAGCCTGCCGTCTCTTGCCGCATTTCTTGTAACTCCGGTAGTACTTCTGGATTAGGACGGCAGCACGCCGGCTCTGCTGGAACTTCTTCTGCTCGTAGTAGCTCCGGAACTTGCTCTGGATAAGGATGGCTGCCTGGGTCATCTTTTTATAAAGTGCATACTGCAGGGGAAACAAGAATGAGCAGGACAGTAACAACAGGAGCTACACAAAGCCTGTGAGCGCTCTGAGCTTGGGGAAAGGAAGAAAGGCCCTGTCCTTCTTAGGCTGTTCTCTGCTTGGGGCTTAGCCACCAAGAGGGAGGCAAAGTAGGAACCTTCTCACCTACCTTCCCAAAATGTCAAGTGTTACTTTAAGGGTAGCTTGTAGACAAAATAATGTTCTGCAATGTGCTCTTCCCCAAAATATCAAAATACTTTTAATAGCAATCAAGTTAGACGTTCATGAGTCTAAAATGTATTTAGAAAGTGCAATTTTAAATGCTGATTTTAAGACTAGAATTTGCTACCCCCTTTGGGAACATTTTAACCCTTTTCATGCCTTCCAGTTCCCATGACAAGATAAACAGATCTCCTAGCAGCTGGCATCTGATTTCTATCGTTCTGTATGACCAAGTTCGGACTGAGTTACAAGTTCCCAAATACAAGGCTTATCATGAAACGCTGACACCTTTACGCCATTTCACCCTGAAAAGAATAAACATTTGTCAGTCTGACAATGGACCTTGGAAGGTCATCAGAGAGTTAGGGTTGCTTAGGAGCAAGGCCAGTAGCTCCCTACTCAGCTACCGTCCACTACCAAGGGGAAAGGAGAAGCACCAGAAGGCACCTCAGCATCGGTTTCCAGGCACGAGAAACTCAGGGCTCACAAGGGTTGAAAAATGTGATGTCCAAATTACCAAGGAAACAGAATGTGATTCCGAGACAAGAAGTCACATGATGCCTCCACTTCAAAGAAGGCAACCTACCTACCATTGTTAGGAAAAATATCCCTTGGAAACCCTGTATAGAACTGACGATGTCTCTGGATGTATGAGACAGAATGAGGGAAGAAAATGGACTTTTCACAGCATTTAAGAAATAGGAGATTCTGCAAGGACCTTCTTCGGTCTCACCTAACCTGCTTTCCATTTCCATTAGCCCCAAATCTTTCACAACAAGTGCACTGGATCCTACAGGGCTTCTGTGGGTTTCTCGGTCTTGGCCTATACACTGTACATTCAAAACAACTGGGCCACCTTGAAGGCCATCAGAGAAAAAGAGGATTCACCTAGTGGCTTTAGGCTCACAGTATTTGGCTTAAATGAATTGTCACTAGTTAAGAAAAAGCCCAATACTATAAATGCCCAAACCTACTCTAACTGAATAAGCACAAGGTCTCAGAGTACAGGTGCACTGTGGTCCGGGTGTCTGGGAAGGGGGTGTGATAGTGACTGTGCCATTGTAATGACCCTCCGCAGAGGTGGTGATGGGCGTGGAGTTTGTGACTGGTGGAATGGTCTGTGAGAGGACTGGGTGTATCATTACCTTCAAGGCTATCCATGTCAGCTTGGGGAGAAACAGAAAATACAAAATTAATGTTAGATTGCTGAATAGAATCAACTTAAAATCCAGACCCATAAAACTCACAACCAAAAAAAAAAAGGCAGTCTGGTTATGTCAATGCCTTTCATTTTCCAAAATACCAATGCTGTCATCACTACTTCCTAAAGCAACACCTCCCATCTTCCTAACGGTGGACAATGCATCTTTGGGAGGGGACCTTTCAGAAAAACCCTGTTGGAAACAGACTAGGAGCCTTGATTCTGTTTGTCTAATTCTCATAGTAAGCTTGCTCACCAAACAAGCCAGCCCAGCTCCCTACTGCAGAGCTCTAGGGACTGTGGTGTCAGCGTTTACACAATAAACCTTCGTTTTCTGGGATCATGAACTCAATTGGCTGTAAGCCAGAGATGTTCCTTCTCTGTCCCATTAATGAGCTTTAATCCCAGGGAAACTTGAGAGAACAGCAAGCCACATTAGAAAGCAAAGGCCTACATCAGAGCAAGAGAGCATAAACCCAAATTTCCATGCAATCTTACAGGTTAGCACTTATTATTGCTTAAATAAAAATGTAGAACCTACTGAAAAAAAATCTAATAAAGTCTCTATAATTTTTTTTGTCGGCCATGGGCTTGAACTCGGAGGCTGGGCACTGTCCCTGGTCAAGGCTAGCACTCTACCACTCTGAGCCACTGTACCACCTCTAGTCTTCTGGTTGTTCACTGTAGGTAAGATTCTCACTGATTTTCCTGCTCAGGCTTGGCTTTGAACCATGATCCTCGGATCTCAGCCTCCTGAGTAGCTAGGATTACAGCTAGGAGTGCCTGGCAGGTTGGAAACAGGGTCCAGGCTGGTCTTGGATTCATGATGCTCAGTCTCTGAGGGCTGGAATGACAGCAAGTATGTGCTATCACCCCTGGTATTAGGAGTAAATTTTAACATGCAAGCTAGTCAAAGATCAGTGAGGCAATTTTTAGTATTTTATAACCACCCTGATGGTGAGAAAATCTAATACTGACTTAATTTCTTAATTAGCTTCTTCATCTAGAAACAGAACTGCTGACTCCTAGCAGCTAAGGAGTTAACTTTATGGTGTGCCTGACAGATGTGGTCCACACATGTGCCCACGAACGGCAGATCCCTCCTATGGCTGACAGCTGTTTCAGAAACACAATCCTGTCTCAAAGAGGACAGGGATGTTCTGGCATCTTCTAAACAAAGCTTCATGGCAGACACATTTGTTTTCTTTTCCTCAAGGCAATTCAAGCTATGCCTTTGTTATTATGAACTTATCCTCTTCGACTACACTGCACCCCAAGGTCATCAGCCCACTGTCAGGGTGCATTTTCCTTCTGTGACCTAGAACTGAAGTTTACCTGTTTATATTTCCTGTAACAACGCTGAATGACGGCAGCAGCCACTTCCTGCTGTTCCCGCAAGGGTCGGCCCTAAGGGGGAAGTAAGGGGAAGAATGAGCAGTGAGCTGATGGCCACTCTAACATAAGAGCTGTCAGTGACCTTACAACTTAGACCCATTACTCATATGATGCTATTTTTCTCAGAACTGAGACTCTAGGTTTACCAAAGTAAATTAATTGCAAATATAAATTAGGAAGAGAAATGAATTTATAGAACAAACTTTTAGTTTTCCTTTTTAAATCAAACCAGATGATATTTGGATATTAGGAGGCTTAAAATCTTCATTTTAAGAGAATGTAACAAATAGATACTATACCATTTGTCTTACCAGATCTCAACAGTCTTTCCTAAAACAACCCCAACCACTTGACTTTCTAATTGGTGAGTAATGACTTTCAAGGCCTGGACAGGGCAGAGGAAAGGGAAAGCAGGGTGGGAGTAGAGAGAATGGGAGGTATATGTGTCAAGCTGTTCAAGATCCCTTTAAGAAAGACTGTGGAGCCGGGCGCTGGTGGCTCACGCCTGTAATCCTAGCTACTCAGGAGGCTGAGATCTGAGGATCACGGTTCAAAGCCAGCCCGGGCAGGAGAGACCGTGAGACTCCTATCTCCAATAAACCACCAGAAAACCGGAAGTGGCGCTGTAGCTCAAGTGGTAGAGTGCTCGCCTTGAGCTGAAGAGCTGAGGGACAGTGCCCAGGCCCAGAGTTCAAGCCCCACGGCCGACCAAAAAAAAAAAAAGAAAGACTGTGGATCTTCTCCCCACAAAATGAACATATACAGCATTGCTACCTAATTCCCAGGAACTTGTGGGTTGCCTACAGTCAGTCCCCAGTCTCCAGGTGAAAACCTTTGTTTATGTCACAAATTCCATGTAGCAGAGATGTTAATTTACTTGTGTTAACTAAATAAAATCCATTATTAACAAGTCGAGACAATGATAGTCATCAAACTATTGGTTAATTTATTAAAGCTCTGAAAATTATTAATAACCTAATTTCCAATACAAAGCCTATGAATCTGGAGAAACTAAAAAACAGTGTGATGTGTTTTTGCTGGAATGATTCTGCCTCTCAGCTCTCTTCCCCAATCTTGAGAACATCACAACACCAAGATATTCAGACTTCACCTTGTACTTCCGGAAAGCTGTCTGGACAAGCCTGGCAGCTTCGTAAAGCTCTCTCTGCTCATGGTCCGACAGAGTTAGCTGGGCGAACTCATTCTCTACCTTCTCACTTGTAGACGCACTCAGGAATTCTGACCAGTCTGCTGCAGAGGGAAGGTTAGGTTTCTCGAACGCTATTTCACTGACTGGAGAGCCTACAGGGCTCATGCTGGTATTAGATGAAGGGGTCAGAGGCTCATTATACGCACTTCTGAAATAAGAAAAGGGAGACATGGTTTGAGACTGATTTGCACTGTCCATGACCAATTGATGAGACAAGACGGCACCCATCTGCAGCCACTGTGGGGCTCTAAGAAAAATGCTTCATCTGTCATGTGACTTGCTAAACAGGCTCAGCACTTGAGTTCTCTTCAATTAAGTAGGTTCATGCTTAGTGCCTACTATACATTTATACTATTGCTCAACATTAAGCTCACTAATTCCCTTGCCACTGTGAAACTTCAGTTAAATTAGGGAGACCTTAAGACACATTATCCCCTATGCTCTGATTTAGTGTGAAAATAACAAAAGAGGCAAGGGTAGAGCCAGGCCTTCCGGTGGCAATAGAATGGGCCCTAATGCCTTCTTGTCTTCCTTGGTAAGGTCTTATATCACTTGGCATTTACCTAATACACTTCACCATATACGCCCTCCCTGCCTCTGCAGTAACATTCAGGGGTGTTTATCCCAGGCAAAGACTCCCAGAATCCTCTTGACCTGATCTGGGCAGCACTTGGCAGACGATCAGCATCAGCTAGGTAACTGGCCAGCCAGCTCATTGTACTGCTAATGGAGGCAGGGTCTGTCCTTTCCACTGCTGAGGACTCCATGGGCACAAAGTTCTCCTGCTTGATTCGGTCAGGGGTAGCTTCAATAATGTGTTCTGCCAAGGTCATCATGTTCACCTGGAATGAAAAGTTCAACCAACACTCAGTGAGAAATTAACCTTTCAAAGTTATCCAGGTCTATCTGCCTCTACCCCTCAACTTGGACAGAAAACAAGCAAATTAAGACAAGGCCGGCTCACACCTCAGTGCATTCAAACAGCACATGAGACGCTGAGTGCTGATTATCTATAAATCATAGTTATTTATAATCATTGTTTGGCCAGAAAGCTTTAGTCCTGTCTTTGAGAACGTCTGTCTGATATCTAGTGTTTATTCTCAGCTGGATTAATCAGTTAACCATCTCATATCTGGGAATTCCAGTGGAAAATATAAAGTGCCTAACCAATACTCACTCATCAATACTCACTCACCCCCATTCCCTTGCCTGGGGACCCCCAGTCTTGTGGTGGGTAGCAATGTGCTGAGCCCCAGGGGACAGATCACAATCACTCTAAGCCAATTAAGAGAATCCTCTTCTTGGTCTTCCACTTCCCCTGCAGGGATGTGACCTACTTTTGGTCACATAAAACCAGGCAGAGGGAGTGCTGTCCTGATGAAAAAGGCATCCGTGTGCTTGGAACCCGGCGGGTCTTCTTCTCCCTTCCTTGACTACAGATAAGCCTGAGCGGCTATAACTGCAAAGCAATGGTATGAAGACGAAAGCCACAAGTATACCTCTGGACTTCTTGTCATGTCATTTAATTAAACCAATCAAACCAGTTAGGTTACTGGCATTTTTACCCTAAATATATTCCCAATAAATATAATTTAGGACCTTCAAAGCTGACTTCCCTTGAACTGCTCATTTTCAACCTAGTCTGCTTTACTGCTATATGTTCCTAAGTGTAGTTCTAAATTGGTTAATACTTACATCTGGCATGGGTTCCATCAGAAATGGCTAACAGAGCTCTGTAAGTTATACCAGGCTGAATCAAGCCAGCTATGCAAATCAAGTTTCACTGGAATAAAGCCACACGCACTCATTTAATATTCTCTAAAGCTGTGTGTGTGTGTGTGTGTGTGTGTGTGTGTGTGAGAGAGATAGGGGCAGATTAAATGATTATGACAAAGTCTTCATGGATCATAAAACCTGAAAGTATTCACTAGCTGGTCCTTCACAGGGGAAATCTGCCAGCCCTTTGTCTAAAGCACTATTTGATTTAGGCTGGGAATGGTGGTGCACATCTGTATATCTACCTGCTTGGTAGGATGAGGCAGAGCAATCCCAAGTTGAAGACAGCCTAGGTAACCTAGTGAGACCCTGTCACAGAAATTTTAAAAAGAGCTGAGGATTGTGTTCAGTAGTAGGTCTCATTTAGCATGTGCAGGCCTCAGTTCAATCCCCAGCATCAAAAAACCACACAGGAATTATTGGATTTAGCTTGGCAGGAACCCTCACGACTGGAGAGGTTGGCAACTCAGTGGTGGGGTCTCCCATTCTTCAGGAGTGCAGCACACAGGCAAGCACGCTTCCTTCATGAATGGAGCACCTGGGTGAGCACACAGGGATCCTTAAGGAGTGGGAACGGCAATCATGCACATATGTGCTAAGTGGGTAAGGGCCAGCAGTGAACAGGATGCATCAGGAGTCAGGCTTCTCCGAGGACTGCTAGCTAGGATGTGGGTCGCCTCTGTCGGTCACTTCTATGGGCATGAGTGCCTTGCTGAATTTCTAAAAAGGTAGTTCTTCCTTTTGCTTTTGTTTTAGGTTATATCAATGAAGACTGCGGAGAGGATGCCCATCCCAGTTCTTACCTTTGGCACTCCCCTGTATATTTTAATTGACACAATTTATTTATTAGCTAAGTATATAAAGTTTACTTCAATATATATTCTCTTAATCTATTACAAACTTAATGATCAAAGGATTCTGTGTTTTATAGATTTCTTGTCCAGGCAGCCAATTATCAGCCTTAGAAATATTTCTAAATATGTATCAATGATCAGCCTTGAGATATTTTTAAATATTCATCGATCATCAGCTGTGGAGATATTTCACTGAGTACTGCTGCAAGCCACCTGCCAGTATGCATGCCTTTTAAAATGGCCAGGTGATGGCTGTTCCAGTCAATCACCTAGATCATCCAAATTCTATCCACAAGTGTTCTTGCTATTTTTAGGGCTCTGGCTCTATTATAACCAGAACTTAAAGTGGTGAAGCTGTCAGGCGTCAGTGGCTCACTCCTGTAATCCTAGCTACTTAGGAGGGTGAGACCAGAGGATGGAGGTTCAAAGCCAACCAGGCAGATAAGTCTGTGAGACTCCTCTCCACTTAAGCCCCAAAATAGCCAGAAGTAGAGCTGTGGCTCAAGTGGTAGAGTGCTAGCCTTGAGCCTCAGGGACAGTGCCCAGGCCCTGAGTTCAAGCTCTAGGACCAGCACAAAAGAAAAGAAAAGAAAAAACCAAAATAACAATGAAGTTGTTGTCATCCTGGAGGCAAGGAGGAAGCAGAAGACTAACTGTGGCTCACAAGTGAGTTCTGAGGAGCTGGTACCAGAAGAAAGCCTGTGCTGAGACCTGGGCCCTGGCATTCAGGCCCTATTCACAGCGCCTGATTGACTCAAAGAAAATGCAGCCCGAGGAAAGAAGACACTCCAACAGTCTCACACATAAGACCGAACAGCTGCTGTTGAGGCCCTGGCCTCTGCAGGCTTACCTGACGTGCGCTCACCTGAATGTCATCCACAGGTGGAGAGCATCCCACGTGCTCTGCACCATCTCGGTAGGCCCCCGTCTCTGTAGTCACCACCTCTCTGTTTGCCATCATCAGCACACTCATTGGTTCCCGTGGACGCACCTGTGAAGGTGCTGCGTCCTTTCCTACACTGGTCCCCTTCGGATTTCCAGTCACCTGCACTGTAGACACACCAATGTAAAGATCTTTGGAACTCCACTTTACTACTGGGTGAGATCCAGAGGCTTGGAATGCTGCAGTCTCAGCAGTGGGAGGGGAGGTTTCCCGGCTGCAGTCCCTCACTCCTTCACTGGGGCTCATTGGCTCGGGGGCAGACTGCTTAGAACTAGGGCTCTGCTTCCTGATATTTGGCTGTTCCAGACTCAGTGCAGTGGAAAGCAGCTTCTCCTGCCTTGCCTGGAAGTACTCAGGGTTCAATTTATGCTTTTTGGGAGCCGGATAATCTTTGTGGCTCTCACTGCTGTAGTAATTAGAGGGTTCAGACCGAGGTCTTCTCAGCTCTGAAAAGTACAGTAGAAAGGACAGTCAGGATAGGCGATAAAAAAAGACTAGGAATCCTAAAGAATTAATACTTTTTCTAAATCTGAGGGACACAAAGTGCAAAGCTGGGGCTTGAGACATGTCCCTCACATTAAATTATTCCCCAGCAGTATATATCTTAACCAGATATTTCTCCAAAAATGGGTATTTCTTGCATGAACACAAATTTTTTTGTTACTTTCCATATTCTGGGGGGGAGGGGTCACCAGGCATTTTAAAAGGAAAATAAAAAACATTAAAACAACACCCACATTTTAAACATCTGTGACTATCACATAGACTTTAATGAGGGCCACTGCATAACAAAAAGTGGGGGCTGCCAACTTCTCAGATGTAAAGTCTGAACTTTTACCTGGATTGGTACTTGCAATGACAGTGACTCCTTTGGGTATTTCTGGAGAGCTCATGGCCTCACTGGGCCACTGGGCCATCCAGCTCTCTGTACTTGGCTCTTCACTCGGGGGACAGTGGATCCGGGGGTTCTGTCCAAGCTGGGCCTGCTCATCTCTCTGCAGGTGCTCCAGACACTCTGCCAATTTCACATGACCTCTTGACCTGGCAATTCCCAAGGGCAGCCTTCCCAGAGAGTCCGGAATGGAGATGGCCCGACGGTCCCACTTGTACAGCACCACCGCAGCCTCCAAGTGCCCGAGGGCACAAGCCCACATCTACAGGAAGACACAGCAGGCTTTCTCAACAACACGTGAACCCTACTGCACTTCTGTCACTGCCACCAATTAAGAACACTAGTTTTTGTTGATAAACTTGGTGGGTCCATAAAACACTGTCATTAAAAAGCATCTCTCTACTGGGCACCACCGGTGGCTCATGCCTGTAATCTTAGTTACTCAGGATGCCGAGATCTGAGGGTTTAAAGCCACTCTAAGCAGTAGACTCTTTTTTTTTTTTTATTTGTGAAGATACTGTACAGAGGGGTTACAATTACATGGGCAGGATAATGCATACATTTCTTACCAAGCATTGCAGCCTCCTCCTTTTGTTTACCCTTCACATCCCTTCCCAGCCTCCCCCCTCCCCCCCAATCCCAATCTTTCTAGCAGTAGACTCTTATCTGCAATTCACCACCAGAAAACCGAAGTGGCGTTGTGGCTCAAAGTGGTAGAGTGCTAGCCTTGAACAAAAAAGCTCAGGGATAGTGTTCAGGCTTTGAGTTCAAGCCCCACGACTGACAAAAAGAAAAAGCATCTCTTAGCCAGGTACCTGTGGCTCACGCCTGTAATCCTGGCTACCCTGGAGCCTGAGATCCCAAGATTGCAGTTTGAAGCCAGCTTGGGTAGAAAAGTCTCAGATTCTTATCTCTAATTAATCGGCAAAAGCCAGAAGTGTAGGTATGGCTCAAGTGGTAGAGAACCAGTCTTGAGCATAAAAGCTAAGGCAGAGCGCCTTGGTCTTGAGCTCAAGCTCAAGCTCAAGCTCAAAAGCACCCCAACATGTGCTTTTTTTTTTTTTTGTCCTGTCAATTAGGAACAATCGTGGGCATACTTAACACTTCATTACTTAGTTCCCAGTCTGGAAAAGAGTTAAATTCATTGTAATAAAACAATTTACAACTAATTTATAAGCAATATTCTCAGATCTCTTAAGGATCCAATGTCCCTCTGTCACACTGGGAAAATGGCAAGGAAATAACCAGTGAGCCTATTTCTTACCAGAGGAGTACAAGAGAAGTGGTCCACATTCAAGGGGTCAACTTCCAGCTCCAAATCAATGCTATCTGCATGCTTCGTGCTGTAAGGGATAGCACCAAAGGTTACCATACCACTAGCCCATGGTAAAAGGAAACACCAGGATATTATAAACCCACAAAAGTGAAAACAAATTAGGTATTTCACCTCCTAATGTGAAAAAAAAGTGCTGGCTTTTGAAGGTAGTTTGGACTCTGCCTGGTGGAAGCCCAAAGGAAATAAAAAGCCCATGTTTAGGTAGTATTTCACTCAGAGTCTCTTGGACATAAGCTCATAAAACTCCCTTGGAAAGGCTGAGGAGGAAGTCCTCTGTTCCTAGGCCATAAAGCTTACTGAATGGTCAGAGCTCTCTCTATGAGGGGAAATGCAGCTGATGAGCGGAGATGACCTGTTATCTGCACTCCAGCCTTACCGCCACTTGATGAGGGTCTGGATCAGGGTGGCATAGCCCTGGGCAGCAGCCAGGTGTAAGAGGGTCATCCCACGGAAAGTCTTCGAATGGATCAAATGCTTGGACTTCGCCCAGCAGGCGCGGCTCATCATCTTCTCACAGACAACAACCACACGACTCTCGAAGCAGCTCCCCAGGGTCCCAGGCCCAGAGGCACACTACCCGTGAGAAGGAAGACGTTAGGACCCATGAACCAGAGGCCCTTCACCACACAGGGGTTGGAAATGGAAAAGACAAAACACTGAACACAAGAGACATCATGAAAAAGAGAACAGAATGGGCATCGTTTCAGCTCAGGACGTAAGTGTTGGTTCAAGGAAATTTCCAATAAGTCAATGACCAGCAGTGTGTCAGAGCTTCCGCCCTGGGACACCACGCTGACGGGTCTGGGGGAAGTGTACACTGCCAACAAGAGAACAGGGCTCCAACTTCCCAGATGAAGCAAACATTGTGGGCAAGAAATTGTGACTGTCGGGCTGGGAAGATGGCTCAGTGGTAGAGCGCTTGCCTTGCATGCCTGAGGCCCTGGGTTCGATTCCTCAGCACCACATAAGCAAAAAGAAAAAAGCCGGAAGTGGTGCTGTGGCTCAAGTGGTAGAGCGCTAGCCTTGAGCTGAAGAGCTGAGGGACAGCGCCCAGGCCCAGAGTTCAGGCCCCACGACCAGACCCAAAAAAAAAAAAAAAAGAAATTGTGACTGTCTCCATCTAGAATGTGGGGATTTAATGTCTGCACTTCTGAAAGAAAGAAAGTCAAGTCGCTTAAATGTGGCTTTTTTCTTTTTCCCTAAAGGAAGCACTTGTAACTTTCCAGTTTACCCTTTTACAAAGTGAATATAAAACTGAGGAAAACATGAAATATTGAATCTAAGGATTATTATTATCAAGAACATATAGGAAAGGGAACATCATTAATTTTGACATGGCTGTTGTTAAAAGAATAAAATCAAAATTGGCAATTGCAACAGCTTGAGTCTCTGTGACAGCAATTTTTTGTTTAGCATTCTCCCTCATGAATGTCATTATTAGCTTAATCCATGTCTCTGGTATTACTTTAGTAAGTTTTTGGATTTCTTTTTTAACCTAGTCATGGGGCTTGAACTCTGGGCCTGGGTGCTGCCCCTGAGCTCTTCAGCTCAAGGTGAGTGCTCTTACCACTCCAGCCACAGCACCACTTCTGGTTTTCTGGTGGTTAACTGGAGATAAGAGTTTCACAGACTTTCCTGCCCAGGCTGGCTTTGAACCGTGATCCTCAGATCTCAGCCTCTTGAGTAGCTAGGATTACAGGTGTAAGCCACCAGTGTCCAGCTGATTTTAGTTAAGTTTTTTTTTTAACAGTAAGTTCCATAAAATCTAATTAATAGTTGTGCAGGTGTCTCATGCCCGTAATCCTAACTACTTAGGATGCTAAGATCTGAGGATCATGGTTCAAAGCCAGCCTAGGCAGGAAAGTCCCTATGAGACTCATCTCCACTTAACCACCAGAAAACCAAAAGTGTCACTGGCTCAAAGAGGTAGAGGGCTAGTCTTGGGCAAAAGAGCTCAGGGACAGCACCTAGGCCCTAAGTTTAAGGCCCACAACCAAAAAACAACAACAACAACAACAAAACCCTAATTAGTAGAGAAATACCATTGCTCCACATTGCTCATTATTATTAAATTAGGAAAAGTGGCTCCAGAAGTAACAGGCAGATAAGCGGATGTGCCGTCATGCCTGTCAGCCCAGCTGGCCCAACACACCACACACTGACCTTGACTCAAAGGCCACACAGGGCTGCTGTATACAAATCAGACAGACACACTCAAGAGGGCAGGAAACCACAAGCTGGCAAACGAAACAGAGATTTCTAAAGTCTTAAAAATAGCCCTATCTCTACCATAGATTGAAGATAAGGTCGTCTACTGGAGCCAAGTTGAACTGATAAGCACATCCAAGCGGTTACTCTGCGGGCAGATGGTAACAGGCCAGCTGCAGAATGTTTGTGCTTTGAGATGTAGTACATATAACTCCTCACACATGCTTTGTGGGTGTAAGGATTTTCTGGGAACCTCTTCTTTCAGCCATGAAGTACATTAAACATTTCTTCTTTTATAAAACTGAATTGATCAGATAGAAAAAAGCTCTTTTAGCCTTAATAACAATTTATTGTATTTCAGAGCTCTCCTATTGATTTCTGAAGACGGGAGAAATTAGAAGAAAACTTGCGGAGGTTAGCTTTTTGGGTGTAGAAGACTCATTTTCTTACTA
Source organism: Dipodomys ordii (assembly GCF_000151885.1). NCBI lineage: Eukaryota > Metazoa > Chordata > Mammalia > Rodentia > Heteromyidae > Dipodomys > Dipodomys ordii. Next base: position 4,384,002 of record NW_012267222.1, on the reverse strand, counting down.
TTATTAAGGATTGCTACCACTTGATACTGACATGGATCATAAAACAAGAATGTTTACTTCAAAAGGGAACCGTTCAAAGGAAATCAGCATTCGTCCTGAAGAGAAAGAGGGGATTGCTTTTGATTTCTGGGCAATGACTAAGTAGTGGAGGAGAGAAATACCACCAAAGCCGTTACCTTTCTCCATGGGGGTTTCTGGAGGAATAATGTTTGCCTAATAAACTTTTTTTTTTTTAACAATAAAAGCTCCTACACAAAACATACACAAGAGCTTCAAGTCCCAAAAGACCAAAACCATTCTTGCTGATTTCCGTGTGCTTGGCAACGTCATGCACCCTTCATGCAGAAAATGCAAACACAATGCACATGCTGTTCTACACTCAATACCAGCTCCCTAAACCGTTTCCTAGGCCCTTTTTGTCATAAATTTCTGCATTCAATTATGTTCTGAATTTATCCTTAAGATTTAAAATGTGAAGTAGAAAGACAAATTTATATCTGTGCCCCACAGATCTGAGTCTGTTTTTTGTTTTTTTTTGTTTTGGTCTGTTTTAACTGGCTGCCAGCGCCCTCTGCCCCCTAACAAGTGCTAGGTAGACTAAAGATTCCTGAGATCAGTAAAAATGGCATAAAGATGAGGGAGTAAACAAGGGAATTTTACGGTGTCTTTCATAGTGTACACTTGATGCTCAGAAGCACAGAGAATATAGACACTCTGGGGCTTTTTGCCCAAGTCTAGGAATGACCTTGGTGGCAGGGAAGGGACCTGGAAGCAGTTGCCTCATGCCACACAAATGAAGCGAATCGTCTGCACGTACCTGAGCTTGGCTTGCTCCACTCCCGCTCCCACTGCCGCCTCCACTGCTGCCTCCTCCACCCGCCTGTTTGTGCTGCTGGGAGCCGGTCATCTCAGCCATTCTCCTCTCCATCTGCTCCAGTCGCTCCAGGATGGACATCCTGAACTGGTTATCTAGGGCAGAGTAGGACGAGTGAGGTTTCGTTCCGGAAGAACAGCACTTGACCTGTGGCCTCTGCCAGCTGTGGGACTGACGTCCAAAGGACTGTCAGAGACTTCAACAAGCCCAGGACTGCAGCCAGGCCAGACTTCCCCAGAACCGCAGGGGGCTGTCCTCTGGCATGACACTATGACATCTCAAGTCCCGAAAGGACCAGAAAAACCCTTTTTGTCAAAGACCCTGCTTTTGGGTTTCTGCCATCCCATCTTTGCTGAATCCCCAACAGAAACCATGGAGAGATCTGGTAGAGGCCCATGAGCAAGGTCACAGCACAAACACACTTTAATATAAGCTAGTAGAAGAAGGTAATTATTATGGAAAGGAGGGTTTTTTGTTTTTAGATGAGCTTTTACAAGAGACTAAACCAAATTTAGTTTTATTTCCTGACCCAGGATCTAGCTTCTATGTATACTTGACTCATGCCCCAAATCAGAGACAACACCACAGGTGCTTTGTCCCCACCCAAGAAAACAACAACAGGACATTACAAGAGGAACTAAGATTGTAACTCAAGGATAGTGTTATGGTTCTGTTCCTCTGAGCCAGGGTCAGACCACTACACACTTACACTCCATGTGTGCACAAACATGAGGACGCACACTCAAACACGTTATCTACTATGGAAACGGGAGCATCGGCACCTATAGCCATTGGACATGTATCCACAGTGCTGTGCCAGGAGGCTGTCAGCAAACAGAGCAGACGGGCCTCTTCCTGCTGAACACAGACTGTGAGAAGCAAAGAAGGCAGGAGACTGTGAGAAGGAGGAGAACTAAGATAAGCCAGGGATGGGGACATCTGAGTTTGAGGTAAGAGCGAATGCATAGGTCCCTACCCCACAAAAGAGGGAGGGTGGCACTGGAGTGACCGAGGACCCTACAGTAAGTACAGAGAACAGTACAGTTGCAGAGAACCCTGACTCTGCCACAAATAAAACAAAACCTCTGGGGCCTCAGCCTCCTCGTGAGGACACCCTCCAAGGGCTGCAGGCCTCCCACTGTGAATATACATCCATGCTCACAACATGCTGCCTTCTAGCTAAAGCATGCCAGCCACCATCATCTCCAGAAAATGAAGTAAGGTCTTTAGGAACAGACTTCAGAGCCAGGACAGATTTCCCCTCAAATTGCGAAAGAACTACTACTCTCAAAACATGGCTTCTGGGGCTGGGAAGGTAGCTCAGTGGTAGAATGCTTGCCTTGCATGCATGAAGCCCTGGGTTCAATTCCTCAGCACCACATAAGCAAAAAAAAGCCAGAGGTGGTGCTGTGACTCAAGTGGTAGAGTGCTAGCCTTGAGCTGAAGAGCTGAGGGACAGCGCCCAGACCCAGAGTTCAGGCTCTACAACCGACAAAAACAAAAACAACAAAACCATGGCTATCTGAATCCTGGAAAGGAACAAGCTAGAAAAGAAAGACTGTCAATATTCCTTGCTATCCTATTGGAAAAGAAAGACATTGTCAAGCCAGGTAGAAATGGCCCACACCTGTAATCCTAGCTATTCAGGAGGCTGAGATCTGAGGATTAAGGTTTGAAGCCATGTCAAGCAGGAAAGTCCTTATCTCCAATGAACCACCAAAAATCTGGAAATGGAATTGTGGCTCAAAGCTAAGGGATAATACACAAGTACTGAGTTCAAACCAAAGGGTGGGATGGGAGGGGAGGAGAGGGGTGGGGAGAGGAGGGGGGGAGGGAAGTCCTAAGACCAGTGGACATAGCTGATTGGCTGCAGAGAGTAAACAAAAGGGAACTGCCCTTCCCAGACCCTTTCCATGTGCCAGGCACCTGCAGGCACTTCCCACATGCCGTGTACAAGGACCACTTCCCTGCCTGGTTCCTCATCATCAAGTGAGGCAGGGATGCTGTTTCCTTACAGACAAGCAGAAAGAGTCCTGAGGCAGTAACTCCTGTGCCTGCTCCTCTCTCTGACCACAGAAGGAACAACTACAGGAAAAGAAGAGGCTCGTGCATGAGCAGGGGAAGGCTGCGCTCACCCTCCAGAAGCAAACAGAAAATGCCCGTTTTACACAGAGAATTTCAGTACTGACACCCATTTGATTTTCCATTACTATACCACTAAAGACTGCTGCTGTTATTTCTATGAATAACCATCAAGGAAATAATTGCTCCTCATGGAGACAAAAAATGAGTGCCTTTGCTCCAGCTTCATATACACAGAGAAATATGGTAAAGGTGGAGGATCTTGTCTATGATTGCCTATGGCAACTGCCAGCAGGCTGGTAACTGGGTGACACCACTGGGGTAACTGCATGTGGCCATTTTCAGCTGGTGGCTGCTAGCAGAAACTGCAGGATGGATGACAGCAAAGGTGGCAGCAGCCACCTCCCTCCTGGCCCTACACTGTCCTTGGGAGCTGAAATCCTGCAGCTGGAGGTCTTCTCCATCTGCAGCCAGCTGAAGACTGGAAGGCAACTCTTCAGTGAGCGCTCAATTCAAAGCAGCAGGGATCACAGTCCTTGGCGCATGGTCAGCACTGCCCCTCATCTTCCCTCACAGTGCCTCTCAAACACCTCTCATCTCCGGACCTACAGAGATGCTCACGAGCCCTGCTGAAGTGTCTTGACTTAACTCTAAGCCTCTGAAGCCCTCAGCTGGCTACATTTACACATCTTGCAGCCATTACATGAATTCTTGGGACACAGAGCACTTTTTTTCAGAGCCTGGAAGCCTGCTGGCCAAGTGTCACACCCCTAGGCAGACAAAATGGCAGAGGCACTAAAAGCTCCTGGTCATACCCTGCTCTCAGAGACAGCCTGTCTCTGTGGAGGTGGCTTTGTTCTACCAGTACTGCAGAGCCTCAGACCTGCTCTAAGAGGGTCCTGTCCCCACTCCTCCCGCCCAGATCCTGCACAGACAGACCCTCCCTGACTTGCCAGATCTAACCCTCTGCGCATCACACCTGGCCTCTGCTCCCTTCCCACCTGTACTTGCTGTTGCTAGGCAGGGAGCACGGGCATGTTATCATGCTACTCTGAGTCACACTTCATGAAGATACAGTGAAGCAATGATTTGCATCTGAGCACTATCACAGGAGGCACAACAGCATCTCTGGGCCTCTCAATTCCCATAGGGGAGGAGTGACAGCTGTAACAGGAGGTGATCGTGTGGCACCCCAGGTGCCCGACCACAGAGAGCACTAAAACAGCCCAGAGGCTGATCACACCTTGTCTCCTCTGGCCAGGCCTGGGCTCAGCCCCCCAGTTGGGAAGGCTCCCTTGGTGGCATGGATAAAATGAAGATCTTTCTTTCTCTCTCACTGGCACTTAAAGGGTACTTGTTTGGCTCTTACAACTTTATGACGATCATTAAAACATTCCTGGAAACTACTTGGCAAACTCAGAGCTATGTGTTGCTTTCACTGCACACTGTGTGTGATTATAGGAAAAAGGGAGGATAATTACTTAGATGCAAAAATTAAAACATTCTTATTAGAGTAAAAAAAGCTCATCTTAAGATTCATTCTTTTTTTTTTTTTTTTTTGGGTCCAGTCCTGGGACCTGAACTCTGGGCCTGGGTGCTGTCCCTCAGCTCTTCAGCTCAAGGCTAGGGCTCTACCACGTGAGCCACAGCGCCACTTCCGGCTTTTTCTTTCTGCTTATGTGGTGCTGAGGAATCGAACCCAGGGCCTCATGTGTGCAAGGCAAGCGCTCTACCACTGAGCCACCTTACCAGCCCAAGATTCATTCTTTTGTGCACAAGTATTTCTGGAGCACTACTCCATACCAGGCATCAGGGAGTGCCTAAATAGTAAAAAAACACCCTCATGTGCTCACCAGCAAATCATCTCTGCAGCTGGGATGAACCTGGAGTTTTAAGTTAATCGGGGGGGGGGGTGGAACAGGTAGTACTGTGTAGACTCTGGGGAGGGGGGAGGAATTTGGCCCTGGTTCTCACCCGTGGTTCTCAAACTGAGCCAACAGTAACTCAGCTTTGAGAGCTTCCAAGTCACATATCCTTCAGGACAATCTGAACTACTCTTATCATGAGAATGAGAAAGCCAAGGAGCATGTGCAGCCTAGAAGTAGGTGAAAGCAACATGAGATCCTAGAGGGCCCAGCAAAGAAGGCCAGTGCTTCTCACTCTACCTCTTGCCTACCTCATCCTGAAATTTCAGTTCTTACCAAAAGTATAAGGCCAAGTACTAACAGACAAACAAGCTGCCACTCATTACAAAAGACAAGGGAATCACAAAGAGAAGCACACAGTTCTATACCCTGAGTATTTTGTGCGTGCACGTGTGTGTGCACACACACAGACAAATCAAAGAGCAGCTAATACGGTTACAACACACTATGCTAGAGAAGTGATAGAAGGGGCAGCCTAGCTTCCTATAATCAACACGAAGTTCACAAAACTTAGATACAATGATACCCTGGCTTCAAGTGAAAAAAATGACCACGTGCAAGGCTGTGAATGTCCCTGCAGTTTACATTGGAGAAGAGGTTGTGTATAAACCTGCGGAGAGTAGGATAAACAGAACATAGGAAAAGCAAACCCAACAACGGCAGAAAGGATTGACTGGAAAGAGAATGATCAACTTCTTGGGCGCTGAGGTTCTATCATTCTTAACATCCTCTGAATAAATCACATGATAACCTCATACTCTTAAAGATGAGGATGGTGGCTTACCCCTGAAGTCTCAGGAATTCAGAATGCAGACATCAGGAAAATTGAGGTTTCAGACCAGCCTGATCCAAACCTTAGCAAGACCTCAATTAAGAAGCTGGGTAGTGATACTAGCTAGCTACAGGGAAGGCTACTAAATAGGAGGATGGATGGATCACAGTCAGAGGTAGTGGGCCCTGAACAAAACCCACAAGACCATACCTGAAAAGGATTCTATGAAAAGAAGAAAAAAGAGGATATGGCTAAGTGGTAGATCACCTGCCCAGCAAGTGCAAGGCACCCAAAATTCAAGCCGAAGTACTGCCATAAATAAATAAAAGCCTAGGACAGGGTACAGTCCAAATAACTTGTTCCTCCTGACCCAAAGCTCTAGAGGTGACGGCAAGCATCCATCCCTTCCAGTGGCCTGGTGGTCATTATGCTCAGCTCCACTGCAGGCCTCCTGCTGTCCTGGACTGGCAGAGTCCACTCACCCCAGGTGCTGTGCTACCAGACAGCTGCCACATTTTGAATGTGCTCCTCAAGTGTTCATGTGTTAGAAACCAAATTCCAAAGCTCCTATGTGGATGGCATTTGGAGGTCTCTAGTGTTAGATGCAGCCACCAGGGGGTGGGGCTCCAAGATGTCATTAGTGGCTTGCTATCTCACCAGGTCTCACCGTCTCCACTTTACACAGCCGGTCCTCTGTGTCATGGATTCAGCAGCCACAGATTCAACCAACACAGAAAGTACTTGTAAAAGAACTGTATCCACTCTCAGTGTGTATTCCTCTCTAGTCAGAATGTCCTAGACAATACAGTCTAATGAGTATTTACAAAGCACTTACATTGTACTGAGTGTTGCAAGCCATTTGAGATCCTCTAAAGTTTGCTGGGAACAGGCTCTAGGGAGGTTCTATGCTAATGTGAGGGACTTAGGCATTCTCAGATTTTGCTAACTTCAGGGCATGCTGGAAACCATCCCCTACAGATACAAAGGGACCACAGAATGTTGGTAACGCAACAGAACATAGATTTGAACAAAAGTACTTAGACCTAAGGAGGGCTTCTAAAAGCAGACTTTCAGGCCCGAATCTCAGAGGTTTTGAAAGAGGAGGTCTGGGCAAATCCAAGAGTTACATTTCTACAAGTTCTCAGGTGATGCCAGGATTGCTGGTCAGAAGCACATTTCAAGAACCCCAGAGCTAAGAGCTGGCCTCTACCACCATGAACGATCAACTCTTCTCTCCTACCCAGTGCTTGTCAAAGGCTAACCCAAGGACCACCAGCTTCCATAGAAGCATAGACTCCCACTCAACACTGACAGGAGATTCTGCCTCCTGCAAATCCTTCCAGGCCTGTCCACACTCTGTTGGCAAGAACTAGGTGTGTGTGTGTGTGTGTGTATGTGTGTGTGTGTGTGTGTGTGTGTGTCTCGCGCGCACGCACGAACTGCTCCTGGTTCTTGAACTCAGGGCATTGTTCCTTAGCTTTTTTGCTCAAGGCACTACCACTTGAGCTAGTTCCACTTCTGGCTTAGGATGCACCTATTTTTGGAGGGGGAAGGAGTAGTAGGTTAGAACTCAAGACCTTGTGCTTCCTAGGGTGGCACTCTACCACTGAGATATGCCTCCAGCTAGGATGCACATTTTCTTCTCAAGTACACAGGCAGTCCACACTCTCCCCTGTACTGTTCTCCAATCAAACATTACTCTGCCATTGCCACTGGATTTACCTCTGTGCCTCTCTTCATTCAGATGACTAAACAGATGGGATACCAGAAGTATGTCTATACTTGCCCCCTTGCACTATGGTTTCAAGGAATAAGGAATGATATATTTGTGGGGATCAGTACTAAGGCTTGAACTCAGGGTCTGAGTGGCATCCCTTAACTTTTTCCTCAAAGTTGGCATTCTAACACTTGAGCCACAGTTCCACTTGCAGCTTTTTGCTGATTAATTGGAAGAGAGTCTCATGGAATTTTCTGCCCTTCAACCCTTGAGAAGCTAGAATTACAGATGTGAGCTATTGACCCCGCCCCTTTGTCTTCTTTCTGAGCAGTTCTTTATGTTCTGGTATTATAAGACACTCCAAGAGCCCTAGTTTCTCTCACTGGAGATGGGTATTTTAGAATCAAGATCTGGGTGCTAAATATGCTCATCATTACTAGGGTGTTGCTAGTTTTAAAAAATCTCAATGGTACCTGTCTTTGAGAGGGTTAAGAAGGGACAAAGGGTGAACAATGCAGCAGTGGTACTCACTAAAACACTATGTTGAAAAAGAACTATACAACTTGTGGGTGAGGATGAGAGGGAAAAGCTAGGAGAAAGGAGGGAAGGGGTGACATTGTCCAAAATAAAATGTACTCTTTGCTTTTATTTGTTTTTGTTGGTCATGGGGCTAGAACTCAGCCTGAGCACTGTCCCTCAGCTCTTCAGCTCAAGGCTAGCTCTCTACCACTTGAGCTACAGCACCATTTCCAGTTTTCTGGTGATTTATTAGAGATAAGAGTTTCATGGACTTTTCCTGCTGGGGCTGGCTTTGAACCAAGATCAGGAGAGCTCAGCCTCCTGAGTAGCTAGGATTACAGGCGTGAGCCACTGGCGCCCGGCTTTAAAATGTACTCTCTACCTGACTGACTTCTGTAACTATAACCCCTCTCTACAACACCTTTAATAGTAATCATTTCTTTTTTAAACTCAGAAAAAGAATATCTCAGTGGACAAAACTGGGGGGAAATATACATTATATATAACATATATAATAACCTATATAACACATTTACCTACACATATGGCCTATGCACATCTGTAACTTATCTGGGTATGCTTGCATGTGTGTGCATATATGCGTGTCTATCTGTAATATGTGCATATGCATCAACAGGAGTCACACTGGTATCTCTGACCCTAGTACAGCCCTGCAGCGCTCATTCTAGCCTTCTGGGAGCACTTTACTTATTTAATTTATTATTACTTTGTCAGTTGTGGGGCCTGAACTCTTCAGCTCAAGGCTAGCACTCCACCACTTGAGCCCCAGGGTCACTTCCGGTTTTTTCTGCTTATGTGGTCCTAAGGAATCGAATCCAGGGCCTCAGGCATGCTAGGCAAGCATTCTACTACTGAGCCACCTTCCCAGCCCCTGGGAGTGCTTTAAATGTAGACAAAATGATGAGGGCTGAGGATGGAGCTGAGGGGCAGAGCACTTGCCTAGCATGTACAAAGCCTTGTCTGATCCCGGCACTAGGAGAAAAAAAGTAAAAGTAACTGCAAGATATCTACACATGGAAAGCCAGCGAGAATATTCCGCAAACAAATCTTATTGCGGGGTGTGGGGAGGGCAGGTGTGGGGAAGGGCACGGCAGTCCCCGAGTGCTCGGCCACACCGCGGCTCTGGGGCTCCGCCATCTCCGCATCCAGGCCGTGCTGCGGACGGGGTGGAGGTGCGGGGCAGCCCAGGCTGGGGAGAGGGGGAGGGGGCGTGCGGGCTCAGCGGGCTGTGCGGGCTGGGGGGGGGGCAGTGCGGGGCCCTCCACTGAGCCCGGGAAAAGCACCACACAGATGCCAAGGGGGGGGGCAGGGGGCCTCCTGCACGGGGTCCCTGAGCTTCAAGACATCCGTTCAGTCAGTCAGCCCAACGGTTCAGAAGCAACCCCAATTGTTAAAAAACAAGCAATGTCAGGCAACCCGACGCCACAGTAGGAAGAGCAGGATCCGCTGCTGTGGAAAATCCTGCGAGCTGGGCCTCCGACATGGCAAGATGGCGCCCGCAGGCCGCGAGCGAGACGGGAGCACACGGAGCACACGACCGCAGCACGCCTCAAGAGCAAGACGGCGCCTGCAGGGAGCATGCGTCCTCTGCCAGGGACAAAATGGCATCCGCACGGAGCATGCGTCCTCTGCCAGGGACAAAATGGCGTCCGCACGGAGCATGCGTCCTCTGCCAGGGACAAAATGGCGTCCGCATAGAGCATGCGTCCTCTGCCACAGGCAAGATGACGTCCGCACGGAGCATGCGTCCTCTGCCAGGGACAAAATGGCGTCCGCACAGAGCATGCGTCCTCTGCCACAGGCAAGATGACGTCCGCATAGAGCATGCGTCGTCTGCCGCAGGCGAGATGGCGTCCGCAGGGAGCATGCGTCCTCTGCCACAGGCGAGATGACGTCCCCACGGAGCATGCGTCCTCTGCCGCAGGCGAGATGGCGTCCGCATAGAGCATGCGTCCTCTGCCACAGGCAAGATGACGTCCCCACGGAGCATGCGTCGTCTGCCGCAGGCGAGATGGCGTCCGCACGGAGCATGCGTCGTCTGCCGCAGGCGAGATGACGTCCGCATAGAGCATGCATCCTCTGCAGCAGGAGAAATGGCGTCCGCAGGGAGCATGCGTCCTCTGCCGCAGGCGAGATGGCGTCCGCACGGAGCATGCGTCCTCTGCCGCAGGCGAGATGGCGTCCGCACGGAGCATGCGTCCTCTGCCGCAGGCGAGATGACCCGCCTGGAGCATGCGCCTGGGCATCCAGCAGGCTTCGAGCAGCGCCCAGCCCCTCCTGCTCAAGCATATTGCAATCGAATCCGCGATGGCAGCTGTGTTGCAGGATGACCTGAGGGCCTTCCTGACATTATATCGGATAATTTAGCTCAAAACACTCTCTCCCTGTGAACCTGAATGAGACACATCCACTTGCCATGGGAGGCGCTAAGGCACCTGCCCCCGGCCACGTTTTTGGGGTTCTCGGGCCCACGGGGTTGTCCTTGCCTTTGGGCCCGACCTTCCCAAATCTACCTGGTGAACTTCCCATTCTCACGGTGGCCCAGGCCACCCTCCCGGGTATTATTCCCGATCTTTAAAACAGCTAAAAGAACCCCCTTCCTCTTCCTTCGAGGGGGGAAGCTGAGGCTCGGAGAATGTTTTAGCCAGGGTCATGCCCCTCGCCAGTTTCGGGGTATTGATCTTCCCACTGTGCCCGGCTTCCCTCGGTGCTAACGGTGCTCGTCACTCTCGCAGAGGCTGGACTGGGGGCCTTTAAAAGTGCGCTCTTGTCCTGTATGTCTGCTGCGTGGAGAGTTCGTGGCAAGGAATGCTGCCTTTCGTGTTTGCTTGCCTCCATAAGAGGGTCTTGCTGTAGCCAGGCTAGCCCAGATTCTCCTGCCTGTTTCTCAAACCTCCGAGACTACAGGCACGTTCATGCCCCACTAATTTAAGCATCTAGAAGCCAACTATTGATGAGGTCATATACTGTTGGGTCAAGGACTCTGAGCTAATTTCCCTATCCACAATGTACCCAGAGTGATGTATGCACCAATCAGCAAGTTTTATTACTTGCTCCAGTGGAAAGAGATTGGTGGAAATGGCGAAAATGCAATGGAGCTGGCTTGGAAAGCAAGACAGGAAGCTCTATGAGTTTTGTTGGCTGGTTGCCACTTTGTTTCAACACAGGTAAAAAGAAAAATGATGTCACTACAGTAAGTTGGCCTAAGAGCCTGGCAGCAAAACTGAGCACCATATGACTTCTTCACAAACTGGAATTTCCCAGCAATGCCACTTTTCTGAGGCCACTGAGCTTCACATTAAAAATAGGACTCCAGGCCCAACACTGGTGGCTCACACCCATAATCCTAGCTACTCAGGAGGCCGAGATCCTAGGATGAGGTTTGAAGCCAACCCTGGCAGGAAAGTCCTTGAGACTCCAATTAATCACCTTTCAAAAGCTGGTAGTGGAGCTGCAGTTCAAGTGATAGCCTTGAGCAAAAAAAAAAAAAAAAAAGCTCAGGGACAGCACTCAGACCCTCAGTTCAAACCCCAGGACTGACAGGAAAAAAAGGCTGGAGACTGGAGACAAGGTAGAGTACCAGCTGTGCACAGGGAAGTGACGAAGTTAAACTCTGTTAACAATCAACCATAAAAAAAAATCCAACAACAGAACTACAAAACAAAAGCAATGACTCCTAACATTTTAGGCAAATGGAATATTTAGGATGCAAATGACTGGTGGCCTGCCTTCGGGGAAGGAGTACCTATGCTGAATTACATACGTGCTCAACAAGTCTGTCACGTTAAGTGACAGGATAAACATGAAAATTTGTGTTAAGCAAAATGACCATTTTCTAGAACAGGTAGAGAAAGCATGCATGGGCCTGCACACCTGTGAATTGACTTAATGCACAGTATCTTGTTATTACAGTTGTGTGAGCTGAGCCACCTCAGATCCTGCTGCCAGGGCAGAAGAAAAAGTTTTGCCTTGGCAGGTAAATGAATGAAGGCACAATCATCAAATACCATCTGCTATTTTAGAACACGTTATTTGTAGCTCAAGTGCACATGTGCCTCCTGTTGCTATTTGGACCCGGAATGAGAGGCCATCTCTCATTCCATTTCCAGCCCTTGGCTGCACTGGCAGGAAGAGCTGATGAAGCGGGAGGAGGCATGACTTGAACTATTTCTGTAGAGAACTGGAATTGCTGCTTAGGAAGGCTCCTGAATTTTTCAGGAAGCTCAGAAAGACAGGGAAAATGAAGTCACTCCATTCCTTCCCAGAATAAATAGGGCCGCTGGAGTCCATTAAGCTGCTCCTCCCATGGAGGCAAGCCACTTAAGATGTCCAAGTGCAAGGGTAAGTGTAAGGGCCAGACTGAGATAAGGCACAAGCTGTACCACTCTGATTTTCCAAAGCAATGGCTAAATTTAGCCTTCGCAAAAACTGCCATACTCCACGTTTTAAAACCCCTCCAACTCTATGTACCAAACAGTAGAAAGGGGGATTAGCAGTCCTCCTTGGGATCTCTTCATTTGCAGGGATTTTGGACTCAAAATTTCTCCTCCTTGGTCTGTTTTGTAGTATTGACAAATTCAGAGCCTCAGACATGTCCAGAAAACTCACTTAGGATCTAATAGCCCTTAGGAGACAAAATGTTCCAAGGGCAGCAGAGCAAGCTCACAATCGTCTCTCCTCCAAAGTCTTCCTTTAGTCTTTGCAGCTAGAGGTGAATAAGAGCAAAAATACTGAACCTGTGCCCCCCAGGACCCTAGGCAAGCCTGAGGGATGTCCACGGAGCTCAGCCATCATCCCTAGATGATGCAGGAGCCAGTTTTACCATCAGTAAGAAAAAATCCAACTGGAAATAATGATAACAAAACTGCAGCTAACTAATGAGTGCAGAGAACAGGAGCTCTGGCACAGATTCGGTACCCACCAGTGTACTGAAGAGCAGAACACCTTAAGCCTGCTATCTTCTTCAAGGGCAGTGCCTACACATTTGTTGTAATGCACAGGGAACACAAACATGACACTTGTGAACTGAGACATCTAAGGTAGTAAAACTGAAACATACGCAGAGAATGGGGCAAGCACATTACCATCAAGACTCAGGAGGTCTCTAAAAGATGGGACATGGGGGCTGGGAAGGTGGCTCAGTGGTAGAGCGCTTGCCTTGTATGCATGAGGCCCTGGGTTCCATTCCTCAGCACCACATACGCAGAAAGAAAAAAAAAAGCTGGAAGTGGTGCTGTGGCTCAAGTAGTAGAGCCCTAATCTTGAGCTGAGGGACAGAGCCCAGGCCCAGAGTTCAGGCCCCATGACCAACAACAACAAAAAAAGATGGGACTTGAACACATGTAATAATCTAATCTAACCTGGAGGGATGAAAGTTAAATGTTTGCATAAACAAAAATGCAAGCAGGGCTGGGAAGATGGCTCAGTGGTAGAGCGCTTGCCTTGCATGCCTGAGGCCCTGGGTTTGATTCCTTAGCACCACATAAGCAAAAAGAAAAAAGCCGGAAGTGGCGCTGTGGCTCAAGTGGTAGAGCACTAGCTTGAGCTGAAGAGCTGAGGGACAGCACCCAGGCCCAGAGTTCACGCCCCATGACCGGACCCCCCAAAAAAACCCAAAAAACAAACAAAAATGCAAGCAAAAAAATCCTGACACTTAAGAACAGAAAGATTAGAACTACAAGACACCTCAAATTGTCAAGAGGTATAAATTTAGTAATTAAGCACTTAGCAGGTTGTTCTGTGATGCAGAATTACCAAAAGACACTCAAAGTCCTTTGGGAAATGAGGACCAGAAGAGATTCACACTACATGTTTACTGTGCTGGGACTCTCAGGGTACAAAGGCCACAAAACTGCTCACGTTGTTTTAGCCACCAGGGACTCAAAAGTCAAATCATACATTCAATTCAGGGGACTCTGAGGAAGTGGTGGGCCCCAGGTTCGAACCCATCTTCTGGGGGATGTTCAGCTTAAGCATTCCTGATGGCCTTGTATGGAGCATTTCCCTCAGAATGTCCCATCAAAGATGGCTTTGGTTAAATACAAGTATGTTAAGTCTGTTAGGTAAGACGTTTTTGAAACCTAAAAATGCTAATGTCTACTGAAAAAAACTGCTTACATAGAGCTAATTGGAGGTGTTTTCTAAATGTTTTGTAGGAGGAACTCTTCTAAGCATTTCCTCAAGGAATATGCACATAGAAGAGTCTAGAATACAAATCAGTCTAAAGAGGCGTTTCTCGATACAGACTACCTCTGAGTTCAGGAATTCTTGGTTCATATCTTCCTCTTTCTCCTTCATTCACCAGGCTAGGCCCAGGCGCCACCTGGGAACCCAGCAAGGTTATGTGAATCAGTGTGTGACCAAGAAATCACAGTGACATTTGATCCCCTCATGGGAGGGCACAAGTGATCATGGCCCTGTCCTTGCGAGTGGATTCATTCATTCACGCAGTTAATGGGTATCTCCAGAGAAGACTCTGCCACACAAGGTGGCCATCGCCGGACACAGTGCCTCAACCTCAGGCCAACTGAGCCAAAATCCAGTCTTCAGTATTATCAGCAACAGAAAACAGACTGTGACACCCAGGAGCTGGCACAGGACACTGTAGAAGAACTCAACGTCCCTTCCCTGTGGTCCCGTCTTCCACCTCTGGACAGTCCCCTAATTAACTCCACTTCCGAAAAGTGTGGACAGGCAGAAACCTCTTTAACCCTTGTCTTCCATCGCTTTTGTAGTTCTATCTTCGTAAGATATCACAGAAAGATCCTTATCATGTTTTCTTCATTCCACCGGGGATAAAAATAAGATTGTGAGCCAAACATGGTGATGCGCCCCTGTAATTGTAGCATTTTGGAGGTGGAGGCAGGAGGATATCAAGTTCAAGGCCAGCTTGGGTTAGAGAAGCCCTGTCTCAGAAGGCAAAAATAGCAATGTAACAGACAATAAGAATAATAGTAAGGCTACACCATCAAGAAACTTAAAATTGCTTACTCTCTGTCTTTATGCTAAAATGTTAGAATAACAGCTTCAAGTTTTCAAAGGACTCTGGGAGTTAAAAATCTTGACTAAAATTATTACCATTTGCTGGAATTATTCTCTCTGCAAATTGCTGCCCAGGGCACATTTAACAAACAGGGAACATACAACAAACAAATGTGCTTTGTTTTGAAAGATGTAAGTGGTATGTTACATATTAATAGATTATATAGGTTAAAATGTATTATATATAAGGGCTGGGAAGGAGGCTCAGTGGTAGAGCGTTTGCCTTGCATACATGAGGCCCTGCGTTCGATTCCTCAGCACCACATAAGCAAAAAGAAAAAAAGCCAGAAGTGGCGCTGTGGCTCAAGTGGTAGAGCGCTAGCCTTGAGCTGAAGAGCTGAGGGACAGAGCCCAGAGTTCAGGCCCCATGACCGGACCCAAAAAAATGTATTATATAAGCATGCACACACACTATCTTATTATTTTTCTCCTACAAATGCAGAGTATCTATTGTGATTTCAAAAGACTGTTTTCAGGCTGATCCAGAACTTATGCAGAATTCACTTCACTGTTTACCTGAGAGAGATTACTGAACTGATTTACAAGTTTTTAGAATAGTCCATTATAAGCTGGGCACTTCCTATTTTTTACATTTTTAAACACACGAAAGATAGAGGCATTGATTCTGGCTAGTATGGAATGAATGGTTTCTCTAGAAAAAACAAAGGATATTTAATTAAGTTCTTTGTTTCTCAGTCCAAACCACAGTGTGTAATATTAAGGAATTGCATCATATTTTCTGAATGTGGCCCTACAAGCTGTTAGGCAGCAATCACTGGAAGATTCACTGAAGAGACTGTGGTGTCTGCACACTGAAAAAGGAGAATCAGAACACGGGATGCAGTCTTATTCTGTGGTTTTGACATAAACAAGACTTTCTTTTCTTAAGGAATAAGACAAGTATGGAGGTCCAGCGCACCTGCCTGTTCCCATCGCTGACTTGGCTCCTTGCTGCTCTTTAGGGAATCCAAGGACTGAATGTCTGTCCCCTCAGGTTCACATGCTGAAATCCTAAGCTGCTGGCGAGAAGGTAAGGGCAGTGGAGTGCTTCCGAAGAGGATCAACGCCCTCATCAAGACGGAGAACAATCTTATCTTCTACTGCCAGGTGAGGATATAAAAGGCTTCAGTGTGCCACCCACTCGAGCAATGCTGGTACCCTCATCTTAAGACTACCAGCCTCCAGACATGTAAGAACTACTGGCTGTTTACAAGCTACCTCTCAATAATACAACAGACAGAACAAAACAGGGAACTATCCTCATCTTATGCTGTTTGGGCGCTGGCAATTTCTCCTTCCTTCCTTCCTCCTTTCTCCTCCTTCTTCTTCTGGCGCTGACAATTTCTTCTTCCTTCCTTCCTTCCTTCCTCCTTCCTCCTCCTCCTTCTTCTTCTGGCGCTGGCAATTTCTTCTTCTTTCTTCTTCCTCCTCCTTCTTCTTTGTGTGAATTACACCAAGAGGTTTCACTACAGTATTTCAGATGTGCCTATATTAAGTTTTGCTCTGAACAACCCTCTCTATTGCTTTTCTTCCCTCACCTACAAGTGTGTGTGTCCAGCCTTGCTTATGATCACACCTCCCTACTCAAGTGGTTGATCTCAAGACTCCAATTGGGCCAGTAAAAGAAAGAAGATTTTCTGAAACTAACGAGAAAGAAACTTTTCCCAGACATTTGTTAAATTGGCAGCCTGCAAGCCTAGCTTTGTTCTACCTTAGGAATACCTGCCCGAGATAACATAAAGAGCGGAGAGAGCCAAGAAAGGGAGAGATTCCTAATGATATCATCTGAGTACCTAGAACCAGTGGTACCTGAAGAAAACACCTAAGCATCAACCAATCCCTTTTTGTGTGTAAGCCATTTGAACTGTAGTTGTCATTTGCAGCTCAGCAAGGTAAAGCAAATCTACTAACTGAAGTGTTGATCCTTTTGATAAACATTAGGAAAGTTCTGCCTTGGCTTACCAGTAAAAATGTTATTCCAATAATACATTAGTAGTATTATACTAATTATCATTAGAATTTATCTAGAAAACATGGGATAAAATTATGGCAGAAACAAGCTGTGATGCTTATTTGAAACCCAATTCAATGTTGATTACCCCAAGAAATCAGAAGGGCAGAAAAAGGCTACTACCCTCCAGTCTAGCTGATGAGCCTTTGTTACTGAATTAGATATGTATGAAAGAATCTTAACTCCTTCAGGCCAAGGTCATCACCAAATGCAGCACTGGGACAGGCACAGTGCATGAAATACGATCATTATACAACATGGGAATTAGCTAATGTGATAGCTTTTAACTTTTGACTGTGGCCTACAGAAATAACTAGAAAGATGTATATTCATTCATGCTCCCTCTGTTTCTGCCTGTCTCTCATCAACCAATGCTTACCCCCCACCACATGCAATGCTAACCCGCTAAACTGACTTCCTGAAGCACTAATTGTTTTAGAAAACAGTTAAGGGACTGAGACCTAGAGATAAAAGGAACTAGTGCTAAGAGTTTCATTGAGTTTATTAGCAGCAGAGCTGACACACAGCGTTCCTCCACAGTGAGCTCCCAGCCAATCTTACACAATATTGGGAGCATGACCCAGGGGTCTGGTCTGACCGAAGCCATTTAATATTGGTACAATGTCCAGGGTTTTTAGGACCACCCTCAAGGCCCCTTCAGTGAAAGGTCAAATCTACTAGTGACCTTGAACTGACCTGAATGGAAGATTATGTGACAGCTGTGCCTAAATTATCCACAGACCAATCAACTGAATGTACAAAAAAGAATCTGTTTGTTTTAAGCGTGAAGAAACACTCCAACCTCAGGCAGCTCACTACCCATAAGCAGCCCTGTCCGGTGTTAAGTTCTTTATCAACTAACAGTTCCTATGTTAGTTCTAACTCCCAGACCTCATTACACCAGATACCCAAGGGGAAGATTCGGCTTAGATGCTACCCCCCTCACACTCCCAGGAGCCTCTAATCTTATCCTGATGAGGAAAAAGGCTTAGTTAATGTGGTAAGATGAGTGGAGCTCAGAGAACAGGGAGGCCGAACTCAGCCCCAGTATAAGCCAGGGTAGCAGTCAACTAGACTAGAAGCCAGCGAAGAGATGGGATGATGAAGATGGTGAAAATCTGGTAGAAGACAGCCGAGAAGACGGGGAGAGACCATGCGGTTCATCTCGGCGTTGACACATTCTAGTTTAAAATGACAGGGAAACTGACTTGCCATCACTTTTCTCCATTACAAAAAACTAGTGGATAAGGCTGGGAAGTTGGCTCAGCAGTAGAGCGCTTGCCTTGCATGCCTGAGGCCTTGGGTTCAATTCCTCAGCACCACATACGCAAAAAGAAAAAAGCCGGAAGTGGTGCTGGGGCTCAAGTGGTAGAGCGCTAGCCTTGAGCTGAAGAGCTGAGGGACAGCGCCCAGGCCCAGAGTTCAAGCCCCACGACCAGACCTAAAAAAAAAATAGTGGATAAGTGTATCATCGATGGTTTAACTCCTGTAAGTATTTACTCCAGTTAAAATCCCTTTACCTTCTCCAAGTCAGTATTTATAACTTGTTATAATTTAACAACTCTTATGCAGTAGGTGTTGACAGACTGTTCCGTATTGTGCCATCAATGGCTATGTTCTATTTTTTGAGGCTGACTATGTAAATTAAGCAGCTCATAAGACCCATGTGTCTGTTAGTGCATAAAAAGGATCTTTACTGAAACAAAGCACCCAAAACAACTGTACGAGTTCCCTCCAATTTCTTAAAAGCTCCTCTCTACAAACATCTCCCTTGGTGTTAACTCACTCCCCATACTGCTTGGACAGCAAGGAACAGCCCTATCTGTCGGCACAGGCACTCCTGCTAGGTGCTAACCCACATGTAGGCACATCCGAGAACAGCAAAGAAGAGATGGCCGCTTCACCCAGGGGGTAAGACTATCCCTGCCAGTCTTTATAATCAGGAGTGCCAATGTCCTCATGAGGTGAGTGGGGTCACCTCACAGACTATTAAGCACTTCCTGAATGTTAAGCGTGACTCAAGTTAGCGTGTGGTCTTTGCTGTAAGTCAGTAAGAATCATCTAGAATTCTCCCATCACCCATGGCTGTCTGTAGTACATGGACTACAGGAAGTGCCTCCAGGTGAAGGGGAAGAGACAAGACATACTACTTACAACTGCCGAGCAGCTTCGAATGCACTTCATAGCCTACCCCGAGGACCGTACACAGCGTTGCTTACTAACTCCATGAGTATGCCCACTTTGAAGTCCTGTAGTTTGTCTTTCATCAAATCCTCCTTATTTCATATTTTTATCTTGCTTCACTGTGAAATCTGTATCTCATTAAGCGCCCTTAGATGACTTAAAAAAAAAAAGGTGAGGTGTACACAAACCATATTGTGTATGGCTGACAGAAGCTTTTTGGCTACAGGAATTCGTATCTGAAATAAGCTCCCAAATATTCAGCTTATGCGCTGTGACAGGATGCTCCGTTGATATTTAATAATGAAGACCAGGCACCACTCAGAAAGCCTCCCTCTTTTGAGAGATCGATGGAATACAAATATTAAACCACTTAAAATCGGAGAAAGCAAGGCCTCTCAATGTGTGAAGACACAGCACACACACAAGGAAGAGGCAGCAGGGAGGAGAGAATGTGGGTCTGAGAATCAGAGACCCCCCAGAAAGCTACTCCCCGGGCTAAAGATGTGCCAGTTTTTAACAAGCCGTCTTCACTGAACTTTATGTGATACCTCAGTGCTTTCTATAGATATAATAACAACTTTTCATCAACTATTTTAAAAAGGCAGCTTACAGCACAGTTTTGAAGCCTCAGAAGTTCACTAGAAGGGCTGGGGTGTGGCTCAAGTGGTAGAGTGAACGCTTATCAAACATGAAGCCCTGAGTTCAAACCCCAGGACAAACACAAACGCCAACACAAATTGACATGAGCAATGATGAACACATTAGAATAATTATGATAAGTTCAAAAGGATCTTCTAGGTCCCCTAACTTTACATTTCTTTCAAGGCCAGAAGATAAGTGTTCTTGAGCTGAGCCGTCAATCTTTTAGTTCTAACTGCCTCATCCTTTTTACATTAGGATACTCTTAATGTCAACAATCCTTCACCTCAACGTTTCTAATGTGAATGAAGAACTCTTGCCTCCACCTGTTATCCTTGTATTCTAGAACAGTCCAACTGGAATATTACAGCAGTGACGGCTATTCTAGACAGGATGGAGCTCAGTCCTGACAGGGAGCAAGGAAAAAGCCTGAAATAGTATTCTGATTTAAAAAAAATCCTTAAAACAAAGGAAACATTTATTTCCAGATGGATTACCCAGCAACTCATTAATGAGAATGACCTGATCACGGTTTCTTAGAAATTCACTGCAGTTTCTCTATTGTTTTCACCACAAAGTTAAATTTCTGGAGAAATATATATCCTTGGACGTAAACATGATTTTCTAAAACATTAAACATTATTGCCCCATAAAACTACTACAAACATAACCTTATTTTTGTTATGGACTAGCTCTGGTCTTCACATAACTATTTACTTAACACACACACACACACGCAACACACACACAGACAGAGGAAAAGGATTCTGAGCTGCTTTCTTTTTATCCAGCTCCTGTTTACCGCACAGACTCTGGAGGGAAACTTGCAATCATTCTTTGGGGCAGTAAGAGAAGGTTCCTGTGTGTACAGCCAGACATTTTGCCAATACAAGACAAAACTTGTTGGGAATACCATTTTAAGATGTCACAGTCTGGTCTTGCAGGTAGAAGAAATAATAGAACCGCGTTCAAAGGTACAAACGCAGGAGGCACTTGGTGGGTATCCGAGAGCCCTTCCGGGCTGTTTACTGTCTGCTTTCCAGATCAGAGACTTCCCATTAGCCAATAGAAAACTGATCGACGACAAATAGGAAATGGGCTTTAGAGCTGTCATTCCCTGGGGAGGCAACCGATGGAGACGCCACGCTCTATGTCATCTGCCCCAAATCCGTACTACTTGGTGGTGGTGCCTGGTTTGGATGTCTGCAGCCATCTAGAGGCAGCAGGGTCAGGGTGGTTCCGACGTGCAAACCCGGGAAGTCCTCAAGAGTGGGGGGGGGCACCGGGATGGCCGCCCCTCGGGCCGTCCTCCAGCTGGGGGCCTGGGCAGCGGGGGACGAGGGCGGCGGAGGGACAGGGCACCGGGGCGAGCCCGGCCGAGGGGCCCGGGGCTCCCGTCCTGCTGGGCCGCTGGGCTGCAGACCCGCAAGCGTCCGCGAAGTTCCTCCAATCCTGTCCAACTTTCCCAACTGCATTCTGCGCACCCAAACCCAATGCCTCTCCGTCTGTTCCACCAGACAGATGGCAGCGACAATATCCAGACGCCTAGATTCCCCGCGCCGGCCCGGGGGACCCAGAGGGGTCCCGCGAGGGGGAGGAGCGCGAGCAAG
>NW_012267222.1:4361487-4362129 GCF_000151885.1 Dipodomys ordii | reverse complement strand
CTCGCCCCGCACGCGCCCGGCCGCCACACGCACCCTCACTCAGACTAGGACCGCACCGCTCCCGCTGCGTCTGGCTCGGAACCAAGCCGCGTCTCCCCGCGCTCGTCCGCCCCGCGCGGCCCGGACGGGAGCCGTGGAACTCCACCCGCCGCAACTGGAGCGACTCGCGGCGCTCCGGGTACCGCTGTCTCCCCGCCACAGCCCGGGTGCGCTGCGCCGGCCAATGGCGGGGCGCGGCGGTGAGCTCACCGGCCCGAGCCCCACCCCTAGAGCCGCGCAGGCCAATCGGGAGGCGAGACGTCACCCGGAGCCGGGCAGAAGCAGGTGTGGGGCGCGGAGCCGCTCGGCGCGGGGACTGCGCCGGAACTGCGCCCGGGCCGCGCTGGACGGTGGTGTGGGCCCGGCCCGGAGGGCGCGGGCGGAGGGGGCGCGGCCCGCACTCGCTGCGCCAGGCCCGGTGGGCCGCGGACCCCGCCCTCACCACCACGACGCCCCGTCTTTGCGCTCCTCTGGCTCGCCTCCACCGAGATAAAGGGAGACGCGCTCAAGGGGCGGTCACGGTCCACCCGAGGGCAGGGGCGGCTCCCAGCCGACGGCCGCGGCAGCTGCTCGGTGCGGACGGCCGCGGGGACCCGCCGGGGG
>NW_012267222.1:4317078-4361257 GCF_000151885.1 Dipodomys ordii | reverse complement strand
CGCGAGCAGCGCCCGGGGCGCCGAGCCGTCACGGGGTTCCTCCCGGGCGTCGGCCAGGGTGGAGCTGAGCGTGGCCGGGCCGGGACTGTGGACAGAGGCACGCTGGGAATTGGGGCGCGTGCAGGATTCCCCATTTCGGCGGCGTAGGCTGGAGCAAGAGAGCCTCCGGCCCCTCCCCCCTCGCCCCCATCGAACCTGGGCGTCCGAAAGTTGCTGCTGCGCAGGCTTTGCGCCCTTGGGTGCGTTCACGCAGGGCCCCCTTGCCTCCTGCCACGAATGCGGGTCAGGGCTCTCCACCAGGCTCGCCGCGGCCGGCCCGGGCCCCCCAAGAGATCGCTACCACCAAGTTACTCCCCAAGACTTCCCACGAGGTCATCTTTTGTCTTTCCGCTTCCTATTGTCAGCTATCTTCAAAAAGGATCGTCTCTAGCCAGGCGCTGAGCCTTCCGCCTGTAATCCTAGCTACTCAAGAGGCTGAAATCTGAGGATCAAAGCCAGTCTGGGCAGGAAAGTCCATGAGACTCTCACCTCCTATTACCTTTCAGCATAAAGCTGGAAATAGAACTGTGGCTCAAATGGTAGAGCACTAGCCTTCAATGGGGGCAGGGAGGGCCACTAGACCCAGGCCCTGAGTTCAAGCCCCAGTACTGGTACACACATTTAGAAGAAGGAGCAGATGGAAAAAAGCTGGTCTCCTTTCTGCCACCTGGATTAAAGTTAGTCTCGATGATGAAGATGAGGCCAGGCGCTGGGTTTCATGCCTGAAAACTTAGCTGCTCAGGAGGCTGAGATGTGAGGATCGTGGCAGGAAATTGTGACTCTTGCAGGAAATTGTGATTCTTATCTCCAATTAAACACAGTGGATCTGTGTCTGGAGTGGTAGAGTGCCAGCCGAGATAGAGAGAGAAGACAGACAGACAAACAGACATATCTCAGGGACAGTGCCGAGGCCCTGAGTTCAAGCCCTAAGATCAGTACAAAAACACAAAACAAAAAGATGGGGTGGGAGCTTCTGACTCAACCCAAACACAAATAGCCATATAACTGATAATCGTTGGTTAGAGGCCAAGTGAAGGACACCTATGACCACACCAGGAAGGGAAACAAGTAGGTCATCACTTGGGGGCTGGCCACCCCCCCCACCCCCTCTGCACATGAGCAAGGCCTTCTGGCCCAAAGCCTGCTCTGGCAGTCAGAAGACCTGGATATAATTCACACTCTGACCTGCATGTGCCTGCTACCCTGTAGTCACCACACCAGCCCCCTGCCACTTCCCAGTTCAGCTTGTACACCGCCCCCCGTTCACGTGAAGGAGAACTCCTATCCACTTACTGAGACCCTCTCTGGCCTCCCCTAACACTCTGGGCAATGAGTGCGGAGCAGAGTTGGTACTGGAGTTACAGCACACAATTTCCCTAGACATCGTTTCCAGGGGAAGCAGAGCAGGAGTGATAGTCAAGGACACCCTGACTTTGGAGGATATTGCACGTTTAAAGTCAGGTTCTGCTACTGTGTGCTCTACTCTCTATGCCTGCCTTTGGTGGGGAGAATTAAATCAACCAATGGATAGAGACAAAGTGCTCATACTGGTTGCCCAGTGCCATAATGAACACTCGATAAAAGCTAGCTGGGGTTGCTGTCTTCACTAAGTCAGGCTGCTTTGGGATGGGTTGGTGGTGGTGAGTGCCAACAGGTCAGGAAGCAGGGGCCTTCTGGGCTTCTGGTAATGTTCTGGTCTTGAACTGAGCATTGCTTTTCATTTATAAGAACTCATTGAGAGGCATATCAGGACCCATGCAATTTTCCCTATCAGTATCACACAATCATAAGTGTCTTAAAGAAGAAAGTTGTTAATAGTTAAGAGAAAGCCTGAAGTGTGTGTGTGTGTGTGTGTGTGTGTGTGTGTGTGTGTGTGTGTGTGTGTGTGTTCGAGCTTGATCTCAGGCCCTGGGCACCGTCCCTGAGCTTTTGTGCTCAAGGCTAGTGCTCCGCCACATAAGCAGCCACAGCTTCACTTCTGGCTTTTTTTTTTTAATGGCTAATTAGAAGAGTCTCATTTTCCTGCCTGGACTGTCTTTGAATCACAATCCTTAGACCTCAATATATTACAGGCATGAGCCACTGGTTCCAAGCTCAGCCTGATTTTTTTTCTTAAGAAGAGGAATAAAATCTGACTTGCCCTGGCACATGTGCACTCAGCTCATGGTTGCTGGATGGATTGCAAGCAGCAGAGACTAACAGGGAACACTTGAGGGACCACGCTTGACCCTATCACCCTAATGTGCCAGGGAACTCAGGATGATCCAGGTTCAGGCAGGTTCCTGGACCCTCTGGTCTTTTCCTTTCTCTCTGGTGGGAAAGCTTGTTTTATCGTCTTGTGTTGTTTTTCCGAGGCAGAGGTCAGCCCTGGGCATCTCCCAGCAGAAACCCAGGGCACCCTCCCCTTCTCCCAGCAGCCCCATGGCTTCTGGGCATGCAGACAGATGGCTGCTACAGCACAGGAGGCATCGGCTTAAGCTTCTTGTCTGGGGCTGGGCTCAGCAGCCTGTACTGTCATCTATGAGAATGTCCTCAGCTGGGATGATTCTCCTTCTGGAAGGTACTTCTTGGGTCTCCAGCATCTGTGGAGCAAGAACCCTCCTTGGTTCTTGCAAAAAGCTGGCTGGGGCCACAGTGGAGTGAGCTGGACACTTCTGCGGCCAGCTCAGAGTTCTTATGACACGCTAGAATGGAACTCCTGCTGGTGGTTGTTCTTTGCAGGTGTGTATTTGAGTGTGTTCCTCTCTTCAAAGTTATAAGATGAAAAGGTAAGGCACGCATATGAACCCAGCAAATGATTACACTGAGTCTTATGAGACTTTAAGTATACCTGTGGCTTTTTTTGTTGGTTGTGTGTTGGTTGTAGGGCTTGAACTCTGGGCCTAGGCGCTGTCCCTTAGCTCTTCAGTTCAAGGAGAGTGCTCTACCACTTGAGCCATAGTGCCACTTCTGGTTTTCTGATGGTTTACTGGAGAGGAGAGTCTCATGGACTTTCCTGCTTGGGCTGGCTTTGAACTGTGATCCTCAGATCTCAGCCTCCTGAGTAGCCAGGATTACAGGCATGAGCCACCGGCGCCTGGCTTATTTTTTTTTTTTAGTAGAGAAAAAAATGTTTTCCTCAGTCATGATTCCACTTGGCAGGACCCAGAAGAAGTGCAGTTGTCCTCCTTTAAAGCAGATCCAGTGTTTTGTCTCGGCCATGAGGGTAGGAGGTGTTGCAGGGGTAAAAGGAGGCAACTATGGTTTTTTGAATGCCTGTTGGAGGCCCACTGGGCATGCTGCGGCGGCCATTTATGGCTGCTGTTGTCCTGCAAGCAGGACATTGTAGGGAGGATAATCCAAAGGCTTCAAGACGTCAGACAACTTACTCCATGCAATCCAGCCAGTAAGTAGCAGCTTTGGATTTCTAGTTTCAAACCTGCACTCAATCCAGCCCATTCCAAGCACCTACATGGTGGGTGTATAGGTGTATAAGTGTGTGTGCATGTGTACACATAAGTACATGCACCAGTCCTAGAATTTGAACTCAGGAACTGGGGACTTTCCCCTAGCTTTTTTATTTAAACCTGGCACTCTAGCGCTCTACCACTTGAGCTCCTCTTCCAGCTTTTTGGTGGTTAACTGGAGATAAGACTTCCACAGACATTCCTGCCTGGGGTGGTTTGGAATTGAGATCCTCAGATCTCAGCCTCCTGTATAACTAGGATTACAGGCATGAGCCACGAGCACCTGGCTAACTTTTTTTTTTTTTTGGCAGGGGGAGGGGGGATGTCCAGTTGTAGGTCCTGAACTCTGGGCCTGGGCGCTGTCCTTCAGCTTTTCAGCTCAAGGCTAGCGCTCTACCACTTGAGCCACAACACCACTTCCAGCTTTTTTTCTTTTTGCTTATGTGGTGCTAAGAAATCGAACCCAGGACCTCAAGCATGCAAGGCAAGCACGCTACCACTGAGCCACCTTCCCAGCCCCACCTGGCTAACTTTTTACCATTTTTTAGAAACCACCTGTTTAATAGAATAATCTGGAAATGTCTACAATGAAACCTTCATACAACAATTATTTAAAATTTGAAATGCACAACAGAAAGGCTCAATTAGCTGATTTCATTCAGATCCTTCAAAGGAAATAGGTGGTAATGTCTATGTTAGTCATCCTTACGGGAGTATTTTGCAGTAGCCTAGACCCTCTCTCTATTTTTCAATACTGGAGTTTGAACTCAGGGCCTTGCATTTGGTCCAGGCAGGTACTCTACCATTTGAGCCATGCACTAACCCATTTTGCTTTAGTCATTTTTCTTTCTTTTTTATTTTTGCCAGTTCTAGGGCTTGAACTCCAGGCCTGGGCACTGTCCCTGAGCTTCATTTGCCCAAGGCTAGCACTCTACCACATGAGCCCCAGCACCACTTCCAGCTCTTTCTGTTTATGTGGTACTGAGGAATCGAACCCAGGGCTTCATGCATGCTATGGGCAAGCACTCTACCACTAGGCCACATTCCTAGCCACTAGTCATTTTCGTAACAGGGTCCAGCACTTATTCCTGAGCTAGCCTGAACAGTGAGCTTTCTATTTATTGCTTTCCACATAACTGGGATAACAGGCGCATGCCATTATGCCCAGCTATTGGTTAAGATGGTGTCTCACTCTACCTCTCATTACAGGCATGAGCCATCAAGCCCAGCACGACCTGAACATTCTGAAGTTAGATGCGACCACATGATTTTCTTCCGGACAGAGAAACAATGCATTAATGGAGAAACTTAAAGAGCCAATGACCCACCCACCAAGGTCTTTTCCTCAGCTGTGGTGATAATGAAAGCTTGTTTGTATAATGAGTTCTACCAGCCCACGTCACTGAAAGAAAATCATGGGCAAAGCCATCCCTTCCGAGAAGCACTGGACATGTAGCATAAGTCACAAATCACTGAGATTGAGCCTGCAGCACAGTTTAACCTCACTTGACCGATAAGAAATTAAGCATGTTTCTGCACGTATCAACCACCTTCCAATAAAAGCTTCCAATAATAGAACAATAAACTGAATTCTGCTCCAACAAATGACGATTTTAAAATAAGTGCGAGGCGAATATACAATTTATATTTAAGGCACCGTGAAGTAGGTGTCATTAAAAAAACATGATTAAGAAGTGACAAGGTAATAAATGGAGAAAGCATAGTCTTTTCAATAAATGGAACTGGGATCACTGGCTATGCCCACGCCAAAGAGTGAAAAATGAATCCCTACCTCACACCATAAATAAAAATTAACTCACGATGCAGCAAAGATCTAAGTATAATAATTAAAACAGAAAAAAAATCTTAGAAAAGAAAGTAAATCTCTATGACACTGGATGCCACTGGTTTCTTAAATACAATATCAAAAGCACAGCCCGCCAAAGAAACAGTAGAGAAACTAGACTTCATCAACGGTGCTTCAAGGAACAAACACCGCCAGGAAGTGAGAACATCATTCCTTAAAAGAGAGAAAAAACTTGTGAACCACTTATCTGACTTGCATCTGGAATATAAAAGGAGTCTCTAGAGTTCCAATAAAAATAAAAAAGCAAATAACTTTTTCAATGAACAATGGACCTAAATAGAATTTTTCTATAAATGACCAATAAAGGCATGAGAAAAAGTGAGCTGTTGAAGCCACTGTGGAAATGGACATCAAAACCACAACGAGACACCACACTCACAAAGTGACGATTACCAAAGCGACGGGCAGTTATTAGAGCTGTCAAGAATGGAGACAAGGTATAAACCTCAGACACCACTGGTGGGAATGTAAAATAGCTCCTTTCAAGAACAACCTAGCAGTCCCTCGGAAGAGACTCATACAGCTATCACATGATGCAGCTGTCCCCCTCCTAGTTCATCCCCAAGAGAGATGTAGACAGAGGTCCGCACATATTTGTTTGGTAATACAAAGGGATAAAGTACACGCCACATTCAGGTAAACCCAGAAAGCATCATGGGAAGTCAAAGATGCCAGCCAGCAGAGCACACACAATGGCATGATTCCATTTCCAGGAGGTGTCCAATAGAGACATGTTTAGAGAGAAGATTGACAGCTGCCCAGGGAGGAGTCAGGAGCACCTCATGGCCAATCCTCGATGACTGGACTGTCTTTGTTCACCGAGTCCTCCTGTTCAGCCCTCTGTGGGGTATGGAGAGGAGCCAGGGAGAATCAGGATGAGCAGAGCTCTACCCCAGAGTACTTGCTGAGGAGCCAAGACTGGCACAAAGGAGGCCCTGAGTCACATGACAGTGGCTCCCAGAGCAGAGGTCAGAAGGCTATTTCTGCTTAGTGCTTCTAGGACTGTGAAACACGGGGGAGGGGGGGGGATGGGGGTGAGACTGGCTTGTTCTACTGTTTCCTTGAAGGTAGGGGTCCTGGAGAGCAGCCTCCTGAATTTGGAGTTCTCCTTCAAGATCACAGTGACCGGCTGGCAGAGGGGCAGAGGTAAACACTGCTGACAGCCTCACAAAGCCCCAGCTGTACTGTCCCCGTCCTTGCTCTGGGCCTCCAGCTGCCCAGGGCTCAGCGCCGTCTATTTCCAACACTAACGACCTGTGTGGCAGGCTCCTTTTCCTTCTTGTGCTTCAGGAGCCTCCCCTGGAAATGAAGGTAGATTAGAGCCTGAACATAACTCTGTGTGTGTGTGTACATACGTGTGCATGTGCATGCATGCACACGCATGCACATGTGCATGCGTGCCTATGCCAGGATTGGGGCTTGAACTCAGGGCCTGAGCATTGTTCCTTCGCTTTTGCACCCAAGATTAGCCCTCTACACTTGGGCTACAGCTCTGCTTCAGGCTTTTTTTTTTTTCCCTGGTTAATTGAAGATAAGAGTCTCATAGCCTGAGCTCACTTTGAACCAGGACCCTCAGGTCTCAGCTCCTGAGTAGCTAGGATTACAGGCATGAGGGGCTGGCCCCCAGCCCTCAACATAACATTTATTTATTTATTTTGCTTGAACTCTGCACCTGGGCGCTGTCTCTCAGCTCTTCAGCTGAAGGCTAGCTCTCTACCAACTTAACCACAGCACCACTTCTGACTTTTTCTGTTTACGTGATGCTGAGGAATCGAACTCAGGGCCTCATGCATGTGAGACAAGCACTCTACCACTGAGCCACCTTCCCAGCCCACAACATAACTTTCAAAGGTCCTATACAATCCAAGTCTGAGGCCACATAGAAATGGTCAGAGTGTGCGTTCAGCCTGACCCGACACCGCAGGAGCCCTGGGCCTCGGTGTGAAGATTCTAGATTCCTCATGAATCGTCCCCAGGACAGCAGCTGCATGAACCCAGCAAGCCCACAGCACTAAGAAAAAGAATGGGTTGGTTTCATATGCAGCACTAGATAGATAGCTGGTACCATGCATGATGGGGGTGGGGAGGAATCAGCCATTACCCCTGATCTGGAGAAAAAAAGAGATGTATTGGCCACCAGCCTGACAATGTGCAGACTTCCCTTCATGAACAAAATGCAGAAAGAGATACAAAGAAGTGGGTGCGACCACCTTCCACTTGCTCTCCCTAGTGGCGTATGCACACTCATCTGTCCCCTGCCACTTTGGGCCATAGTTTTACACACAGGTCGGATCATCAAATGTGTGGCTATCATGTGTCATACAAGTAATAGTGTCATCCAAGTGGAGGACATGCAGAGAAACGCCTGGCTCTCCGGGGGCAGTGCGTGGTAGGGACGGAGAACCCCATGGGCTTGAGCACCAGGCAGCCCTGCACGGACCCCACGAAGGTGCAGTGCTCGACCCCTCCAAGGTGCAGGGTCCTCACAGGAGGAAGTGGATGGGAACATCTGGAGATGCAGCTAGAATGAAAGGGCAGTGGACATCATTGCGTAGCCCAGGGGGACCAGCAGGTGCTCGGTGAGGGCAAAGGAGACAGAAGTGGATGTCAGCGTCGCTGGAGTCCCGCTGCCTTCGCGACAGTTCTGTGGGGGCCTTTCCTGCCATGGTTTAGTTCTTGTGCTGTTAAAACGAGCTTGCCTTCTCTAACACATCTGGGCAGCTGTGGGAGCTGCTGATGGGTAGCTCAGCTATGGCCAGTAATATCATGCAGAGAGAAGACAGGTGCTTCCCCAAATCCTACTCTAGTTCCTCAGAAGCTGGGGCAAGAAGGCCCAGACCCAGACTCTTCAGCACACTCTAAGCATACCAGACCCACCCTCACCACTCCCAAACTGCACACCTCCCACAGCTCAGGCATCTCTTTTAGCTGGCTAGCGGGCCCTTCTGTGCAAAGCCTGTAGCCTTTGCGGCCAGGCTCTTGGCTTTTATTTCAAACCAACGCTACCCTGTTCCCCATGCCCCCCCAGCCTCCCAGTCCTTTGGGGGTGTTGTTTAGAGAGCCTCAGGTTTGAGGTCTGAGAGCATCCATGTCCCCAGGGGATGCAATGATCTTGCCAGCAGCCGGGACACCACAAGCTGGGCCTTCAAAGAGGGTTCGGGTGTCAACCTCACTCAGTCACCACCGAAAACAGGCTTTGTCATCAGAAAGACACACCCTGAAATGCCCATATGAAAATGGGGGGGCGGGCTTTCTCACGAAATGGACACCATGTTTTCTTTTCACTTGGGATCCGACTAGAGTCAGGAGACTTTTATCACTGAAGGTGAAAACTGCTTTGAAATGTCTGTCCTCCCAGCCACAAACACGAGAGCTGGATGGCTGGTTCCCAGCTTTGGGGGAAGAAGCGAGCATCTGGCCTCAGAATCGCCATGGCGGGGTTTGAGGGGAGCAGTAATGCCCCTTGCCAAAGGCAAAAGAGCACTGGGAAAGGGAGGCCCATTATGCACAAGTGCATTTTAAATGCAAGCTATCTCAGCAAGCATTCAAGGCAGAAGGAGGGGAGGAGAGGGGGAGGGAGCACAGCTGACAGATTGAGTTCAGGAATGCTACAGACACTTTAGGTGCTAAATGCCATTACTGAGAAAAGCTAAAAGGTGGCTGGGGAAAGCACAAATGTGTTACACACAGGAGCCACCCCACCCTGCCCTGCTTTCTCTCTGACACACCGGTCAAGTTTTCTACAACCTCTCCCTATATAGGCTCCCTGGCTGTGGAGTCAGCCCCTTGCTTGACGCTGCTGCCTCCTGGACCAGAGAAAATGGCCCTTTTCTCTTTCTCACTGAACTCTACCCTTTGGAGGCACTGATGTATAATCTAGAGGACAGGTCTGCTCCATCCAGGGGTTCCTCTACCACGGAGACCCTGGTCTCTTGGACAGTTCTGTCTTGAGAATGAGAACAAAATCTTCCTGTGTTAGCCGGGCGCTGGAGGTTCACGCCTGTAATCCTAGCTACTCAGGAGGCTGAGATCTGAGGATCGCGGTTCAAAGCCAGCCTGGGCAGGAGAGACCGTGAGACTCCTATCTCCAATAAACCACCAGAAAACCAGAAGTGGCGCTGTAGCTCAAGTGGTAGAGCGCTCACCTTGAGCTGAAGAGCTGAAGGACAGCGCCCAGGCCCAGAGTTCAAGCCCCATAACCGACAAAAAAAAAAAAAAAATCTTCCTGTGTTAACTGGCCTTCAAGTGACTTGGAATAATGGTGGACCTTTATCAAATATCAAGTGAACAAGCACCACTCACTTTCAGACTGGGGAGAAACACTGCAAATGGAGGCCTGAGAGGATAGCATCACCCAGCATCCACGAGGCCCTGGGCTCCATCCTGGAGGCAGGCTGCTTTGGTGCAGTAGGCGGCCTTGGAGTTCAGATGCTCAGCTGTACCCTCCACCCTCCACTTAGAGCTTGCTCTCCCCTGCTGCTTTCCAAGGGACTGGGGGGGGGAGCAGTCATCAAAATGCATTGATGCCCTGGGCTGGTGGCTCATGCCTGTAATCCTAGCTACTTAGGAGGCTGAGATCTGAGGATGGAGGTTCAAAGCCAGCTTGGGCAGGAAAATCCATGAGACTCTTATCTCCAATTAATCACCAGTGGTGCTGTGGCTCAAGTGGTAGAGTGCTTGCCTTGAGCTAAAGAGCTGAAGGACAGTATCCAGGCCCAGAGTTCAAGCCCCATAACTGACAGAAAACAAAAAGCCAGAGGTAGAGCTGTGGCTCAAGTGGTACAGTGCCAGCCTTGAGTGGAAAAGCCATGGGGCAGTGCCCTGAGTTCAAGCTCCAATACCACACATATGCACAGAGCACCAGTCATTTCTAAAGCCCAGATGCATCCAGTTTGACTCTTGGGCCATGTCTGCAGCATTTCTAGGCTGGTGCCATGGCCACACAGGCCATTAGCAGCAGCCACCTGCTTTTATTACCTTTAGCTATTGTTGGGTGACCTAGGCCGATTCTTCCAAGGTCACAATGAACTTGGTCACACACATAAAACGAGAGCATCTTGAGGATAGGAATGGGATGGGGAAAGATGAGGGAGGATGGTGGAAGGGTGCACTGAACTCAGAACCTGACTTCTGGAATTGGAATATCTGTGTGCAACTACTGAGTAAAAATAAGCTGTTGGGGGAAAGGAGAGAGAGCTTCCTTCCTTCCTTCCTGCCTTCCTTCCTTTCTCTTTCTACATGCCTCAAGATCCTGTCCTAAACATATCTAAAGCCAAAAAGGCTGCTGTGTGGCTCAAATGGTAGAGCACTTGCCTAGCAAGTTCAAGGCCTTGAGTTCAAACCCCAGCACTCTCCCCTCCCCCCCAAAAAAACCCCAGAACAAACAAAAATAAAAAAGCAAAAAGCTCCCTGAACAATGACTATCTTAAAAGATGGCTGAAGGCGGCACCTGTGCTTCTCCAAAGGAAAATGACTGAATGACTGAGCTGGAAGGCTCTTTCCCGGTCTATACCAGCGGGGTTCCATCTTCAAGGTCAAACGATCTCCTTCCCCCTCAGCATTAGGAGAAGAAGTTGTCACAGATGAGGGGACACTGGTTCTGGGGCCTTCCCAAGGCTCCCAGCCTCCCCTAGCTCAGGGGAGGGAGAGGGGGAGGGAGGGCAGAGGGGAGGATAAGAGGGAGGGAGAAACTGTTCACCAGCCTGCTGCAGCTAAGAGAGAGTACTACACTGAAGAGAGCATTGCTCCAGCCAGGGGTGCTGTGTGCGCAGTGGAGACAGGCCTCGAGTTGGGCCACAGCACATAGGAGTAGTTTAAAGAAGTGATTGAAATAATATATTAGAATAATAGCCTCAGCTGTCAGGGCTCCTGGAATTTCTCATTTCATCTTCCACATAGGTAGATTGACCAGTAATCCAGTTCATTTCACACCTCCGCCCCAGGAACTCAGAAGCCACGTATGATATTCCCTGTAGAAGCCAAGGAATTCACCTAAACCATGCTTCCTGATCAAAGAAGTTCTCGGTGCTAGGCAAGATCGTCAGAGGGGCAGTACTTTTTTTTTTTGGTCGGTCGTGGGGCTTGAACTCTGGGCCTGTCCCTCAGCTCTTCAGCTCAAGGCGAACACCCTACCACTTGAGCCACAGCACCACTTCCAGTTTCCTGGTGGTTTATTGGAGATAGGAGTCTCACGGTCTCTCCTGCCCAGGCTGGCTTTGAACCGCAATCCTCAGATCTCAGCCTCCTGAGTAGCTAGGATTACAGGCGTGAGCCACCAGCGCCCGGCATGGGGGGGGGCAGCATTTTTTAAATCAACAGCGATGGCAACTTGGAAGTGGAGCTGTGGCTGAAGTGGTAGAGCACCAGCCTTGAGCCAAAAAGCCCTGAATTCAAGATCAGAAAAAAAAAAATAGGCAACATCTGAACACATACACAACATACACACACACACACACACACACACAACACCAAATCTGGTTTCTAGGATGAGGTAGAGAGGTGGCAAAGGCAGGAAGGAAGAAAGGTAGAAAGGAAGGAAGGAAGGAAGGAAGGAAGGAAGGAAGGAAGGAAGGAAGGAAGGAAGGAAGGGAAAAAGGACAAGAAAGAATGGTCCTTCTGTGCCATAAACAGGTCTGGCATTGGTGGCTCATGCCTGTGGTCCTCACTACTCAGGAGGCTGAGATCTGATAATCACGGTTAGAAGCCTACCCTGGCTGGCTATCTCCAGTAAACTACTAAAAACAAAAACCCAGAAGTAGTGCTGTGGCTCAAATGGTATAGTGCTAACCTTGAGCAAAAGAAGCTTAGGGACAGTGCCTAGGCCCAAAGTTCAACCCCCAGCACCAGAAAAACAAACAAAAAAACCCAGCAAAAGCTCAGCATGTCTGGTCTGACCAGAATGTCTTTCCTTTCTTGAGGGTCTTGTGTCAGCGCTGTCCAACAATACAATCTAGGGAAGTGGCTAACTATACTGGATATGGTTAGGGTGAGGCCTGACCATGACAGAAAGACCAACCACATGACTTTGAGTGAGGACTGTGTCTCACACATGACTCAGTTGACTCTGGATGGCCACACAATGGAGCAGCAATAAAAACTGGACTCTGAGCATCTCTGATTGACAACGCTGAGCCAATGCTGGCGCCATGCCCTTGAGCCCCTAGAACTGTGAGCTAAATAAACTTCTTTCTTATGAAGTATCAAGCCTCAGGCATTTTGCCATGGTCACAGGAAATAAACTCATATGGCAAATAAAGCCTCAGTTCCAACAGAGTGCTCCTCAAAATGGTTGGGGCTCCAACAGGTAGTCACCACTGAATGATG
The DNA here is from genome assembly GCF_000151885.1 of Dipodomys ordii. Lineage (NCBI taxonomy): Eukaryota > Metazoa > Chordata > Mammalia > Rodentia > Heteromyidae > Dipodomys > Dipodomys ordii. Next base: position 4,348,582 of record NW_012267222.1, on the reverse strand, counting down.
GGTGGATTGACAGGCTGCCTTCTACTATGGCTGCTTCTAACATAACGGTTTATAACCAATAGGCATCTGTCTAAGATCAATGACTGCGGCCACACATCCCCAAGGAGGTAGCTGTTCTGAGACTCCAACAGGATCATGAATGGGAAGTGTTGAGCACGAGGCATGAATGGGAAGTACTGAGCACGAGGCCTGCTGGTACTTGTTACTGTGACCATCATGCTAATGTATTTTGTTGCCACAGTATTACCTGGGGGGAGAGGTGTTCATGGCCACGGACTTTTCTACCCCCACCCCACCCATTTATTCACTCATTCATTCATTAACCAGGCAGCCATTTGCCAAGGACTTGGCTAGAGAGCGTCCTTCTTTTCTGATGCTGGGAAATGGCTAGGTCTGAGTCACAGTAAAGAGAACGTCTTTCTCTTCTGCTTCTAACTGCAGGGAGTGAAGGGAAAATGTTCTGTCCTCACTGGTGGCCCTTGGAAAGCTCTGACAGCAGCCACAGGACGCAGTCAACAAAGTGTGAGCCAACCTGGGCACCAGTGGCTCATTCCTGTCATCCTAGCTACTCAGGAGGCTGAGATCTGAGGATTGTGGTCCAAAGCCAGCTGGGAAAATACAGCTGAGAAATTCTTATCTACAACTAACCAGCAAAAAACCACAGGGGGAAGTATGGCCCAAGTGGCAAAGTGCCAGCATTCAAGGTAAAAGCTAAGCCAGAGCACAAGGCCCTGAGTTCAAGCCTCAGTAGAAATGGTTTCTAGTGAGTTCTAGACAACCTCCTTGGCCCACTTCTGATGTAAAGTTGTACATCAACTGCTGCTGCCTAAAATCTTGGGCAGTGAAGAGAGTAGTCACAAAGACCTTTCACTCATCCCTCTGTCCATCCATCTATCCACACATTAATTTACCTGCCCACTTAGCCATTTGTTTATCCATCCATCCATCCATCTCTTGAAGAAACAGTTATCGAGAACCTGTGTTTCTGCCCCCCCCCCATGTCAGATGTTGGTGCACAGTGAGCACTAAAGACAAAAATCCTTAGGGCTATCCTCTCATCCACACCCACAGACTCACTTCATCCAATACTACCTCTATCTATGCAGATATTTTCATACTTCTTTCACTTGCCCATTTGCTTCGCTACACTCTGTAGCTAAGTTCTTTAGTTATAGATTTTTGTGGATGCCCCAATCACCTCTTAAGCTCAGCCTGACCCATCACTGACTCTCCTCCAAGGTGAATAACACAGAGCTACACAAGGGCTAGTGATGCTGCTGCCTCAGCATCTCTTAATTCTGCCTTTCCCCCTAGAACCACCAGATTCACCATCTCCTTGCAGCTGGACAACTGGTCTACCCACATCAACTATGGCTCACTGTCAGTCTGTTCTTCACATAGAAGCCAGGTATACTTCTCAAGAAGCAAACCTCATGTCCTCAGTGGCATCTCTGTTCTTGGAGATAAAGCCAGCACTCCTAGACCTGCCCATCTGGCCCTGCCATCCTCCCCCAGCAGGAACTACTGGTTCCACTCACCTCCCTGCCTTCCCTGGCTCCATGTCCCCGAGACTCCCTCACACAGCACAGTTCCAAGATATACAGACCCCTCTACTGGCGTGTTCTCGCCTCTCACCTGTCATGAAATCAACTGCTCTCACCATAGATCTTCCTGAGGAAACTCAGGAAGTTTCTCCTAGACCTCCCCAAGAAGCACCCCCCCCCGCCCCCTGCGAATGCTGGGGTCAGGTCAGAATCTTCCTCCACTAGACAATGAGTTTGGTGAAGGCAGTGTCCTCAGATGCCCCTCCTCACCTGCACTGATTCCCAGGACCTGGCACGGTGCCCTCCACTTAAGGTTACTGAGGATGTGATTGCAAAGGCAGACTTGCTGGAGGAGGAGTACACAAGTGTGATGGGAAAACAAGGAGGAGGAGGAGGAGGAAGAGGAGGAGAGAAGGACAAAAGTGAAGAAAGAAAGAAAGAGAGAGAAAGAAGGAAGGAAGGAGGGAGGGAGGAGGGGAAGGAGGAGGAGGAGGAAAACAGCTCTCCTCTTGGGACAGAGGGAGGGGAACAGAGCATGCTCCTAGCCCCAGGGCCCCTCCAAGGCGGCAGCACTGAAGCAAGAACTCTGGTGGCATTGAGGCCAGGGATAGAGAGTGGGGACAGAGCCGCAGGTATGACGGTCTCTGGGCCACCGGCATGTGTCTGAGTGTCCTCGCCCACCCAATAAGAACCTCGGAGGTTGTTAGAAGTCTGAGTCCTTGAACATGAATGCTTTGGGACCTGCTGTGACCTGGGCATCTCAGTAGAGAGACAGTCAACACACCACATGGCCCTTTCTCATCTGCCTTTATGTCCTGATTTCCAGAGCTCAAGTGAGTTTGGCTATAGGATAAAGAAGGAAGCTTCTGGAAGGGATGAGACGTCTACCTTGATTCATGGTCTGAAGCAAGTGGTTTCTCTTCTGGAGCCCAGGTTCCTTTCAAAAGAAAGAGGAAGGGAACTAGGGCACTAGTAGCTCATGCCTAGAATCCTAGCTGCTCAGGAGACCGAGATCTGAGAACTGCAGTTCAAAGCCAGTCTGGAAGGAAAGTCCATGAGATGTTTATCTCCAATAAACCATCAAAAAGCCAGAAGTAGAGCTGTGGCTCAAGTGGTAGAGTGCCAGCCTTGAGTGAAACAGCTCAGGGATAGTGCCCAGGTCCTGAATTCAAGCTCCAGTTGCTTTCTTGGTGTGCTGAAGATTTCAACCCTGAGCTGAGTTTTACGAGTGCCTCCTGTGATTGGCTGAAGTGTGGTGCATATGAGGCATCCCCACGCTCACTTTCTGCCTCAAAGAACTCCGCACTCACAATGGGTGGGCAGTGTGGGCAGGCTACTGCTGTGGAGGAAGCTGGTCTTGTGCCTACCAAAGGCCATTTAGAACATTCTGGTGTTGCAGAGGTACCCAAGTCACTGGGCTGTGCAGAAGACATCAGAGACACGTGTATTTTTAGGACTTTTTTTTTTTTTTAAAGGAGAGGCCTTTTGCTCCTGGCCCCAGCCACAGGCCGAACATTGCCTCTTGAGTCCTGCAGGGAGAAGGCCTGTGTGGGCAGTGCCTGTTCAATCTTGTTCGTGGACGTGCCTGGACACTCTTCCTTCCAGAGACCCACAGGCCAGGCCTCCTCCCATCTCTGCCTCTTTCCTTTCCCTGCTGCTGATGCTTTTGTTGATCTCAGTCTCAGGACCTTTTCAACAGATCCATCATCTCCCTTCTGCAGGGAGATAAAGTCCGGGATCCTGATTCTAGGAGGGGCCAAGAACGCCAGCCAAACACAGGCCTGGTCTATCACCTCTCAGAATTTATGGTCTCTCTAGGACTGAGAATGAGGTTGGAGAGCAGGGCTAGCATCCAGCGGTTCCAGAGCTGTCTTCCTGGGTCTTTGGCACTCAGGGCAGCCGAAGGCACTTTCTTTGCTCCAGTAGATCTTGCAGTCTGCCATACCAGCATTAGAGACACGAGGTAGAGAAGGAGGACCTGGGTCCTTTCAGCCTGCTGTATAAGCAAAGTGTGTGAGCAGGATTTCCAGGTGGCTCCTCAGATGGTGGGCCTGTGTGAAACGGCCTTGCATTACTGTGTCTGGGTTCTGCAGCTGCTTCTCCGAGTTCTTCAGTCACAGGGCTTTGTCTTCCCTTCCAGTCTTCCTGCATGTGATTCCTCTGGCCAACCCTCTTCTTGGCATAGGGCAGGGCTGGCAAAGTTCTTGTCCTTAAAACAGTTCTCCTCTTAGCCTCCATGGGAGCCCTTCCTCAGGGTCTTTCTATCTTGTTGGTCCATCAGCCCCTCTGCCAGCGGCTCTTCAGCTTGACATACCAACAGTGAACTGGTCCACGGTATGCCATGCAGTCCCTTCTTTATCCACACCCCCTCGTGGAGTTATTTCCAGGCAGACCCATGACTTTAATGAGATCCCAAAACTGAGGGTTTCATTCTGGGTTTCTGGGCGATGGATCCTTCTAGATGACCCCTATTCCAGATTGCTTGCTCCCTGGCCTCCAAGATTTGCGAAGGCAATGGAGACCTCAGTTCTACTGTAACTGGTCCACAATTGTGGGATATAGCTACAAGCTCCCATGACATGCCTTCTTTTCTTCTTCCTCCTCTTCCTCTTTCTCCTCCTCCTCAGCAGGAAATGGATCACCATCCTGCTAGTTGTTCAAAAGTCTAAATCTACGTATCAACCCATTCTGCCCTCTTTCTCCTCCTCCACATTCAAATCAGCAGCAGATCCCCTAGATTTAGTTTTCCACGTCTCTAAGAGCCAGAGTCTCCCACGACGTTACCGGTTTCATCAGAGCCACTAAAATTTCTTACCTAAATTGATGCAAGAGTATGGGGCAAGGGCCAGAATTCACCTCACAAGTGACGTAAGCATTCATTCTGAGCATGACACTACACCTGCTCAAACATCCACCTGAGAGTCCCCCCCCTGCTCAGAATACACCCGGGCGCATTGACTCAGTTCCCATGGTGGGACTGGGAACGTCAGGCCCCTATCAGCCTGGTGACCACTGGCCTCCATTTCCTTGTCTTCCCCCTCTGCCTCCCTCTGCTGTGTTCTGTTCTGGCCTCTGTGGCTGCCTCCAGCCTGGCTTGTCTTCCTCTTGGGCACTTTCTCCTCGTGAATGCTTGGATCGGGCATGCTCTTCCTGTCACCCAGCCCCAGCTTCACTGTCAGTCACCTTCTTGTGGGGCTCACTGACACCCCAGGGAAAACATTCGTCTCTCCCACACCATCTCTGCCTGAATTTTTCACTCTAGGTTTTTTTTTTCCTGGTAGGTCTTGAACTCTGGGCCAGGCACTGTCCCTGAGCAATTTTGCTCAAGGCTAGTGCTCTACCACTTCCAGTTTTCTGGTGGTTAATTGGACACCAGAATCTCATGGACCTTCCTGCCCAGGCTGGCTTGGAACCACAATCCTCAGATCTCAGCCTCCTGAGTAGCTAGGATGACAGGCGTGAATCATCATCACCAGGCAGCCTCTGGTATTTTCACATGCATGTAGTTGTTATCTTTCTCCTTACTGGAATAGAAACCCCACAAGGGCCAAGACTCCCCAGGGTCTACACCAGTCCCTGGCACATGGCAGAGGCCTGGATGGAGGAAAAACGAACAACCCTGGGGAAGGAGTTCAGGAGCCAGGTTAGGATGCCATTAGTGTGGGTGCTGGCAGAAGATGGGGAGAAATAAAGAACATGAGAGAAATTAAGGAGAGAAAGCAGCAGGCTGGTGCTGGTGTGTGGGAAAGGGAGGTAGCTGGGGGTTTCCTGGTGACTCTGGGAGCTCTGGGACGCGGCTATCCATAGAGGTCAGGAAGGTTGTAGAAGGAGGGCTGGGAGGGCGGAGGGCAATCAAGAGCAGTGCTGGGGCAGGCTGGTTGCCTGAGAGCCGTGGGGTCGTGCTGTCTTGTGAGCAGTTGGAAAGTTCTGGATAGGAAGAGACCAAGAAGCAGCCCTCTGTGTGTGTCCTGGTAGCAGGCATAGAGCCCTGGGTGGGGACAGAGTAGGCAAAGGGACAGAACAGCCAGCCTGTGGACACTTGCAGAACTTTCCAGAAGGAGGAGCTGTTCTACTGAGAAGGAACGGAACCATCAGGGGAGTTGGGAGGGGTTGGATGAAAGTGTACAATTGCAGAGCCTGAGGCCGGGGCTTCAGAAGGGGTCAACCAGGGGTCAACCAGGATGCTCTGTGACCTTGCCAAGGTCATGATGACACAGGGTGTCCCCGGTGGGTGGATGTGAGGAGCTGAAGCTGGCCAGCACCTGCTCTGGCAGTCCCCGGTCGTTCCCAAGCACGCAGCGTCCTGTGAGCGCTCACCTTCCCTGCATCTGCGCCCAGCGCCGGGAACATACCAGTAATCGCACAAAAACCGTAACTCCCTTGGCAACATCTGGGGAAAACATACGGTCCTTGGACCCCGCTTTCCCATGCTGGGGTCTCACAGCAGGCTCTGGTGGGGATGAGTGTGCAGAGTCTGGAAGCCTGCCACAGGTCCCCTCGTCAGAGAGCCTGGAATGGCACCCAGGGAGAAAGAAGGGTCTAGAGGCCTCCTGGGGCCAGTGTCACTGCTGGACACCATCCAGGATCTCCAAGTCCTCAGATTGGAGGCATCCCTAGAGTCCAGGGCCCTCAATCAGTGTGGGGGTCTCCCAGCCCTGCTGGGCAGAGCCTGTTGCTAACACTACCTTGCAGGTACCACAAGACCACAGGAGAGACGCCAGGCGACCCAGAGAGCAGGGCTGAGCCAGGACCTACCCCAGCTTCACGATCCGCCTTTCACCTGAGCTCACCTCATCAGACATGGAAAGGTTTTGTCTTCCCCCAAACCTGAGCCCAGAGCCAGGCTGCCCAGCTGAGGTCAGAGGTCTGGGCCTGGTAAACAGCCTGTCCTCAGGCTGCTGCAGGAAGCAAACTTCTCCATAATGGGGTTCCTGCTTTCCTCTGTGGTGTGAGGCCTGCCCCGGGGAACCAGCCCAGAAAAAAACTGCATCTCTCACTCCAGTCTTCTCACCCTGGCAGGAGACCCGGTCATCAGAGAAGCTTATTGAGGTTCTGAGAAAGGGGCAAAGAAGGTGGGAACAAGGGGCCTGCTCTCTTCTCAGCCTGGCCCCGGGGAGAATCGAAGGCTATGAGCAAGAATGGGCTGCAAAGTCCACTCATCTTCTCTTTCAGGGACAAGGTCACCTAGAGGTGTCCCAGCGCCCTTGGCCAGAGTTCCAGTGATGCAGTGTGGCCCAGTCTGGGTCTATTCTCATCTCAAGCACAACAGTCTAAACCAACAGTTCACCCCTCTGAGCAAAGTCATCTTGTAGGCTTGGGATTTGGGGACATCTCAGATGGTCTCCCCAGTCTGCCTCCTTGCCTGCCTACTTCCGGCCTGGAGGAGGAGGATCTCTATGCAAGTACATGTGAACGGCTAGCCCAAGCAGACCACCACTAGGATCCTGTGCAAACGACCTGGGGTAAGGTCCTGGGAAAATCTATTCTGCGCCTGGATCTCTGGGGAAGAAATGGTGAAAATGGCAGTTCCCAGTCAGCCCTGGCCAAAGCCAACTGCCTTTTCCGGCCTCCCTGACCACCTCTTGGCCTGCAGGGGCTCGGGTCTCAGGGCAGGGCCTGTCTTCCCGGGGGCTTCCCCGCCCTAGTGCACTCTCACTCACACCTGCATTCATGCCACAACTATCCACAAGTGCCCCGGGCAGCGGGGAGTCTCCACAGACAGCCCCCACACTGTGCATGGGGGCACCGGGGAGCCGGGAGCCGCGGCTGGAGGCCTGAGCGGGGCCGAGGCTAAGGCTCCGGGAACTGGGGGTGCCGGTGTCAGTGTCGTGACCGTCCACCGATGCCCGTCCATCCCACCCCTCCCTGCCTGCGGGAGAGGGGCGCGGGCTGAGACGCGGGGACTGAGACGCGGGGATCCGGACTGGGACTCGGGAGGGACCCAGGCCCGGTCGCGGTCACGGCCGCGGCGGCCCCAGCCCCCCAGCCCGGGCTCCCCGCACACAGATCCAGGGTTGAACCCCGGAGACAGGACCTCCCGCGCCGGGCGAGGGAGCGGCAGACGGCGCCCCCGGACCCCGGGGTGGGGACCCCGGTTCCAGGGCCTCGCGGTGCCTCTGCAAGCCGGGGGCGGGGGACACGCTCCTCCAACCCCCCGCCGTGCTGCGGCACGGGGCGGCGCGTCGCCCCGCAGCCCCGCAGCCCCGCGGGAGCCTGGGCCGCCCGCTTTGCGCTAAGAGCCCCGCATTGCGGCTGCGCGCCGGCTGGGCGCGTGCGCGCTCGCGTGGGCGCGCGTGTGAGTGTGAGCGCGCACCCCCCCCCGCCGCGCCGCAGTCCCCTCCCCCGCGCGCCCCTCCCCCCACAGCTGCGCGCGCAGCGAGTCGGCGAGCTGGGAAGGAGAACGCGCCTGGGCGCCCCCCCAGCTGCGGAGGGAGGGGGGAACGGGGGGGCGGGAAGGGCTCACCCCAGCACCGGCCCGGACCCCGAGTTCGCAGCCGGTCGGGGCGCTGCAGCCGCCCGGCCGGGAGAAGCCGGCAGCCGGGCCGGGGTGGGTGAATCGGGGAGCTCGGCGCTGCTCCCCGCCAGGTGGGGCGCGCAGGGGTCCTGCGGGGGCCCTGGCGGCGGGCGGGGCGTCCCCGCAGCACCCCTGGGTGCAGCTGGCTCCCGAGGTGTATTTCCTGTGTCCTGTGTGCCAACGGGCTGCCGGGCTGGGCCTCTGTGTTCTGCAGCCGCCCCTTCCCCGAGGCGGGTCCTGCACGCATCCCGCTACCTCCCCCGGGCCCCGCGGAGCTCCCTGCTCCCTTCCTCGCTGGTTCTGCAACAGTGAAACCGGATTTCCTGAACAGGAGCCCTTGGCCACCCTGCCCTTCTCCGTTACATCCCCCGGGTCAGCGCCCCAAGCTCTGGCTGGCCCCGGCCTGAGCGGCACTGCCAAGGCGGCACTGCCAGGGTGCAGAGCCTGCTGACCCCGTACCACCTCTGGGACTCGCTCCTGTGGGTGCACCGGCCAGGACGGGTGCCAGGCACCCTGTTGTCATCGTGGCCAAGTCTGGGAGAAAGCTGAGGCTGTGGAAAGCTGCCCAGTGGACGACGTTCAACAGGAGGGCTGCTGTGGCTGGTGGAGGGGCACTGACCTTACCCAGGCCCAGGCCCAGCTCAGCCAGACTCCACAGAGCCACTACGGGTCCCCACGGTCACCTCGATGGTCCCCCATACCAAGATCATAGTCAGCCATCCTCCCACTGTGTTCCCTAAGCATAAGCCAGGCTGGCTTCTGCCCCCCTCCCCCAGGTCTCACCAGCTCTGGGGCATCATGAGACACACCCAGCTGGAGGAAGACAGCCTCTGACCCTAGTGTCCACACAGCCTGGGGGACACGCTGTGACGCTGCAGTGTCTGAACACGGTTGCCACTCACAACCCCACAGCCAATGCTGTGGCCCCCTCTGAGGTGCACTCAGCCACAGTCATCAGCCTGGCTTTGTCTCAGAGGCTGTGGTGGGCAGGGGCTTGATGGGAGACAATCTGACTAGCAAGGCCCTGGAAAAGGCCGACGCCCTGGACACAGCCTGGCTGTCCGAGTCTCTGAACCCCCCCGGGAGTTCCCAGCCTCACACGTGGCTGTCATTCCTAAGACCCCTGGAGCTTGCTGATGCTTCCAGGAGTCCTTGCCCCCTGGTGGAAATACAAGGTCCCCCCTGGACCTTGCCACTTGGGTTTGGTCCATAAAAGGACTCTCAGTTTATCTAACCATCACATACCTCGGTGAGTGACAGTGCTAGTCAGGCCTACACGCTGCATTCTGTCCCAGGGAAAGGCCTCGCTGGAGTCTGACCATTGGCCGGCCAGACCACAATGTCTGTGCGCACTGCCTGATGTGTGCTGGCTCCCATGGCCAACGCTAACACCCTCTCCCGCCCTCTCTCAGAGCTTCTTTTCAGTTCCTATCTTGTGTGTGCCAGGTGTCCCCGCCCCTCCATGCCTGGCCAGCTGACCAGATGTGGTCCTTACCGTCCAAGGACAGCCAGTCGTGCTGGGAGGAAGGGAGTGTGGGCAGAGCCCGAGCTTTGTACTCAAACACCACCGAGTTGGAGATGATCTGGTTGTTGAAGGCAACTTGTAGGGTCACCAGACCCGTGTCGTGGGCTGAAAGGGAAAAAAAAGAGAGAAGTCAGATTCAGGGTGAGTGAGAGCCGACAGCCTCCAGCTCTCCTAACCCCCCGCCTGGCCCTCTCCTTCCTCAAGGCCCATCAACTTCTCTGCCTGCCACCCCTCCTCGATTTAGCAGGAACGTGTAATCTCCCTGGGAGGGCAGGATCAGGGCTAGATGGGCTAAAGGAGGGAATGAACAATCCCCCCACCCCATCTGACTGACGGCACTAGTCCCACCCCACTCAACCCTGGTGGTACTCGGGGGCTTTTTGATGGAATTTCTGTTCTGACTCACTTGATGTACTATCTCAGAAGGCCACGGACCCTGGGCACTTGAGCTGGGGATGCCAGCTTGGAGTCTGCACCTCCCTCCAATGCCCAGGTGGCGTTTTAGAAGCAAGACCCTTGCAGAGCTCATTCGTTGCTCTAGGAAAGCCAGCTGGCGGTGGCAGAGGTGTGCTTTAACTCTGGGGTGGTGGCTGCCACTCGGCCACCTCTGTTAGGATCTTGGGACTCGCTTGTGTCCCCTCCCCCCCAAAAAAAGATGACCCATGAACTATCCTAGGTGAGCATAGCCCCCTGCCCCAAGCCACCAGCCCTCCTCCCCTGGTAGGCACCAGATTATGTGTTCTCTCTGCTACTTTTCTGGAACCCACGCCCAGGGCCTCCCAGGCCGGATTTCCAGGGAGGACACACGGGGATCACGTTACTGTTTGGGCTCCGGGCTTTCAGATGTTTACGAGCATAGGGAAGCCATCCAAGTCAGCTGCTCCTGGGGACTGGGCCCAGTGCTGGCCTCCCTCGGAGGACCTCTGCAGCTCTATCTCACTGCCGATGGGAAATCTCACTCACTGGCTCATGGCCTCTGTCCAGCCAGGTAGGATGTCGGCAGCCAGTAGTCACTGGGGACCTGTGAGTTTTCTCCTGCACATCCCATTCTGGCCACAGCCCGAACCCACAGGGCCTGTGGCTCTGGTGACAGGGCCTCCTGCGGTGCCTCTCTGGGGACACACACACACACACACACACTGAGTTCAGAGCCTCCCGTGGCTCTGCTCGTGGCCCAGGCAGACAGCCAAGCTCGTGGTTACTCGCGTCCCCTGGAGGTCTGCCTGCACTACCCACAGGAAGGAAGGGCTGGCAGCACACTCCCCACGGGTTCCCACCATGGCTGCATCTCAGCTGGCATAGAGGAGCTGTTCCCCCCCTCCTTGGAAGCCAGGTGTTCCGGCCTAGCTCAGGACCCGGCCCACAGCAGACCTTCCACTACGTGCCAGCATCAGCACAAGCCCAGATCCTCCCAGAATTCCTGTCTTCCCAGGATGCAGTGCAGGGGGCTGTCGTGGTGTCCTGGGAACCAGCCCCACCCCCTCAGGCTTCTTTAACTGGCATTCTAGTTGTTCCACCCATCCGAGTCCGACTCCATGTGTTCTCTGTCTCTTCTGCTTCTGCCCTTGCCCACGCTGTGGCCATCTCTCTCCTGGACTCATGCAACACCTGGTACCATTCCTACTGGGATGGGATGGAGACCATCCTGAAACACCTCTCATGGGGAACCAGTGCAGTAAATTGCCCAAGGTGCCATCTTCCTTAACTCACTAAAGATTGCCCCTCCGCCCTCTTCCCATGGCTTTCTTGCTCCTGTTCTTCCTTCCCACGGCCCATTCTCCCAAAATCACCTCTGTAGATTCATAGTTTAGAAGAGGTCACTCTCTTGTTTCACATGCATGGCTTCTCATTGTGAATAAAAGTAAATCAGATTCCTTCCCATCACTGAGGAGGTGGGGCCTGATTTGTTGTAGTCCCTACCATCTCCTCCAACCTCACCAAGTTCAAAGGTTCCTGTTCTACCAAGCAGTCAGTCAGCTGACTTTGAACTCCTCCAATGCACCAAACCTCTTCCTGCCTCAAGGCCTTCCCATTTCCTTTGTCCTCTGCTTGGAGTGGAGGCTTTCTCCCACCCTTCCTATGACTGGCAGCCCATTCCACCATTCATCAGCCCCATTGGTGGTATGTCTCAGCATCTATCTGAAGGAAACTCTCTCTTCCCTTCTTCTACCATGAAACAATGGCATATACTGTTAGCCCCTTCCTGTCTGGTTGTCAAGGTCACTGCTGTGAGTTGGGTTCTGACCCTTCAATAAGTCTTTTTTTTGGCCAGTTGTGGAGCTTGAACTTAGGGTCTGGGCACTGTTCCTGAGCTTTTCTGTGCTCAAGGCTAGCACTCTACTACTTGAGCCACAGCACCACTTCCAGCTTTTTCTGTTTATGTGGTACTGAGGAATCAAACCTAAGGCTTCATGCATGCGAAGCAAGCACTCGACTGCTAAGCCACATTCCCAGCCCAATAAGTCTTGGTTGAGTGAGCCACTTTAACACATTTTGAGTGTCTTTTGTTATTGGCCTTTGGGGCTCTCCCAGGAAGCCGGGATGGAGCTTGCTGGTCAGCCATCTTCCCCCCACCCATAGATTTCTCTATCTTCTCCTGCTTCCTGCCCCTCATAGCTCAGTGTGAGGCAGGCTCTCAGTGGCAGGCTCTCTGTGAACCCTGGAGCAACCAAGGAGTCCTGTAGGAGCCAGACACTCTGCACATGTCTCCTCCTTCCAGTGACGGTGCGGGGATTGCCTGGGCATCAGCAGAGGTCATTTTGCCCAATCAGGTGGGTCGGTGGCCAGGCTGGCAGGCAGTGACCATTTGTACCCCCTCTTCCTGCATCATGCCTGGCCTGGCTTACACGCAACAGTCTCTGAGCCCTGCCTCTTGCTAAGACCTGTCTGGCTGTGCCTTCAAGCTTTCCTTCAAGCACCAGAACAAAGATGAAATGTCTGGCAGGCGGTAATCAACTTGAAGGACAGGAGTTGCTTTCCATGGCCCGATCTGTCTGGAGTTGGGAGATCTTAGGGTTCAGGAACCCCAGTTAGGGGCTGAATCTTATTCTTTGCCTCATTCGAGGCACTTGCCAGTACGTGACGAGCAGAAAATACTAAAAAAAGGGTTCAGAAAGTGAGGAATGAATGAATGAATGAAGTCACAGGTGCTTATGATCTCCTTTTTTTCTGAGAAGCACTGACTACTTACTTGGGCCCCAAATGAAGTAAAGGCAGGATAAATGCCAGGCCTCCCAGCCTCCATTTGGAATGCCCCAGCCATTCCCTCTTGCAAGAGAGAATGACACAAAGACGTGGAAAGTGGGCAACCTGCCGGATGCCAGTGACAATTCCAGATGCACTGTAACAAGGCCTTCCCAGCCTGGCCAGTCCAGAGCATGGCTGAAGCCACCTCTGGCTACCAGCACGGCATTAGTGACTGGGGCTGTGACTGCACACCTCTAATCTCTGCATTTCACTTATGGCACCCCCCCCCCCGCTCAGGGAAGATGGCTGACGATGTACAAAGTGCTGTCTTCCTGTGGCCACCATGTACTGAATTTCTTTTCTCTGCCTCCCCATGTCTCTCTAGGTAGGGGGCAAAGGGCCAGCCCTGGCATGTGGAACTCCTGGAGTTTCAGCCTAGGGTCTGAAACTCTGGTCTCAAATGAATGGAGTTAAGGACACTCAGAGGGCCCCACCTCAGTGACACGGAGGAGGATGGATGCCTGGGGGAGAAGGTGGCCAAGCAGAGGCTCTGCGTTGCCTACTGCCTTGCCTAGTTAAGGGAGCAGAAGTGCGGTGGGACCAGCCCACGGCCTCCTGAGTTCCAACAGCCCTGCTTCCCACTCCCCACCCTCCCCTGCGGAAGCAAGCGCGAAGCCTCATTCACCCAGCACAGAGCCAGATGCTCCCTGAGCCTTCTCCATTCATTCATTCATTCATTCATTCTCTCATGCATCTGGAAGGAAGTATATAAGAAAACAGAAGCCGAGGGCCATAGAGGCCAACCTTCAAGCTAAAGTCACAAAGGTGGGACCTGGCTAACTGGGGGTTCCCTAGGAGTGGGCAGCTCCAGCTCCCAGAATCCTCCAGGCCCTGACCTGCAGGGCGTGTGTGCAGAATGCACAGAGGCAGGCCCCTTGTCAGGTAACTGACTCAGGGTCTGGGTCTCCAGCCAGCCAGAAGCGGGCACAGGAAGTGGCATCTATTTATAGGCCGGGCGAGTCCCCTTCCAACGGCAGGCGATAAGCAGACAGTTTAATAACACGCTGCCCTTTTTGCCATGCTGTGGTGACCGACCCAGCCTGGGCTGGCATCTAGGCTGGCAGCCATCCAGGCCCGGCGGGGCCTCCCGGGGCACAGGGGCCTGGGAGGGCCTTGTGGCTGGTGTGGACAGGGCCTGCTGGGGGAGGTCGCTGGAGCTGGAAGAGGCTGAGCTGGGGAGGCCAGGCTTTGGAGCGAGGCCGAAAGGGGAGGCTTGCTGTGGGCTCTGGCTTTCATGCTGGGGGCGGAGCATGATAGGAAGACACCGGGGCAGGGGCTGCGCACATAGGAGAGGCCCACATGGAATTTGGAGGCCATTTCTGCTCATGCTCTGGAGCCTTGATTCCTCTTCCTCCCTCCTGCCCCTCTCCTAGCTAGCATGAGGTCGGTCCCTCTTCCCTTAGCCACGCTTGCCTCCTCGCTGCGGCTTTCTGCCTCTCCTGATCTTCACCCAGCAGCTGAACAGTGCAGGAGACAAGCCATGCAGTGGGGTTCCTCCAACTCTAGCCCGGGGAGCAGAGAGCTCCCAGGGAGCTTCACAGACTATCCCCACCCCACCCCCGTCCCCCTCCCCCTCCCCCCCAGGACCCTCTGGTCATGCCAGGTGCTTTGATAGCCCTGGGGACATAATGGCGACCAAGAAAAGATGCCAGCCCAACCCTCACAGAGGCCACTGGGGGGCAGTGACAGCCGGAGGCCAAGGACAGGACTAGACAGGGACGCCAAACCAGGCAAGGTGCTGAAGGCCTGGGGGAGAGAGGGGTGCTCTGCTGTGGAGGCGGCCGCCGGCCCCCGTGTCCCATTCACCCCTCAGCTTCCGACCACGGCGGGGCGGTCCTGAGCGCCGCTCTCTAAATTTTGCTTTATAAAGCCATCCCAGCCGAAGCCAGGCGCTGGTGGCTCCCCCCTGTAATCCTAGCTATTCAAGAGGATGCGCTGGAAGGATCCATGAGACTCTGATCTACCGTTTGCCAGCAAAACGTCAGAAGTGGAACTCTGGCTCAAGTGGCAGAGTGCTGGCCTTGAGTGAAAAATAAAAACAAATGAGCGAGAGCACCAAATTTTGAGTTCAAGCCTTAATGATGTCCAAGAAAAGCCAGCCAGGACCCCTGGGTCACTCCCTGGGGGATCTCCCTGCCCCACCCCCTTCCCCCCACCTCCCCTCCCCCCAGCCTTCATCCTCTGCCTAGCTTAGTGTCCCTGTCTATTCCCAGCTGAGCCTGCCTGTGTGTCCTATCCAATATGGCATCCATGGCCCCAGATGATGAATGACATGGTAACAGACAAAGAACCAGAGTAATGACCCGACTTGTTCAAGGCCTGCTGAGTCTGGGCCGGGCCATCCCCCCACCGCCCGCTCTCGGTTGTGGGTGGGGCCCTTGCTCACCTGGGCAGTAGCAGCGCAGCACCCCGGGCTGGATCAAGGATGCAGGCACTGAGATCTGGTCAAACAGGCAGCTGTAGTTATTGCTGGCTTCTTGCCACGGGCCTGTGATGAGGACCTTCACGCCTCCCTGGAGGGGACAGAGGGGGACAGAGATGGAGCAGGGAGGCCCCGAGGCAGCCCAGGGAAGAACCCTGCGGCCACTTGCTCAGGAGGTGGGGCTGCTGGTGAAAGATACAGATTCCTGGGCCACACCCGAACCTTCCATGGAGGCCAGACTTGTGCAAGCATCTCTTCCAGGCCTGCTGCCGGCCTCCCCTAACCTCGAGAGGTGGTCCCCAAAACAGCCCAGCACAACTTAAAGTCCCAGACAGTAACCAGGTGGGGGTAGGGGTGGGTGGGTGAGGTTTTCAGCCAAGATGAACCTGAGAAAAAAACCGGCCAGCCAGACCTCAGGACAGAAAAGACTTTGTCATAGCCTTGTGGAAAGAGCTAGAAATTCTAAGGTTTGAAAACAAGTCTGAGCATCTTAGGGTCACCTGGGGGGCCAGTAGCCCGTAGGCCCCTAGGGCATTGCGGGATAAGGTCAGGGGAGGGGCCCAAGAAGCAAGGGTCAAGATTGTAGGAAAGAAAGATGGGGTGAGGGGCTCAGAGGTGGAGGGCATCAGACACTGTCCTGGGAATCTGAGGTATGGCTTGGAGAAGGGACTGAGTCTTGGGATTGCCTGGGTGAGGTGCTGGGCAGGGTCCTCTCCAGGTCTGCACATGCAGGTACCAGACCCTGCAGCCCAGCAGGGAGGCATGACCATCCTCGCCCCAGGATCCCAAGTCCCCAGGGTGGCATCCCAGAAGCTGGGTGCTTCTTCCCTAGCTTCCTCTTGGGCCAGCCTGGAAGAGGGCGTGGGGGGGGGGAGGGGGCAGGCGCAGAGCTGGGAGAGTAGCCTCGTGTCCCAGACTCTGGCAGTCCTGATTCAAAGCCTTTGTTCCCGCTGGTGATTGCTGGCACCATGGAGCCCCAGCCAGGCCAGGCATTGTAGGTCCCCTACTTACAGCTGAGCCAAGAAGAGGGGCTGGTCACTCGGAGAGGGGAGTCTCTCTCCAGGATGCAGAGTGTGAGGTGCTGGCCTCTGGCTCTCCTGGCTAACCTCGGGTGGACCCACCCCAGAGGCTCATCCACCCCACCCCCAAACAAGTAAACACCTTTCCCTGCAGGGGGGGAGGGGGGCCGTGGAGAGCAGCAGCGCTGGTCAGGGTGGAGAGCGCCATCTGGTGACCAGGCTGGAGAAGGCCGAGAGTCTCTTCTGGAGACTGAGGTGTCCAGCGGCTGTGGGGGCGGCTGGCCACTGCGGGCCTGGCCCAGCTCCCTGGTCGCTACCCCAGGCCAGCCAAGAGCCTCTCTTCCGGTCAGTCCCTCATTCTTTCTCGGCATCCCCTTGCTCCTGGCTCATCCCTGCCCTGGAAGGGACCTCATTCTTCACCAGGATTGAGCATGAAAAGGCCTATTCTCCCAGGTGTACCCCAGCACTCTGGGTGAGCTAGGAGGGCTTAAGAGAGAAGTCCCTTTGGGGCAGCCAAAGTGTGGGGACAGTGGCCAGAGCTCAGGATTGTGTTCTCAGGCAAGTGGCCCAGTCCCTCTGGGTGGCACTGAGGGTCCCTCTGACCCTCAGGGCCTTTGGTCCTGACATACATACGTTTGCTCAGAGAGGCTAAGTATCAGGTTGGGGGACTGGGAAGGGGGTGCTGGGCTGAGATGGCCAGAACACCCAGAGGCGGGCTTGGGTCACTGTCCTTCCTGGACCCTGGGATGTGGGAGACTTCAAAAGGCCACTACCAAACAATGACCATGTGAGGGGGAAATAATGACCCCAATCCGCGGCAGTGCGCGGGAGGGTGGGGGGGAGAGGACAAAGAACTGCGGAAATTGCTGGAGAGCATCAGGACCTTCTCCATGGAAACCGCTGCAGGAAGCCCCAGCACCCAGCAGTTCAGAAGACTGTTCCCATGGCAACCGCTCCCCTGGGGCCATGCCGAGTCGCTGATGACGGCACGCACGCCTGAGAGCTGTAATTGCAGTCTGGTCTGCCTGGTGGTGCAGCGGGAGCCGGGGGTGGGAGGTGATGATGCAGGAAGGAGGGAGGGAGGAGGGGGGACAGGAAGGGAGCAGCAGATGCCATCTGAGGTCTCTGTGATGGAGGGCTCCAAGTGCCAGGGCACATGCCGGGGATGCGGGAGTACTGTGTGTGTGTGTGTGTGTGTGTGAAGCACTGGGGTTCTGAATGACCAGAAGAGAGGCCCTAACCACCTGGCTGGCCACAGAGGCCCCCGGGCTCCTCGTACAGCCTCCTGCCAGGATGGCGAGCTATGAGGATGCACGGGGAACAGGCGTCACTGCAGAGCCGGAGGGTGGGCGAGGAGGAAGGTGGTCCTCAGCACTGCCAGGGCCTCGGAGGCCCGGGTGGACATTTCCCACATCAAGATGGCTGGGCTGCTTTTGTTCCCGTGTCTGGAAACCTCAGGGGCTTCTGGGAAAGGGGCGGGAGCCTCGCCACTGCCTTGGTTTGCCGGGCCCGTGCCGCCCTCTCATGGCGAGCCACTGCACTGACTGCCTCTGAGATGAAATTTAGGATGGTCAAGCTGGAAAAGGACTAGAGGGGGCTAGGCCGGCTTAGGGCCCTCTGGCCAGAGCCCCCAAAGGCCCCAAGTGGCCAAGTGAGGACCCAGAGTCAGCCAGGACCTATGCTGATAGTCCAGGACTCCTAGCTCCCAGCTCCTGCACATGGGGCCGGCAGTGGGCTTCTGTGCATTCTGGGGGTTCCAACCCTGGGCTTGGGTGCCCAAGCCCAGTCTCTCTCAGCTATGCACCAATAGAGAAACTGAGGCCTAGAGAGTCAGGTGTGAATGAGTAAGATCAGAGGGTACCTCCGCCTCCCCCCCTTCTCTCCCCGCCTCCGAATCCCTGCCACAGGGGCCTCTGGCGCTGACAGCACTTCTGGGCTTCATGCACTGACAAGGGCAAGGCTGGTGTTGAGCCCCCTAACAGGAAGTGGGGTAGGGAGGAATTCTGGAGTCTTCCCAAGGAATGGGGACCAAGTGGAGGGGAGGAGAGCAGAATGTGCTGGGTCAGTCCTTCACTTAGTCCCTCCTTCACACCCATCCAGAGTGAAGTACGGCTGCTCTAGCTCTAAACAGATACGGTGGATACTCCATTCCAGGATTTGAATCCAGACCATCCAGCCCCAGCCTCACATTCCTGAGTGTCCACATGGGGCACTGGCGCCGCTCCATTGTCATCCATGCTCTGTGGGAAGACCTGGTGTTTGGACAGCATGGTCTGTTTAGACACCTCCCTTCCCAAAGTCAGTGCCCTGGGCAAGTGAGCTGGCCCTGGAAGGGTATTGTGGGGTCAGCTTGGAAGCTGGGTCGTGTGACCTGCCTTTCTTTGCAGAGGGTGGTCAGAATCTCCTGGATGAGATTCGGAACCATCCCGCCTCCCCTTCACTGTGGGGGAAAGGGTTCACTGGTTTTGGTTTGGTTCACTGCAGGCCAGCCTGGAGGATGGATGGCCCAACCTTGGGCTGGGACAGTGATTTCTGATGGCTTTTCAAGCAGCTCTAGGACTCCTTTTTCCAAACACACACACACACACACACACACACGCGCCAGAAAACAAAGGCCAAACAAACAAACAAACAAAAAACCAATATAAAGAAAGGTAAAAAAGAAGGAAAATAAAGAACAGAAAAGGAAGGCAAGGCAAAACCTAGTTGCACTCAGCCCAGCCAAGAAGCAGCGGTGTCCAGATGGAGCCGGGAAAGGCGGCTAGCCCTGGGGACAGCCCTGACTCCAAAGCCACTCGATGTGGTCAAGTGTGGGGCCCACGGTGGTGGGGCAGGTGGGAGGGAGGGAGACAGCATCGCCCTCAGGCCTTCTGCCCAAGGGAGAGCTTGCTCGCCCGATCATCCAATGGGGTTCTCTTGAGGCAGGCGGAGGGTGGAGCTTACCTCAGGGTAGGCCCAATCTGGGGAGTAGACCACCCAATGGGGTTCTCTTGGGACAGGCTGGGGGAGGGGCTTACCTCGGGGTAGGCCCGATCACCCAATGGGTTCTCTTGGGACAGGCAGGGGCGGGGCTTACCTCAGGGTAGGCCTACACTGGGGAGTAGATCACCCAATGGGGTTCTCTTGGGACAGGCTGGGGGCGGGGCTTACCTCGGGGTAGGCCCGATCACCCAATGGGTTCTCTTGGGACAGGCAGGGGCGGGGCTTACCTCAGGGTAGGCCTACACTGGGGAGTAGATCACCCAGTGGGGTTCTCTTGTGACAGGCGGGGGCGGGGCTTACCTCGGGGTAGGACCACTCTGGGGAGTAGTCGGTCACCATGAACAGCCGTCCGCTCTGCTGGAGAATCCCCAGGGTGCCCTGGGCGGAGGCGGCCGAGACCACCTCGGCCACGTGCATGTAGGCCATGGTGCCGGCCCCCCCCTCCGCGCTGCTCAGCTGCAGACTGCCCTGCTGGGGGCTGCAGCAAGGAACGCACATCTCGGCCTGGGCGAAGGGGGCGCGCGCCCCGTCTTCCGACTGCGAGAGGGCCGCGCTGTCCCCGGACACCAGCTGGTGCCCGTAGATGGTGCTGCTGCCCCCCTCCACCGAGATGAAGTCATTGATCAGGTCGGAGAACTGGTTGCTGAAAGAGATGTCGAAGTGGTCCAGGCTGAGCTCCATGTTGGAGGCGTGGCCCAGGCTGGGCTGGGCCACGGGGTAGAGCCCCTGGACCACGTTGCTCTGGAGGATGGGGACCCCGCCCGCGGTGCGGATCACCCCGTTGCTCTCGGGCTGCAGGTAGTGCTCGGAGCCACAGGCCTGCAGCTCCCCGGACTTGAGGAGCACCTCGCCCCCCTCGGCGGCCTGCGAGGTCTCCATGGTGACCTCGCCGTCGGCCGTCATGGCTTGGAAGTTGGCCTGGAACTGCATGAGGTGCAGCGAGGAGGCGGAGCCCATGCGGGGCTCCACGTGGCCGCTGCAGGAGCTGGTCTGCGAGGAGGCCTCGGTCTTCACCGTGGGCATCACGAAGGCGCCCCCGGACTCGCTCAGGCCGCCGTGGGCGTTCTGCTCGAGGGGCAGGGGCTTGCCGGTGTCCTGCAGGAAGAAGCTGGGGGACGGGGTCTGGTGGATGTGGGGGCTGTGGCCAGCCTGGCTGAAGCTGGACGCGTAGTCCTTGTTGGAGTCAATGGCGCTGAAGTCCATCTGCTCCAGGGTGGTGCTGGGGCTCAGGCCGCCGCCCGACGGCAGCAGGCTGGAGCCGGCGGTCAGCGTGAGGGCGCCGGACCCCGCGCTGGCCGCCGCCGACGAGTAGGCCTCCTTGGCCATCTGCTGCTCGAAGGACGTGTCCTCCGTCTTTATCTCCTTGGTGAGCACGCTGGTGAAGCCGAAGCTCCGCTCGGCGGGCGGTGAGTGCCGGATGTTGGCACTGACCATCTCCACCTTCAGGCCCCCGCCCCCGTATGTCTGGCCCTGCTTTGGGTTATTGAGGAAACAGTCAGGGTCAAAGTTCATGGTGGTTTCTGGAATCTTCCGGCCACCGTCGAGGGTGGTGGAGAGGACCAGCTCTTCGGACACGTTGCTGGGCAGCATGGACAGGCTCTCCGAGCTGCCCGTGGTAGGGAAGGCAAACTTGTGGCCGTCGGAGCTCACGGCCAGGACCAGGCCCTGAGAAGCATCAGGCGAGAGGAGGTGGTGGTTGGGGCCGGCCGTGGGGGACATGGTGTACACAGCTTCGCTGGTGACCTCGGACATGAACACGGTGGCGCTCTGGGACAGGCCGCCCATCACGGAGGCCACCGCCATGCTGGACACACCTGTGACCACGGGGCTGTCCACCATGTCCGGGTCGCTGTTGAGGCCGCTGCTGATGGACACGGGGGAGCTCTGGGTGGTGTCCGGGACCTCCACCTGGTTGGTGGAGGACACCTCGGTGCTGTTCTGGTGCAGCAGCGCCGGCTTGGCCACCTTGCCATTCCGCTTCTCCCGGCCGGCGCTCTTGCCGTGGCCTGGCTCGTGCTTGCCCTCGGACACATCGTTGTGCTGCACCTCCGCGTGGCCCCCGTAGCCCCCGCTCCGGGGCTCCACTTTTGGCGAGATGATGCGGTGTTTGGCACTGTTACACTTGTGGTGCACACTGCTGCCCGCTCCTGCAGAGATCAGAACACAGCACGCACACACATGCACACACACAGACACAGACACACACAGACACACACAGACAGGGTCAGAGCTGGGACTCCCAACAATCCTGACCCTGAGCAGCCACAGCCCCGGGGAGACCACAGTCCCCACCCCCAGACATTCGAGTATGGTCTTGAACCCACTTATTCTTATACCAATGACCAGGGACCTTGATCCTTGGCACTCTTCTGTGTGTGTGTGTGTGGGGGGGTGGTCCTGGGGCTTGAACTCAAGGCCCAGGTGCTGTCCCTAAGCTTTTTGCTCATGGCTAGCACTCTTACCATTTGAGCCATAGCTTTCCTTCCAGCTTTTTGTTTTGGTGGTTAATTGGAAATAAGAGTCTCTTAGACTTTCCTGTCTAGGCTGGCTTTGAATTGTGATCCTCAGACCCCAGCCCCCTGAGTAGCTAGGGTGACAGGTGTGAGCCACTGGCACTGGCTTTGACAACACTTTTCAAATAATGTCATTTGGCATGCTGGGGTGGGGCCAGGCCTCCCAGGGAAGAACCTCCACCATGCAGGCCTCACTGGGATGTTCTGACTGGCTAGAGGGACTGGGCCCATGGCTAGTGACTGGTCCACACCCAGCCCAGATTCCTGCACCTGCTTCTGGCCACTTGTGCAGTAACTCTGGGAGCCCCTGACCTGCGGAGACTGGGAGCCAGCAGTTGATGGGGAGATGGTGATACCTCAGCTCTCAGACCCCAGGACCAAAGAATGTTCTTGATTCTTCTCAGGGCCAGGAAGAAATTGAGTCTACCTTCTCCACCATCTGAGGCTGGACCTGCCCTCAGCTCACTGAAGGGACAGAAAGCCTCAAAGTCCACAGCAAGTGCAGAACTCCAGCCTCAGAGGCCAGAGGCAGGGAAGAGAGAAATGGAGCATTTCTGGCCCACACCGCAGCTCCTCTCCCCTGACCTCTGGGATTGTCGTTATTTCTGTTCTACTCACTAGAGGTCACCTGGCTTTTGACATATGAGTGAAATCTCCCTGATCCTGTTACGGCCTCACGGCCGCATCTCTTTGATGTGCAAGACGTGGCTGAGCAGTGGCCTAGCCCTTGGATGGGGATTATCTAATTACTGCAGCTCTGTGTGTGTGTGTGTGTGTGTGTGTGTGTGTGTGTGTGTGTAGAAGCGCATTTCAAAGAGCAGATGCCATCACTGGAAAAGCAAGCACGTTTAGACTGGAGCGTGTGGGAGTCCTTCCGTGTCCGGAGGAGACGGAGGTTAAAGAGAGAGGTTTCGCTTGAGTGGTCCCAATGCCTCAGGCAGATGTTCTAGGAAAACCC
The DNA here is from genome assembly GCF_000151885.1 of Dipodomys ordii. Classification (NCBI taxonomy): domain Eukaryota; kingdom Metazoa; phylum Chordata; class Mammalia; order Rodentia; family Heteromyidae; genus Dipodomys; species Dipodomys ordii. The sequence goes on along the minus strand of NW_012267222.1, from coordinate 4,325,859 downwards.
TAGAACCCTACCGAGGGTTCCTGAGGTGCTGGGTGGAGTAGGCCCCAAGCCCCTTCCTCTCCACACCCGAGGATGGGGCCATGACGGCCGCGGCTCTGGAAGCTGCTCTCTCTTGACCAAAGTGGGCTACAGAGTCAGCTTCAGACTGCGGTGGATTGTGGGACAGGACTGGGGTGGATGGTGGTAGAAGACCAGGGAGAAGGGCCAGCTGGGTGTCCAGTACTGGACATCCTGGGTTCTATGACCTCACCCAGTGTTCAGTGTTCAGTGGCCCCAGCCATCACAGCAGACCCCCCTCCGTACCCCGGCGCTGCCTGCCCCCCGGGGCCCCGGCTCACCCAGGCTGCCCGTGCAGAGGCAGTTATGGGTCCGAGGCTGGGGCTTGGTCTGGTGGCTGTCGAGGATCTGCTGGACCAGCTGTTCCACCGAGAAACCCGAGCTGCTGTTCCCATTGCTACAGGTCCACTTGATGCCATGGACTGTGGAGAGAGAGAGAGAGAGAGAGAGAGAGAGAGAGAGAGAGAGAGAGATGGGGGAGTGTGTGAGTCAGAGGTCAGAGATGGGACAGAGGTCAGAGGCCATGGGCTTGGGAGGGCACATTGGTGGACTCAGGCCCTCCTACTGCTGAGTGCCCTCTGCTGGCTGACTCCGCCCTCGTACTGCTGAGCGCCCTCTGCTGGCTGACTCCAGGTAATTTGCTAAGTGTTTGGAGGAGGTGGAGGCTGCTGCCCAGCCTGGAGCTCTCCCTTCCTCTCCCCTCCCCTTTCTTCACGGTGCTGTGCACAGTGAGTAATCTGCATAGAGTCTGCTTTTTGTTTTCCCCAAGGGCCCTGACATAGCATTTAAAAAAACCCACAAAACAAAATATTGGTGCAGCTACTGAGGCTTGAACTCAGAGCGCGGCGCTGTCCTTCAGTGTTTTCTTTGCTCAAGGCTGGTGCTCTACCACTTGAGCCACACTCAAACGGTTACTCTACTACATTGTATTAAATTGTCATTCTAAAGGGGATGCACAGAAAGGCAATAGGTACATAAGCCAGGTAAAGAGTATATTTCTTATTGGACAGCGTTACCCCTTCCCTTGCACTCTGTTTTCCCTCCTAGCCCCATCCACAAGTTGTATAGCTTATTTTCCACATAGTCCTTCAGTGTTTTGCTAGTTGGTTGGAGGTAAGAGTCTCACGGACTTCCCTGCCTGGGCTGGCTTCAAACTGTGATCCTCAGATCTCAGCCTCCTGAGTAGCTAAGATGAAAGGCGTGAGCCACCGAACTCAGCTTGTCACCAGTGTTAGTGGTGATGGTCAGGACACAAAGCGCTGGCCCTGCTCTGAAGCCACAGGCTGGGCTTGAGAAGGGAGCCTGGTGCTGAGAATTCCACAGCCTTGGGGAAAAGGTGTGGTCTGTCCCACATCCCAGCGACACCCAGAACTTGAGTGGGTTTTCACAGCGAAGGAGCCCGGTGTGCCACATGCTTGGGTGGGCATTCTCTCCCGGGTCCCTCTCCTTGGCTGGTGCTGAACACCGGTGTGGTGCATGCACCTGCTTCATTCTCTGTTCCTCTGGAGGCCTGCAGGCCCTTGCTTCTGCCCCTCATCTGTCCCCAGCGGGTCTTGTGTTCTGATGGGTTGGCAAGCCGTGGGGCTGTATGGCACCTGCGAGCTAAGGGTGCCTGTGGCGGCAGGGGGAGTGGGGGGAGGGAACAGGGGTGGCGGTATTTATGGCTCTCCCTTCAGGTACAGGGGAGCGCCAGCTCCATTTCTCCAGCATTCCCAGGGAGCCCTGGAGGCTGTGGGTCTGGCCCATCTGAGTTTATCCACCCTCAGCTCCTTGTCTGGAAGTCTCGTCATCCCCACAGGACCCTTGTCTCAAAGAATCCACTGCCCAGCAATCCACCGAGAAGACACGGCCAAACACGAGGGGCTTGGCGGGGATGAGGGGTCTGCGCTTCCTGGCCCGCCCTGCTCCTGGGGCTCTCCCTCACCCAGGACCTCTCCAGACTCATTTTCCACATGGGAGGATGGAGGACAGGACTGGATGGCGCTGCGGGGGCCTGGCCCAGCCGTCCACCCCAGCCCTGCTGCCACCCGAAGACCCCAATCCAGAAGCTCCACACCACTGGTCTGGAATGTTCCAGACTAATGAGTCCCAGACTCCTGTGTGGGGTTGGGGGAAGGGCTTCACAAGCCACCAGGATGGGAGGATACAGCTCTGTCCTGAACCTGAACCCAGCTGGGGATAGCGCTCTACCACTTGAGCTATACTCCCCCCTCCCCCATACTTCTGCCTTTTTGGTGGTTTGTTGGAGATAAGAGTCTCATGACCTTTTCTGCCTGGACTGGTTTTGAACCGTGGTCCTCCGATCTCAGCCTCCTGAGAAGCTGGGATGACAGGCTGTCACTTGGCCATCCGGAGGGCAATGCTGTCCCCCGCTGCCGGCTTCTGCCAACACCTCAGATCGCAGTCGGGGCTCTCATCTGGGGTCCGGTGGGCAGGAAGAACCTTCTGGCACGTCTGACTGGCCACCTCTGTGCTGACCTCTGTGGCTTAGGTCTATTTTCCGTCCAGCCCCTGCCCTAGTGTCGCGGCTACCTCTGTGTGCTCTTGCTCCTTGCTTATGTTTTGAAGGTTATAAAACGAAAACCCAGCGAAGGGTGACAGATTGCAGGCAGAGAATTTCTGGATGCTTAATGCAAATTACCTACTGTCTTGGCACATCCAATATGCAGATTGCCTCTCCCCCCCTCTGGGGGAGGGAGAGAGTCCCCCCCCCCAGGTGGTGAGCGGTTAGTACTGAATATCAAAACCCATCAAGACAGCTTTTAACATGTCACGCTCGGCTTCCCCACATGTAATGAATCAGCGGGAAAGGAGATTTCAATAGGGGGAAAAATCGCGTTAGGAAAGGAGGGTTAATAAACGCGCGCGCAGGCTGCCCGGCTCTGGCCTCTTGCTCTTTGTAAGAGCAGTCAAAGGGAACTCGGGCAGGTACACTCGACCAAGTGCTAGGATCAGACGTGACCCTCGAGGCACCGCAGGAAGGGGCGGGGACTCCCCGGAAGAGAAGTCTCCCCGGTCCCCTCTGCTCACCGTGTCTGGCTCTAGGCTGGGAGTCTCCCCAGCCTCAGTGCTGAGGCCCCGAGGGAGCCCAATCCCAGACACTCCTCTCCTCGGTGATGCCCAGACTGGACGGGGATCTGTATCCCAGGGGGACTGGGACAATGAACGGGCCAGAGACTGAGGGGATGGGGGTGGGGGGAGAAGCTGTCCAGCCAGATGTGTATAGGACAGAAACATCTGGAAGGGCTGCAGCCGCCACCAAGAACAGGCCTCACGAGCGCCCTCTTGTGGCTGTTCCAGCACCACAGGCTGCCTATGACATGGCTGTGGTAAGGACCCGCTGGTGTGTGTGTGTGTGTGTGTGTGTGTGACAGTGACCCACCAGCCCACTCCAGGGCCTGTTCAAGATGTTTACTCTAATTACAACCCGCAGCCAGCCGGCTTCCTCTAAGATGAATAATGACAATGAAATCAACCACAGCAGCATGTGGCTCATGCTACCTTCTGAAGACCAATTTCTCTAAGAGGTGGCCAGCTGCGGGGAGAGAGGGATCTGGAGATGCAGAGGGGCAGAGGGGAGGGTTGGGCGGAGGGGAGGGCTTCACCAGCACCCGGCAGCTGCCAGCCAAGGGCATCTTGGCTTATGGCTGCTCCACGCCCAGGGCTCAGGAAGAGGTGGAGACAGCGCCCCCGACCCCCGGGGGACTGTCCTTGGGGCAGATCTTCAAGGAGGACATCAATAAGCAAGGTGACATGATAGAGTCTCTGACAGGCCCGGCACTCTTAGGAGGAGAGGCAGAGATGCCCGGGCATCAGGCATCGGGCACAGCCACATGGCGGATCTCTGCAAGCCAGGAAGGGAGGCCCCCTTGGAGCCCACCCCAAAGTGACCTTGATCCTGGACTTGCGGCCTCTGGAGCGGTGAGGTGACAGGTTCTGTTGTGTTAGCTGCACCCATGGCCCCTCTGCAGCAGTGCCTAGGTCTGGTTTGCACTACTGTCCTCACATCCCCGGGTCTGGGTGATTTACCCGTGGAGAGTCGTTCCTCACCGTGCTGGAGATGGCTGGCAGGGCCCCCCCTGAGGTCGCCACCGTGTGGTCAGATGGCGAATAGCCCATTCCTGGAAGCTCAGTCATTCATGTGGGCGGGGCCTGAGGCCCATGCCTGCCGTCCTAGCTAGACTCATCTCCAATTAAGCCAGAAGCTGGAACTGGGTGGCCAGCCAAAAAGCCCAATGAGCAGGTGAGGCCCAGAATTCAGGCTGCACTCCTCGGGTGTGCACACATGCACACACGTGCATACACACACACAGCCATGACATAAGGGACTTCCGTGGTACCCTCCTATACCACCTTAAATCCCATCTTCTTCCCAATATACCCAGCTCAATGCATCACCAGCTCCTGGAAGTTCCCCTGCTGGGCTAGCTCCCATTCTGGTCCTCACTGGAGCTAGAATCTGAGGCGGGCAGGGCCCATTACCATGCTCTCCTCTGTGCTTGATCAAGGTTGGAGGGGACAAGGAGGAGACAGCTTTTCAATCACATTCACCATCGTTCATCCCTCTTCCTTTTGTTGGTTCTGGTGATGCCATAACTGGAGCTCATGGCTCTTAACACTAACAATGAAAGTGCTGAGAGATTACCAAAAGAAATAAGCCCCCACAGCCAGGTGGAACCAGCCCCTGGCAGTACCCGGCACCCCCAGGTAGAGTCAGGGCTCTTCGGGTGTCTCCAAAGTGGCTTCACCCCTTGGCTGAAGGTCAGGTCAGGGTCAGGTGCTATGATGCATTCCTATAATCCCAACTACTTGGGAGGAGGGCGCAAGCGAGGGACCCTATCTGATAAACAAGCTAAGGCAAAAGGGGCCAGGGCATAGCTGCAGTGGTGACAGAAGCCCTGAGTTCAAACCCCAGTACCTACAAAAATATTCTTATTCCCAGATCCTGCCTACACTCAATGAATTAGACACTGTGGTCCCCAGCGTGCCACGGACCAGAGATGGCAGCTGTGTCTTCACATGCCAAGGGGAGGATGGCGCCCCCGTCCATCTGACTGCAGACCATCATTCCCCAAGGGACTCGGTGGCACGTGGGCCAGATGGTCTCTGCAGTGCACAGTCACGCTGGAGGGGACCAGGGCGCGGGTGGGGGAGGGAACCCTGGGAAACCCTCAGCCCGGGCAGTCCGTCCCCAGAGCTGGTGACAGCCAGCCTCCTGCCCTGTTTGCTCCATGGGGCAGTCACTTCTGGAAGGATGAAAGGACAGGTCCGGCCAGAGGTCGCGTTACCATGGCAACCCTGCCTGCTAGAACGGACACGTGGCCTTTCTTGGCTGGGGAAGAGATTTCCCGGCATGGTGGCGGCAGGTGCCAAGGCCACCCAGTGGCATCTGTGTCCCAAGTGCCGGGGGCAGGGGTGAGGGGGTGCCGGGCGAGGCAGGGAACTTCCCTTTCCTTCTTTTCTATAGGTTGCTGCCACCCAAGTCTCTGCCGTGTGAGGAAGACCCATGCGGAGGGCGGCCGTTTAGATCGGGCCCCTGGGACACAGAAAAGGGGGTGCGGTGGCCATGTGCCCAGGTAATGGTCCAAACTGGGAGGTTCCCAAGCAATCCCAGACGTGGTGCCGCCCAACTTAGGAGCCAGTCACAGGCTGGGGGGAGGCGGCTGTGGGGAGGGGGGGCCCTGGCTCCGGCTGCTGGAAGTGAACGGAGCCCCTTGGCACCCTACAAGTTGTTGATGCGAGTGGGCCGTTGTCATGGCAACAAGGTCACTGGGAAATGGCAGCGGCGTGGGTTTAATTTTCACTGTATTCTTGTTGACAGGCATTAAGGGCCTGCTTCTGATTTCTTGGTTCAACTGGATGAAATTTTCATTAGATTTAACTTCTCAGATCCAGACACCCACGGACTATTCGACCTCCCCCGAGCTCAGGGCTCGGCTCGCTTTCTCCCACTGGTCCACAGGACAACGTTTCCAGAAACCTCATTTCAAGGAACATGGGGGCGGAAGGGGTCCGGCTGGAGCGGGCTCCCTGCGCGGCCGGCCCTCCGGGGGCTTCAGGGTTGGTGCTCGCGGTTAGGATGTGGGGCCTAGGGCTCCCCACTTGCTCCCAGGAGGCAAGGCTCCATTCAAGGTCACCCCCAAGTCTCCATTCCCCTCCCACCCCCCAGCAAAAGGCAGAGGCCAAAGTCTGGTCATCCTGAGTCTGGGGGCGGGACCTCACAGGTGAGGGGCGGGGCAGGGGGCCAAAGACCCTAAGGCCAGAAGATTCAGACAACGCCAGGACGGGCCTCCCTTGGCTCTGCCCATGGCTTTCCAGTAAGGAAGGAGATAAAAAAACAATACCCAGCCAAGCGCATGGCCAAGAGTGTCTCCCCTCCCCCCTGATTTGCTGAGTGGCTCTGTTAGGACAGCGGGCTGCTTCACACAGTGGGACTGCTCCCAGCTCTGATTGTCTGGGAGGCTGAAAGCACAATTTGGCAGAAGGAGTCTTGACAGAGACTCTCCACAGCATAATGGCGGCCCCTTCTCCCAGCCCTGGCGCCGGGACCGAGAAGGCAGGGACAGGTGTGGGAGCGGCCAGCTCTATGTCTAACCTCTCCAGACCATTTGGAACTGGGGGGTTGGGGGGTGAGGGTGGGGACAAGAGACTGAGTGGCAGCCCAGATCCTTCCCTTCTTGCTGCTCTGGGTCCCTGGCCTTGATGCTGTCAGAGGTCAGAGGTCAGGGGTCATGCCCACAGGAAGGCTGGCTCCTTCTAAGAGATGGCTGCCCCTAATTAGGTGGCCCAGAGCTTTTCAGTCTTCAAGAGGCTTAAAATATACAGATTTAAATGTTAACTGTGAATTTTAAATGAAACCAAGCCTTCCCTTGGTGCTGGGCACGGCTCAGAGTCAGCCCTAGATGGCTGCCAGGGGACAGGGGATGAACGCTGCCAGAGCTGGGGGGAAGGAGGAAGTGGAGGAATTCTGTGAGGGGGTACGCAGCTCCGAGGGGCTCACAGACAGGAGAGACAGGCCATCAAAAGAGATCGTTCTTGCAGGGCTTTGCTCGCTCACACCTGTAATTCTAATTACTTGGGAGGCTGAGAGCCGAAGATGGGGGTTCAAAGTTAGCCCAAGAAGCCAGATCTGAGACACTTACATCTCCAAACAACCAGCAAGAGCCAGAATGGAGAGGTGGCTCAAGTGGTAGAACCTCAGACTTGAGTGGAAAAACCAAGGAAGAGTGCAAGTCCCTGAGTTCAAGCCTAGTACTGGCATAAGAACAAACAAGAAAACTGAAAGAACAAAAAAAGTTCTACTCAGGGACCGCGATCAAGATGTGTTGTACTTGCAGTCTGACTTAGGAACTGCTACTTAATACTAAAACTCAAACAACCACCAATACCAACGCGCGGTGGATGGCTCTAATCTGCAGAATCAGCTGCCAGGAGAGGCCCGGGGACCTGCCTCTTCTAGAATCACCTAGGTGATTTCTGTCAGGCAGCCAACCCTCTGCCCAGCCTTTGCTATGACAGGCTGGATTTGGGTCAAACTACAGCCAGCTCCTCTAGGACCCAGAGACAGGGCAGCCTGGGGTGCCCAAACTCACTCTCGCTCCCAGACGCTAATTCTAGATAAGAATGCCTGTGTGGGAACCCTCGGACTTTCTAGTCGCAGCCCCCCTAATCCATGAGCCACACCTGCAGCCCCCTATTTGGTCAGTAGCCCTTCTACCCCCAGATCCAGACTAAAACAGGCGTCCTGTACCCAGCCAAGTAGTGTCTGATCAGGATGGACTGAATGGAGGGGAAGCGCAGCTGCCTCCTCTGAGGGGCAGAGGTGCTCAAGCCCCCCACCCCTCCTCGCCCCCCCCCAAGGGCTGGCCTATTCCCTCCCTCCAGGCCCAGGGGGAGGGCTGGGCCCTCTTGGAGCTGGTCTGCGGCCATGGACCACCAGGTGGCGCCGGCGGACCAGGAACGGGGAGCGGGAGGCAGGGCTGGGAGAGCCTTTTGTTGATTTTCCTTCTTGATATTCTATAATCACCAGGATTACAATCTAAGCAAAAAAGCAAAACAAATAAACACAGCCCCCCCCCCCCCGCTGACTCTTTGGTCTTTGTCTGAAACAAATCACAAAGAAGACAAGAGGCCTTGCATATACACTCCAAGGGTTGAGTGCCAGCCCCGAGGGCCCTGGACAAGCGGGGATCCCCGGACCCCCAGCCTGCGCTCAGCCCGCCAAGGGCCAGGGCAGGGAGAGGATTCCTGCAGAGGCCCGGCCCCAAGGCCTCCTTTTCTGCTTCAGTCTGAGCCACCACTGCGCGGCAAAGCCAGGTCCCAGTCTGCTGCCACCCTGGCCTTGGGCCCGGCCCAGCCTGTGGTGGATTCCCCGGCCTCTCCGGGGGCTGAGACCGTGTGGGCACACAGCAGGCCAGCACACAGGGCTGACACCCTGAGGGCACACAGCAGACCAGCACACGGGGGCCAAGAACACCAGGACACACAGCAGACCAGCACACGGGCTGAGACCCTGAGGGCACACAGCAGACCAGCACACGGGACTAAGAACACCAGGACACACAGCAGACCAGAACAGACCCAAGGGGCAGACAGAAGGCAAGAGGGCACCACAACAGCAGATCAAACCCACCACACACACCTGCAACTCACACTCCACACAGCTCCACACCACACACACCTGCAACTCACACTCCACACGGCTCCACACCACACACACCTGCA
>NW_012267222.1:4300466-4314508 GCF_000151885.1 Dipodomys ordii | reverse complement strand
TGACCTCCATCCCCTCACACTCATGACCTCCATCCCCTCACACTCACATGACCTCCATCCCTCACACTCATGACCTCCATCCCTCACACTCATGACCTCCATCCCCTCACACTCATGACCTCCATCCTCTCACACTCACATGCCTGTCATATCTTTACACTTTCCATGGCCTTTAGGGTCTAGAGAACAAGGAACCTGACGGAGCACACACGTGTCTTTGTGTGCCTCTTTGTGTCCGCTCTGCATAGTCTTGGACGTGAGGACACCATGTACACATGTGGGTGAGCACGAATGGGCGGGGTGTGGCGGGTGTGGGCTCCAGGACCAGGCTGGCTCCTCCGTCCCCTTCCCTGTGCTGGGGAGGGCAGTGAGGTCTCAGGACCTTAGAATGACTCAGCTGGTCCCCAGGGAGGCATCACACTGGAGGCTGCCGGCCTGAAGGGCTGCCACATGAGCTCTGGGAGGTGGAGGCCAGCAGAAGGCGCGACCTTGGCCTGGTTATGTCTGGCCATTGGCTAGACAGGCTTCTCCAAGGAGAGCCTCCAGGAGGGGGCCGCTGGCACATTCAGCCCTTGGCGAAGGGTGTAGAAGCTATGCCTTGTCCGCAAGTTGGCTGGTATGCCTTCACTGAAGGCCGGCTGTGGGGTGGCTGCCACAGGCTTGTCTCATGGCCCCTGAAACACCGGGGCTCAGAAAGTGAGCATGCGCAGTGCACAGGGGCTCAGTCAGTGAATATGCGCAGTGCGCAGGGGCTCAGCCAGTGAGCATGCGCAGTGCACTGGGGCTCAGCCAGTGAGCATGCGCAGTGCACAGGGGCTCAGTCAGTGAGCATGCGCAGTGCACAGGGGCTCAGCCAGTGAGCATGCGCAGTGCACAGGGGCTCAGACATTGGTCATAATACACAGGGGCTCAGTTGGTGACAGGCACAGTGCAGGGGAGCTCAGCCATTGAGCATGCGCATTGCACAGGGGCTCAGTTAGTGCTGCGCACTGGAGAAGGTGAGCATGCGCAGTGCACAGGGACTCAGCCCGTGAGCGCACACAGCATACAGATGCCTGGGCGGTGAGCATGCGCACTTCACAGAGCTGGTGCCATGCACAGATGTGCAGATAATGATCATGCGCAGTGCATGGGTGCTCGGAAAGCGAGCATGTGCAGTGCACACATGCTTGGCGCATGTGCAGTGCAGAAGGAACGGGTTCCATCTGGCTTCCTAAGGATGATTCGAACAACCGAGCAAGTCAGCACCAAGTAATAATCTCAGTGGCTGATCTGAATGGAGGGGGCTCCCCCTGTCCAGGGCCTTGTGCACTCCGAGTGTGTGTGTGGGGGTCTGGCTGGACACAAAGGTAGGGCTCGTACACCAGCTGCTTTGGAACAGACCCAGGATGAGATGCCCTGACCTAAGGATCGGGTTGATTTGAATTCCTGAGACTCTAGCTGTAAGACAGACCCCGGGTGTTCACCTGAGACAGACGCCTGGCCAGTTACCCTCAGGCCTTGGGCTGAGATGCGGCCTACAGGGGAGTGCAGGCGGCTCATGGCCTTCCTAGGCCGGAAGTGCTTCGCACCCAGAGCCACACACGTGGAAGAGTGCTCAGCACACGGCGAGGTGGCGCAGATCGCTTTGGAAGGAGGGGCGAGGGCATGAAAACATTCTGCTCAGTGACAGGAGTAGAAACGATGTGTGCCTTTTATGGCCACTAGTCATCAGGAGAAGCAGCTTGCCTTCCACGGTTCCTTCTCTCCCCAGTGACTGCAATGCAGCTGGGATGTTAGGCGTGGGAGCAGCCAAATGAACCATGAGAATGGGGCAAAGTCCTGAGAAGCATGGAGTGACCATCTGTAAGGAGGGTCAGTGGCTTTGCCCTGGAGGGGGACCCGAAATACCCACTCTGAACTACAGAATACACGAAAGAGAACTATGCTTCCATCCTGGTTTATGTCATAGCAGCAGAACCATCGTCCAACTTCCACAGAAGGGATTACCATAGACAGTGCCAGTCTGTGGATACACAGGGAAGAATTCCCATCAGACATCTTACTTTCCTCTGTGTTTGTTTGTTTCCTCTGTTTGTAATCAGGAAGAGGCAACCCTCAGATCACAATTGAAGGGAGGCCGCCCACTTGCAGGGGCACAGCTTAAAGAATCAAGTTGGGATTTCAAGGTTCATCTGGCTCCAAAAGAAAATTTCCCCAGCATTTAGGAGTCACAAGGCCCAAGAACAACAAACCCCCATCTCCCAGGCGAGGCCAAAGGTGGAGGAGCAGACCCCCTTCCCTACCCACAGGCCACAGCCTTTTGTTTTTCATTCAACTACTGACAACTGTGCTGTAGGGCAGAGAAATTTGGAAACATCAGGAAATCAAACTGTGAAGTGTTTGAAGGAAAGTGATTTATGGGAATAGTGAGATGAAGTTAATGTGTTTGGCTCCTGTACTGGGTGCATGCCTGATTCTGGAACATGATCTGATGGCTTTTTGGCTCTCGGCACCCCCTCTCTTTCTGTGAACACAGCTAGCTGGGCTGTGTGTTCCAAGCCTGATTGCATCTGGGGTGCTTTGTGGAGCTGTGTTCCCAGGGCCGGGGCTCCTGGGCAGAGCCTGTGTAGCCAAGGTGGTGCATGCTCTGAAGGGTGTTTGCTGCTCTGCTTCTCCTGCCACCCCAGATTCCGGGAAGTGAAGAGTTATTAGGCTTGTGGGGAGTTTGCTTCCAACCATGGTCCTCAGATCTCAGATTTGCAGGGAGTTTCCTTGATGCAGCGATGGATCAGAAGAGCATTCACAGCTGCCTCCAGGCAGCTCCAGTCTGCTTTTTCTCCCCAAGAGTTCACCCTGCCCTGCTCAGAGCAGCCGCCCCTTCCTAATGGATGGGCAGGTCCTACACCATGCTGAGCCCCTGGCCCCGGGGCCCACCTTGAAAGCTGTGGCATCCTGTAGGAGCATCTCCAGTCTCCAGGGCTGGTCTCTGGTTTCTCTGTGGCTCCTGGCTGTGTGGACGGGGCCTAGCACCTGCAGGGGACCCCAACTTGCTCTTTCTGGTAACTCTTTTCCACAAGGGAAAAGAGGACAGGTGCAGAGAAGCCGGAAGCCAAGCCTCTCTCCTAACCAGGCGCACTGTGTACACACAGCTCTCCCCACAGTGGGCACTGGAGATTGGGCACAAGTTGCCACCCTTTCAGGACAAAGAGACCTCGCATGATGGTTATTTTGGAAGCAGTGACTAAGAGTCATAAGAGGACCTCGGGCCTCCGTCCCATGCACAGGCGGCTTCTCCAGAGTGATCCTGGAGTTCCGGAGGGACTCCATCTCTAGAAAATGGGTTTGGTAGCATCCTCTCCCCCTGGGATGCCGGATACAGAGGCCATAGAACCAGGTTTGCCCTGCCAAGGTGGTTAGAGGCTGCTGGTCTTGGATTCTTCTCCTCTTGCCTCCCTGGCTCTAGCTCTCTCTGGCTCCCTGGACGCATATAATCAGAACGCAGTGGGGACAGAGCTACTGTTCCCCTGGGACTCCCTGCCTGGGAGAGGGGGAGCAGGCTAGGGCGGGAGTGGGGCAGAACCACTGACCCATGCAGGTGCATTACCCTCGGTGCCTCTCGGCTGGCGCATGTGGACACACCACCCCTAGCACCAGGCCCAATGCCTGGCTGTGGATGGCCTCAGCTCCTGGACTAGATTCCGTGTCTCAGACCCTGGGCCAGCCAGTCTCTGCCACATCCCACAGGGTTTCCAGAGCCCCCCCCCCACACACAGAGCAGCAGGGGCTCCTGGGGTTACACAGCATGTATAGAGCTGGGGAAAGGCTCAGGAGGCTCTTCTGGTCAGCCACGCAGGGCTGATTCTATCTGATGCCTCCCTCGGGGTTTGCAGGGGGACTTGGGGTGCGAAGGTCACATAGGAAAGTGGGTCCAGGATGCTGCGGTGGTGAGCATGCATAGATGCAGTGTCCTGGGCTGAGGAATGTGAGATTTCCACTCAGGTGGAGAAACAGGAAAGGTCTGATGGCCACGGGAAAGCCTTGGGTTGCCTAGTTCCGGGTTCTAGCAGTTCTAAGCCACTCTGGGCTGCTTGGGAGTGCGCTGCTCTGTCTTGAGGTCTAGCCTTTGAGTGGGCTAGCCTGCTCTGTGTCTCTGTCTCTCACGTACCAGTCCTGGAGCTTGAACTCAGGACCTGAACTTTATCTTATAGCTTTTTCACTCACAGCTGGTGCTCTACCATGTGAATCACAGATCTACCTTGGCTTTTTGCTGGTTCATTGCAGATAAAGAGACTCATGGACTTTCTAGCCCAGGTTGGCTTCTCACCACGATCCTCAGATATCACTTCCTGCGTCACTAGGATTACAGACCTGAGCTACCCGCGCCCAGCGCTGTAGCCTTTTGATTCTTCTTCGTCTCCTCTGCCTTGTCTCCCCACCCCTGACGCTGGGGGCAGACCCTTGAATGGAGGACCTCAAGGCCTTGCAGGAACAGCTAGCACACATCCTTGCCAAGTGAGCACCATCAACATCCGGGCGCCATGACGACCAGCCAGCCAGCACTGGCCAGCCCCAGGCTCTTCTCCATTATGAGAGCTGGGTTTGCCCTTCCCGAGCCCAGCTAACGTACGGAAGAGCAGGAGACGCTCCCATGATTCCCCCTGGCAGTGGGGAAACTCCCTGACCTCCTGGCGCTCCCTTGGCTCAGTTCTGCAGCCCAGGATTTGCACCTGACAGATGCTTCTGAGAGCTGCACTTCGCTGACAAAATGAAACCCAGCCCAAGGACCATGAAGCACTGCCACTCAGCGGGGAGCGGTGGCAGTCCTGGGGCCAGCGGGAGGCCGCCAGCACAGGCGGCCGAGGACTGGAGGCAGGGCCAGCCTGGCCAGCATGGCCTCTGTCCAGCTGCCCCTCCGGTCTGTGGTTGGCACACACAGGCGCTGGGCCAGTTCTGGCCGAGCTGATGCTGAGCCTCGCTGTCCTCCTGGGTCATGCGGACTCACGCACCTGTGCCCTGGCTTATGAGGATGGAGGGGGAGATGGGGACAGGTGTGAGTATGAGAAAAGCAGGAGTCAGTGCCGCGACTGATCGTCTGAGCCAAATGGGACTCCGCGGCCGAATCCCGAAGGCCGGTGGGGATGGTGGTGGCCCTGCCCCGCGAAGCTACTCACACATGGGCTTCAGCTGCCCGATGAGCTCCTCCTTCGTCCATTTCGCCCACTCCTTCTTGTCGGTGTTGATGGAGCAGAGGATGGGCCCGCAAGGCTTGCCGCAGTCTTCGATGGCTGGCACGTTCAGGTAGTGGACCAGCACGATGTCGGGGTTCTGTGGGGGAGAGAAATGCCAGGCAGCGTGAGGCCTGGGGGACAGTGGAGGGCAGGGACCCCCCCTCCCCCCAGGAGCGGGCAGGGATCCCCCTCCCCCCAGGAGCAGCCACAGGGCTGCCCCAGCCTGGTCACTCGGGACCCCAGGAAGCCGGCGATCCGGTGAGGTGGACCTGTGCCCTCTGGGACAGCAAGTCTCTGGTCTCCCTCACCAGGGGGCCTCTCCCTGCACCAGGACAACTGGGGGAAGACCCCAGACACTGCCCATGCTCCCTGGGGACCAAGTCACCCCCCCAGCCAACAGGTGGAACACCAACACCCCTTCCATCCACGGGGCAGAATTGTATTTTCTGCCCAGAGACGCACATGCCATCCGCAGCCACCCTGTCCCTCTCCAAGGCCTTGTGCTTTCTGAACACATCCTACTCCCCACGTTCTATGGCTTCCGACACAGGCTGCATCTCACCCCCTTCTTCCCTAGGGGGCACCAGGGCCTCCGCCTGCAGTCCAGGCCTCACACTGCACAGACAGAAGCCAGGAGGCCACCTGCAGGACAGCAAGCTGCAAGCCTCTATGGGAAGGGAGCCGGAGGCTGGTAGCTCACGCCTGTAATCCAAGCTACACAGGAGGCTGAGCTCTGAGGGTCACAGTTTGAAGCCAGCCTGAGCAAGAAAGCCTTTGAGATTCTTATCTCCAACGAATCACCATAAAGCCAGAAGTGGAGGTGTGGCTCCAATGGTAGAGCACCAGCCTTGAGCACATCTATGCCAGGACCCGAGTTTAAGCCCAAGTACCAGCCTCAACACAAGAACAAGAACAACACTCAAGCGGCTCCATCTCACTAGCAGGGCCTCTTCCCATCTGACTCAGTCCAGAAGGCCCCGGGCTCCTTCCTGCCTGCCGCCAGGCTGTGGTGGTGAGGAGCCAAGGAACAGTGGCCTGGGGGCAGTGAGCCTGGCTCCCGGGGTCTCCCATGGCCCTCTGCAAGGCCCGGCTCTTTGTATGGTGACATCAGGTCCGATGAGTTCATTAAAAACAGTCATGCTGTGCCACAGACCCACAACGATAAATCTGCTTAACGCTGTTTCTGAGCAGAACTTCTTAAACTATTTCTCTTGCCCTCTATATTTTCCTTACTTGCTTATTGCAGTACTGAGGTCTGAAGTCAGCCCTTTGTGCTTTCGTTATTTTTCATGGAGGATCTTAGTTTTCTTGCCCAGGATGACCTGGACAGTGATCCTCCTACTTCATTCTTCCTGCATAAGCCAGGATGACAGGTGCACACCATCATCTCTCTAGCTTGCTTGCTTTTCTTTTCTTTTCTTTCTTTCTTTCTTTCTTTCTTTCTTTCTTTCTTTCTTTCTTTCTTTCTTTCTTTCTTTCTTTCTTTCTTTCTTCCTTTCTTCCTTCCTTCCTCCCCTCCCCCCCTCTTTCTCTTGCTGACTTTGCTGCTCAGGCTGGCCTTGAACCATTATCCTCCTGATCTCTGCCTCTAGGGTTACAGGCATAAGCCACAGTACCTTTTTTTTTTGGTCTCTTTATGAGGAAATCAAATGCAACACATCAAGACATTACAAGGAACTAGGGGAGAAGTCCATAGCTGTGTGTGGGGGTCGGGGAGGTGCAGGTAAAGGATCTCCTGTGTCTCAGCTCCTCTGCTCCTCCTGAGCTTGAATTCTGGGACAGGGCACCCTCAGCGTGGGGAAGCTGATCCCCAGCTGCTTTTTTGGATGTGGTCAGAACAAGAGTCATAAATGAATATAGGAATCGATCGGCCCATTAATAAATAAAGACTCAAGACTGCACCATGACTGGAGTGAGGGGTGGACTGGCATAATTCCACAAGATTTCCAGTAAGACGTGAAACATAGTTGGCTTTTTCCCCCCCACTTGCCAACACTCAGTTAACCAGGAAATTAAATCAACACAAACAGGAGCCTTCTCGTTCATGGCAGCTTTTCTGGATTGTGGTAATCAGGCTCTTTAATAATGACGGTAATCCCTGACTTGAGCATGACACTTTATTCTTTTCAGACCACTTTCTGGCCATTACCTCGTTTGGTCCCGGAGCCAGC
The DNA here is from genome assembly GCF_000151885.1 of Dipodomys ordii. Classification (NCBI taxonomy): domain Eukaryota; kingdom Metazoa; phylum Chordata; class Mammalia; order Rodentia; family Heteromyidae; genus Dipodomys; species Dipodomys ordii. The sequence continues at coordinate 4,307,127 of NW_012267222.1, read as the reverse complement.
CAGGGAGGCGGGTGGGCGGGGTGGGGTGGGGCAGGGCACCTCCATCTGGCTTGCCCGAGCTGCCTGCCTGTCGGGGGGGCAGGCCTGTGCTGCATGCCCAGGCTCTGAGTCCAGGTTTGGGTCCTGACAAAACAGCTGGTGGGCTCTTTTGCCTGGCTATCTCCCACCCCACTTCAACCTTGCAATACGCCCAGGAGGGCAGTGGGGAGGGCAGCCTGGCATAGAGTAAACCAGGGGAGACAAGGAACGCGCCACCCCCCCCAACCCAAGTCCTAGCCCTGTGTGCCATCCGACCCATGGGCTGGGACTCAAGGCTCCTGCCTGGCCAGGGGGGTGCTAGCTGCTGCTGAGCAAGCCCAGCAAGGATCAAAGGGCTTCTGGGACCAGCAAGCTACCTGGGGAATCCTCTGATCCAGCCTCTGGAGCAGGAGGCCAGCTCTGCGAAAGACTGCTCCTGCTCGCCCCCTCCCCCAGCCTGGCTGAGCAGAGCCCGGGACTCTCCAGGACACGAGGCGGTACAGGTCCAGGTGCATGGAGACAAGAACTTGAGCCCCACAGCCTGGCGCGGCGGGGGGGGGTCCTATTTCTGGAATCTCTGAGGTCTGTCTGCCAGGCTCATTTCCCATCTGCAGCACCAGTTCCCACCTATTCTTTGAGCACCCTCTCCCCTTCTTCCAGGAAGCCTTCCCTGGCCTGGTCTCGTGCCTCTCCTAGGCAGGGGGGTGATCTGATGGCCGGGAGGGGGCTTCACTGACTCTGCCTTATCTCCTGGGCCTCAGGGACAGGCCCTGGGACAGTACCACATCTGGCAGAACTGTGCTCACATCAGACTGTAGAAGTAAACAGGTTGAATTATGGCCTTTGGTCCTTCCCTTCCCGCGGGGCACAGGTGGTGGGGGTGGGGTGGGGGTGGGGGCAGGGGATGGGTACTGGTGAGCACAGGCTATGCCCTGGAGAGTGGCGGGTGAAGCTGGTCCTAAACCTCCTCTGGGTCTCTGGCGTCTGGGAATCTGATGAAGGAGTGGGTGCCCCATCCCTGTTTCCGAGAAACACCCCAAGACACCCCTGTCAGACGTTCACAGATTCAACTGTGGGCGGCCTCCGCACAGTCACTCTGAATTTGGGGATCCTAGATCTGCGGCTTTCCACTAGTGTGCGTGCTGCCCGGGGCCCCTCCAGCCGGCCTTTCTCATGCATGGCTTTGACATAAATCACAGGAAGTGTACTCCCCCTCACAGGAAGTGTGGCCCCTGACCACCTGGGTTTGGGATTAGGAGGGGTGGAAGCAGGCATTGTGGTGGCCCTGATTTCTGTCTTTAACCCAGATTACAGTCTTGGGGAGCCCTGGTCTGGGGACCCCTGCTACACTACAGTGCCTCCCTCCAGGCTTTGAGACACTGAGAGACTGAGGTATTTTCGGAGCTGTGGGCTGTGTGTTAGTTTCTGGCAGCGCTGTAATTTCACTCATTAGTTGTACATTGTGCAGGGTATTTAGGCTTGGTAGGAAAAAGTGCTCATCAGAGTCTTGATGAGCGGGTTTGTGGAGGGCGGCTGACCACGCCAGGGCCTCACACTATGCCAGCTGAGCAGAGCTGCCCTGGCAGCAGGGAGAGGGGCTGGGCTTGGGGGGTGGACAGCAGGACACTGGGTGATGGAAGATGCTAGAGAATAGCCCTTCAGGTGAGCATGGCCTTCTTGAGGATAAACCCCCAAATGACCTGGAGTTCTAGCGGGGGGGGGGGGAGGGAGGGTTCTAGCTCCGTGCCGGTGATCATGCCTGTGATCTAGCTACAAAGGAGGCTGAGATCTGAGGATCGCAGTTCAAAGCCAGCCCAGGCAGAAAAGTCCCCGTGAGATTCTGATCTCCAATTAACCATTCAAAAACTGGAAGTGGAGCCATGGCTCAAGTGATAAGAATGTTAGCTTTGAGCACAAAGAGGCTCAGAGATAGCATGCAGGCTCTGAGTTCAAGCCTCACAAATGACAAATAAAAAGGAAAAAGAAAAAAGAAAAGAAAAAGAAAAAAGAAGAGCTGGGGTTCTATGGTTAAGGAAGGCAAGGAACTCAGTGTCAGAGTTCAAATCCTGAAGAGAGATGTGGGCTCGGAGACCCCCGACCCGCCTCTTCTGCTAGGAAGGGAAGCGGGCCCAGCTTGCTCAGCAGGCTGCCTGTTCCAGGGAGCCGTAGCCTGGCTCTTGAAAGGCACAAGTGCCACATGGATGGCTGGAAGCCCTGCCATTCTCACCACCAAATCAAACCCAAACGAAGCGCGGAGGTGTTCCCTAAGGGTCAGAGTTCAGCTTCTAGCAGGCAGTCCACCAGTCCACCAGGGACCTGCCACAGCCCCCTGTTATGACCCCCACTGTGGGGCCCCCTCCCTTGGTGGGCACTTAGCAGGGTCTCCCCCCTCCCCCAGCTTCCTTGGTGATCTCCTCTGCCGGCCCATAGACCTAGATAGCTAGATCTGAGGGCTCTGTGTCTGGCCACCTCTGCTTCATTCTGGCCCACCCATCTGCCTGCCTATGGACAGCTTCCAAAACAATCTAGCAAAAACAGACACATCACTGGACACTGTGTGGGAAATGAGCTCTACAACCTGTGGGTGGGGCTGGGAGGGAAACACTGGGAGAAAGTGATGGAAGGTGTGACACTGTGCACAAAGAAATGACTGGCTGAAATGTAACTGTAACCCCTCTGTACATCATCCTTCCAACAACAATAAAAATTACATTAAAAAAATGTGAAGCCAGGCCCCGGTGGCTCACGCCTGTCATCCTAGCGACTCAGGAGGCTGAGATCTGAGGATCACAGTTCAAAGCCAGCCCAGGCAGGAAAGTCCATGTGACTCTTATTTCCAATTAACCACTAAAAAAATGCTGGAAATGGGGCTGTGGCTCAAGTGGTGGAGCTACACCTTGAGTGAAAAAGCTCAGGGACAGCGCCCAGGCCTAGAGTTCAAGACTGGATAGTGGTGGCATGCACACGTGCGTGCGCACACACACACACAGTTCTAAAGAGGAAGTGAGACCAAAGCTAAAGAGTTAAAGGAGATTTTACAGCTTGGGGAGGGGGAGCCGGGGTGGGGAAGGAGAGTTGGTACCGGGGAGGGAAAGTGGGAGGAAACGGGGGAGGGGGTCACTATGTTCGACAAGAAATGCACTCATTACCTTCCTTACGTAACCGTAACCCCTCTTTACAATAACATAAGATTTAAAGAGAGCTAAAGGGACTCCCCAGAGCAGGCCTCACCAGGACCTTGGCAGCTCCGTCTGTGGGAGGGTTTCTCAGTAGGGTCAGCACGGGCCAGTGCTGAAAGCGCATTTGACCATGAACCTGACCTTCTTGCAACGCGGTCTGGAACCCTCATCAGCCTTGGCTGTGCCTGGAGCAGGAACTTCTCACCAGTTCCCAGAGCCTCTGGAGAGCTGGTTCAGCTGCCCAAGGATTCACCCCAAGCCCCACACATGCCTGACCGGAAGCTCTGGACAGCCTCTCTCCGGGTTGCCTTGAGTCTGCCCCTGGTCTCTGGGAAAGCCCCGTCTCTGCCACTGCGCTGTCCCCATGGCTTTCCTCTTCGCCCTTCTTTGAGCCAGTGCTGTCCCCCTTTCCGAAGGTAGGGCTTAGATTTGAGACTGGAAGGGGAAGACTGCTTTGAGCCAATGTTCCCAGCTCCAGCGGAGGCCAGGGCCTGGGCCAGCAGGCCGGGACACCGCCAGCAGCTCTGTGTCTTGGATGAGGGATGAATATGCAGTAGCTCCTGGCACAAATACACCAGATTTATAGACCCTCCTGCCGGGGTGGGCTCGGGGGGCCGCAGCCTGGCAAGGAAGAACAGCAGGTGGAGGGGAGAGCCTGGCCAGCTTCTCTCTGCCAAGCCCTTGTTCGTCTGGGATGGCTGCCGGCCCTGAGCAGAGCCCTCCCCAGCCAAGCAGGCTGGAACCTGGGCCGGTAGGATTGTGCTGCAGGCCCGGCTGGGGGCAGACAGATTCAGAGCGGGGAAGGGCAGTAGAAGCAAGGGCTGCCCACGCCAGTGGCGGCACAGGTGAATATGGGTGCCATAGAGACGGGAGGGTCTGCCACCAGCTCTCCCAGAATTCCAAGCACCTGGGTTTACACCTGGAGCAACCTCTCAGGGTACCTGCAGGTTCTGGTTTCTGAGAGGGGAGAGAAGGCTACAAGGAGCAGGGAAGAGCTAGAAACAGCTGGCAAGTAGCAGATTTCTCCAGCCTGAATGCCTACACATGTATGCTTGTGTGTGTGTGTGTGTGCGGGTACTGGGGCTTGAACTCAGGGTCTTATGCTTTCATTTGGCTTTTGTGTTCAAGGCTGGTGCTCTACCACTTGAGCCACATCTCCACTTCCAGTTTTTTGGTGGTCAATTGGAATCCCACGGACTTTCCTGTCCAAGTTGGCTTTGAACCCAGATCTTCAGGTTTCATGCTTCCTGAGTAGCTGGGATTACAGGCAGGAGCCACTGGCCCCTGGCACACATCCTTGTGCTGGCCACTCTCAGAGGATAATGTACCATGGCCAGATGGCAGATGATCCCCTCACCTGGCCTGGTCTCCTCTGTCCTTGCTCGGAGCCAGACCCCTCTCTGCAGAGCCGGCAGGACACGGACAGGAGGAACCGTTAAAAATGCAAAAAGCCGTAGGTTTTGATAAAGAAAAATGCAGCTGCAACATCTGTTTGACTCTTGTTTGCAGCTTCATCAACGCTAAGTGGTCAATAAATCAGCCTGGCGTGGTGTTCCGTTTCTTCTGTGGCTCGGTCATTAATCTCGTGCCAGTTCTCATGAAAAATGAAGGAGAGGGGCTGTGTGATTGTGGAAATGTATACATTACCCAGAAAGTCATAATAGCATGTAATAATGCCACCCACCTCCCCACTTGCCGCTGGGGGCCGTGGGGGGAGGGGCTCTGTGCCGGGAGGAGGGAGTGAACCTGTACATCCGCATTGTCTGAGCCACGGGCCCCTTCTAGGATCGCACTGAGCACACTCGCACCACGTGTGCGGAGTCCACTGCCCCGTGCGTGTTATTGGAGAATGCAGCTTAGCACCCCTCGGATGGCTGCCAGCGCACAGCCACGCAGGCCTGGCGGGGAGAAGGGCAGGATCTGTCGGGGAATGAACAAGTGATACCCCCGGACAGCTCAGGGCTGTGTCACCACCAGGCCAGCCGACAGCCATCCTCTGGCCTCTGCCCACCCCATTCCTGGGTGGCCTGCTTCCTGTCCTCTTTTCTCTGGGTGAAGGCCTGGGGTGGGCACTGCTGGAAAGGCCAAGGCTCCCTTGGCAGGAAGGGCACAGAGGGCTGCTGGGTAAGAGGGAGGGGCCAGCCCAAGGGGCCCACGCTGAGCCTCGGAGGGTGAGAGGAAAGGCCAGAACTCTGGTTTCCTGAGCAGGTGGCACCTGCTGCTCAGGTCCCCTGGGGTCTGCCAGCCCCCCTCCCCCCCGGAAGGCTAGCGCGGCCATCTTGGATCCTCCCTCCCTGCCACAGACGGGAGACTTGCCGGATGGCGGGAGGGAGGGCAGTGTATGCAGGTGCAATGTCCGGGACAGTGGCAGCCTGAATGGCATCAGTACAGGGGTAAAGGCCGGCTGGAGCCTTGTGTGCTGGTCTGTGTGTTCCTAGGGCAGGGCCAGGGCCCAGACGTGCCTGTCCTCATGTGGAGAGTCCAAGGGTTAAAGGACACTGTGTGGTCGGGAAGGGCCACGCGGGGGAGCTGGGGCAGCTTTAGGGTAGCAGCACCTGGGGGCTGAGCAGTACTCTTAGGTCCTCAAGTCTGAGGACAAGTGAAGAAGATGAGAGGGGGAGGGGGAGAGAGAGAGGCAGGGAGCAGCCAGTAGTCAGCTGCTCTTCCTGGGGGTCTGGCCCACCTGCGTACCAGGCCTAGGGTCACCCGGAAGCCTAGGTGGCAAGTGCACAGAGAACCCTCCGTGGCGGGAGGGGCTCAGAGTGATGCCCGACTGGAGGCCTGGGTGGGGGGAGGCTGGCCGCCCCTCAGGAGCCCCCCTGGCAAGCCAGCGGAGGGGCCGGAGCCTGGGCTGCTGCCTGCCCCGCCTTGTGGGGAGGTAATGAGTCAGTGCGGGGGAAAGCGGCCGGAGTGGAAAGCCCTGGGCAATTGCTGAGTGCTGCCGCTGCGGTTACTCCACAGTCACCAGCATTTTCCCGTCGTGGGAATCTATTAAACAATTTCCACCTGATGTGGGGGCCTGCGAGCCAGGCCGGCAGCTGGCGGAGGGGCTGCGGCTGTGTCTATGGCGGTGGTTGTGGCTGTGTCTGTGTCTGTGGCTGTGGCTGTATCTATGTCTGTGTCTGTATCTATGTCTGTGTCTGTGTCTGTGTCTGTGTCTGTGTCTGTGTCCGTGTCTGTGGCTGTAGCTGTGTCTATGTCTGTGTCTGTGGCTGTGTCTATGTCTGTGTCTGTGTCTGTATCTATGTCTGTGTCTGTGTCTATGGCTGTGTCTATGTCTGTGTCTGTGTCTGTGTCTGTATCTATGTCTGTGTCTGTGTCTGTATCTATGTCTGTGTCTGTGTCTATGTCTGTGTCTGTGTCTATGGCTGTCTGTGTCTGTATCTATGTCTGTGTCTGTGTCTATGGCTGTGTCTGTGTCTGTGTCTGTATCTATGTCTGTGTCTGTGTCTATGTCTGTGTCT
>NW_012267222.1:4299378-4300046 GCF_000151885.1 Dipodomys ordii | reverse complement strand
ACACAGCTCCACACCACACACACACACCTGCAACTCACACTCCACACAGCTCCACACCACACACACCTGCAACTCACACTCCACACAGCTCCACAGCACACACACCTGCAACTCACACTCCACACAGCTCCACACCACACACACACACCTGCAACTCACACTCCACACAGCTCCAAACCACACACACACACCTGCAACTCACACTCCACACCACACACATCCTTCTCTCCCCCAACCTTCAACACATCACCTCCAAATCTCAGCCTCCACCATACTTGACCCCATAACAATACCTCCAATTCACACCCACCCATGACCACCTCACACCCAATCCCATGACCACTGCACACCCAATCCCATGACTTCACCTCACACCCAATCCATCTACACCTCACACTCTCAAGAATGGAACACTTACCTCCTGTCCTACCACAGTCAACATCCCCGTAACTAAACTGAATACAGCTCATTTATATTAAGGTCAACATGACCTCCATCCATCACACTCATGACCTCCATCCCCTCACACTCATGACCTCCATCTCCTCACACTCATGACCTCCATCTCCTCACACTCATGACCTCCATCCCCCACACTCATGACCTCCATCCCCTCACACTCATGACCTCCATCTCCTCACACTCATGACCTCCATCCCCTCACACTC
>NW_012267222.1:4289282-4294377 GCF_000151885.1 Dipodomys ordii | reverse complement strand
TGTCTGTGTCTGTGTCTATGGCTGTGGTTGTGGCTGTGTTTGTGTCTGTGTCTTTGTCTATGCCTGTGTCTGTATCTGTGTCTGTGGCTGTGTCTATGTCTGTGTCTGTGTCAATGGCTATAGTTGTGGCTGTGTCTGTGTCGATGGCTGTGTCTGTGTCTGTGTCTGTAACTATGTCTGTGTCTGTGTCTGTGTCTATGTCTGTGTCTGTGTCTATGGCTGTGTCTGTGTCTATCTATGTCTGTGTCTGTGTCTATGTCTGTATCTGTGTCTATGGCTGTGTCTGTGTCTGTGTCTGTATCTATGTCTGTGTCTGTGTCTGTGTCTGTGTCTATGGCTGTGGTTGTGGCTGTGTTTGTGTCTGTGTCTATGTCTGTGTCTTTGTCTATGGCTATAGTTGTGGCTGGGTCTGTGTCTGTGTTTGTGGCTGTAGCTGTGTCTATGTCTGTGTCTATGGCTATAGTTGTGGCTGGGTCTGTGTCTGTGTCTATGGCTGTAGTTGTGGCTGTGTTTGTGTCTGTGTCTTTGTCTATGCCTGTGTCTGTATCTGTGTCTATGGCTGTGTCTATGTCTGTGTCTGTGTCTATGGCTGTGTCTGTGTCAATGGCTATAGTTGTGGCTGTGGCTGTGTCGATGGCTGTGTCTGTGGCTATGTCTGTGTTTGTGACTATGGCTGTATCTGTGTCTGTGGCTGTGTCTATGTCTGTGTCTGTGGCTGTATCTGTGGCTGTGTCTATGTCTGTGTCTGTGTCTATGGCTATAGTTGTGGCTGGGTCTGTATTTGTGGCTGTGTCTGTGGCTATAGTTGTGTCTATGTCTATATCTGTGTCTGTGCCTGTAGCTGTGTCTGTGTCTGTGCCTGTAGCTGTGTCTGTGTCTGTAGCTGTGTCTATGTCTGTGTCTGTGTCTATGTCTGTGTCTGTGTCTGTGTCTGTGGCTGTGTCTATGTCTGTGTCTGTGTCTGTGCCTGTAGCTGTGTCTGTGTCTGTGCCTGTAGCTGTGTCTATGTCTGTGTCTGTGTCTATGTCTGTGTCTGTGTCTGTGGCTGTAGCTGTGTCTGTGTCTATGGCTGTGGCTGTGTCTATGTCTGTGTTTGTGACTATGGCTGTATCTGTGTCTGTGTCTGTATCTGTGTCTATGTCTGTGTCTATGTCTGTGCCTGTAGCTGTGTCTATGTCTGTGTCTATGTCTGTGTCTATGGCTATAGTTGTGGTTGTGTTGTTTCTATGTCTATGTCTGTGTCTGTGTCTATGGATATAGTTGTGGCTGGGTCTGTGTCTGTGTTTGTGGCTATAGCTGTGTCTATGTCTGTGCCTGTGTCTGTGTCTATGTCTGTGTCTGGTTGTGGCTGTGGCTATAGTTGTGGCTGTAGTTGTGGCTGTGTCTATGGCTGTGTCTGAGGCTGTGGCTGTGTCTATGGCTGTGTCTGGTTGTGGCTGTGGCTGAGGCTGTGGCTATGTCTATGGTTGTGGCTATAGTTGTGGCTGTGTCTGTGTCTATGGCTGTAGTTGTGGCTGTGTCTGTGTCTATGGCTGTGTCTGTGTCTATGGCTGTAGTTGTGGCTGTGTCTGTGTCTATGCTGTAGTTGTATCTGTGTCTGTGTCTATGGCTGTATCTGTGTCTGTGTCTCTGTGTCTGTGTCTATGGCTGTGTCTATGGCTGTAGCTGTGTCTGTGTCTGTGTCTGGTTGTGGCTGTGGCTATAGTTGTGGCTGTGGCTGTGGTTGTGGCTGTGTGTGTGTCTGTGTCTATGGCTGTAGTTGTGGCTGTGTCTATGGCTGTAGCTGTGTCTATGGCTGTAGTTGTGGCTGTGTCTATGGCTGTGGCTGTGTCTATGGCTGTAGTTGTGGCTGTCTGTGTCTATGGCTGTGTCTGTGGCTGTGTCTATGGCTGTAGTTGTGGCTGTGGCTGTGTCTGTGTCTGTGTCTATGGCTGTAGCTGTGTCTGTGTCTGTAGCTGTGTCTGTGTCTATGGCTGTAGTTGTGGCTGTGTCTGTGTCTGTGTCTATGGCTGTAGTTGTGGCTGTCTGTGTCTATGGCTGTAGTTGTGGCTGTGGCTGTGTCTATGGCTGTGTCTGCAGCTGTGGTGTTCAGTGCTCCCACAGGGGGCATCCAGGCCCAGAGGCACAGCTGGGGGCGGGGCATCTACATGTCCATCTCTCCATTGCTAGGGGCTTAACTTTCCAGGGATAGAGGCGGCTCATGTGCATCCTGCAGCTGGTGGAGCCAGGATTTGGCTGCAGTTGCTGGTGTGTATCTGCTTTGTCTCTTGCTCTCACCTTGAGCTAACTTTTGATTTATTAGCGATCACCACCAGAGTCATTTGAGCCAGCCCTGGGATAAGAAGCTGTTTCTCGGGGATGCCGACGGCCAGCCAAGCAGAGGACAACACAGCCCAGTGGCCAGATCTGGAGGACTGCAGCCTCTAGCCTTCTGACCTCCTGCAGCAAACCCCACGGGCCGCACGGCCTTCTCCCTGGCCTCAAAGACCCCTGCGTGCAGTTATACTGGACCATGACCTCGCTTTCTCCAAGGAGGTCCCCTCTCCTTCTGCACCTGGGCTGGCGAGTCTGCCCAGAACCGGGCCCCGTTAAGCACCGAGTCAACCCCATCTGATGATGGTGGTATGCAAGAGCCAGCATGCTTGCCTCTGGAGGACAGGAATGCCCTCCTGCCTTCCTGTGCATCTGCTCCCAAAGCAGCAATGGAAGAGGCTGCATGTGCCGCATCCCTGCCGTACCACCTGATCCCACCGTGGCCACAAGGCCGAGGAGGCCGAGCCAGATATATATATACATACACACACACACACATATATATACATGTATATATATATATATATATACATATATATGTATATATATGACTGAAGATCTCATAGGCCAAATTACAAAATTCTTCACCAACACAGGGAAAACAATGCTATCTCCAAAGGCTGCGGCTGTCTGATGAGCTGACACCAGCCATTCTTGTCCAACTGTGCAAACAGGGTCTTTGAGACCCTGGTTATCTTTGAAGTGCTGGAAGGAAACCGAACCTCCTGTCCCGAGAAAGAGTCTACACTGCCCATCCTGGCCCTCACTATGGAGTCCATTGGGGCCCTCGGGGGCCCTTCCAGCCTGCATCGGGACGGCACAGGCAGCAAATGGACCCCAGGCCTCCCAAGCCTTTTTGTTTTTAGTGCTTATAATTCATCCCCTTGCCTGGGTGCTTTATGCGTGTTCACTTGTACATGAAAGGCCCTCACGAATCTTGCAAATCACGGGCCTCTGCCTCTTAAAACTAAGGGTAATAAAACAAGGGGGAAACGGGGAATGCTAGGCCCAGCCCCCTCTCCCTCCCACTTCCTGCCTGAAACCGGAAGCCGTGGCTGGTCCCACATTGCATAGCATAAAGAGGAAGAGGTCTGGCTACCCTACTTGGCCCTCCTGCTGCGGCCTTGCTTCCCTCTCCCTCCTGACGGTTAGGCGCCACTGCCTGCTTCCTGGGCGGCTATGCAGACGGACGGAGCTCACTGGCACCTGTCTGGAGTGCGCAGGGCTGGTTCCCCAGCCATATCCTCCTGTGCAGCCTGAGTTGGCATGGGGCTCCTTGGTGGGAGACCCTCCTGTCTGTCTAGCATCTTCCTGCAGGGAGGAAGCCAGAATAGGTGTTCTGAGCAGGCTGGGGGGCCGGGGCTGCCTTCCATTGCTCTAGAGGAGCATCTGCGGGGGTGGGAGGGACTGGGGGCCCCTCCACTAAATCGAATTAAAGACACAGAGCCCCAAGCTCCCCCTGACTGACAGATGGGTGTGTGGATGGAGTCAGCCGGGGATGAACCCTGCGCTCAGTGCCTCAACTGTTTTAGGATTCCTACGTACTGGCAACTGCAACGGTGGGTGCCGACCATGGTTTTAGGTGGAGTCAGGATTAAATTGGGCTGTGTGGTGTTTGCTTGTTTGTTTTTTTACAAATGCAGTCCCCTGGTCCTATTTATTTATTTATTTATTTTTGTCGGTGGTGGGGCTTGAACTCTGGGCCTGGGCACTGTCCCTGACCTCTTCAGCTCAAGGCCAGTGCTCTACCACTTGAGCCACAGCGCCACTTCTGGTTTTCTAGTGGTTTACTGGAGGTAAGAGTCTCATGGACTTTCCTGCCCGGTCTGGCTTTGAACCACGATCCCCAGATCTCAGCCTCCTGAGTAGCTAGGATGACAGGCGTGAGCCACGTGCACCCAGCCCTCATTCCTTTGTTAATACCTTGCCAGGACAAGATAACATGTAATCACAGAAATAATCCTGGCCTTTCCTAGTATATGTCTTGAGTGACCAAAAGAGGAGGTAGTTAATAAAGTCATAGCAGAGCGAGGTTTGGATTAGAAAATGCTATTTTTTTTCTGTTACTTTCTTTCAAAACCCCATCGTACAGTCTTCCTGTCTCCAGTGGCTTCTGGGATCTGCTGATAACCTGTAACCTTGAGTAGTAATGGAGTCATAGGCTGCAGGCCTGCCCTTCCCCGGAGCCCACGCTGGGAATGCAGTGCTAGCCCATCCCTGCTCGCGGGCCTCCGTACCCCAAACACCAACACAGATGAAAACCCCATCTTGTTGGTGTACACCCACAATCCCAGCTATCCAGGAGGCTGAAGCCGGGCGACAGCAAGTGCTGGCTAGCTTGGACAACTTGGTAAGACCCTGTCTCAGAAAAAAAAAAATGGCTCCTCACACACACTGTTTACCTACCATGTGTGAGGCCCTGGGTTCAGTCCCCAGAACAGCAACAAAGAAGCCCCTCCCCAGACCACCTTCATGGCTGCATTCTAATCCACTGCCTGGAGCCAGCAGTGGGGCTGCTCTGATGCCAGCCACTTCAGGCTGCCAAGAGTGAGTCCCCAGGTCCGCCCTGTCCCGGTCAGTCGCTGGGGACACTGGTGGGGCAGGCCTATGCCCCACAGGGAGCTGGCCTCAGCCTCGCTCCTGATGTGAGCCCTGTTCTCAGCTGCCTCTGGGCATTGTGCTCACAGCTCAAGACCCACATTCTCCAGTGGGGGCAGCACTGAGCCTCAGAGCCGATCGGACTCCAGCCACTCAAGACCCACATTCTCCAGTGGGGGCAGCA
>NW_012267222.1:4274403-4287087 GCF_000151885.1 Dipodomys ordii | reverse complement strand
GAACTAGGGTAGAAGGCTGGAAGTGGTGGCTCACAACTGTCATCCTAGCTGCTCACAAAGCTGGCTTCTGAGGATCAGGGTTCAAAGCCAGACTGGGCAGGAAAGTCCATGAAACTCTTATCTCCAATAAACCACCAGAAAACTGGAAGTGGCGCTGTGGCTCAAGTGGTAGAGCGCTAGCCTTGAGCTGAAGAGCTGAGGGACAGCACCCAAGCCTACAGTGCAAGCCCCACAAAATATATATATTATATAAACAAAGCTCTGGGTCAAGGCTCAGGCCCTGAGTTCCAACTCCAGTACCAGCACAAACAAAACAGCGCAAATCCTCAGGAAAACAGATGAGAAATGAAAACAAAACAGAGCAAAACCCAGGGCCGTGGCCTGGCGGGGAGGGGAAGGGCCGATTGGGGCTGAATTGCAGCATGACAACGCGATGTCTATCTTGCTCCCTCAGCATCTGGCTGGCATGAGGCCCAGAGAAGAGCTCAGTAAATATTTGTGGAATAAGTGAACCGGTCTAGGAACACGTTAATGTTGAATGAGCCTCCCCATTGAACTGAAGATTCAATCTCTCCTTGGAAAGAACATCTTAGCATGGGAGAACCAATCGCCGGGAAGCTCCAACACCACCGCCAAGAAGCTGCACTGAAGACACACCATCTCACCCATCAAAGAGGAAGCCACCCGAGGTCCTGGTATTTTGGGAGAACAATCTTTTTGTTGTTGTTGGTGGTGGTTATTTGTTGGATAAGGGAAGAAAGGAAGGGGTTGTGATCAAGTCTGTTGTTTTCAGTAACAGATCCTAGTTCTGGAATGAAAATAAGAAAGATGTGTCATCTTGCCTGAAGCTAGATGATATAAAGACCTTGCCTGTGGAGTCAGACTCACCCTCCTCCCTCCCCTTCCCACTCATCCCAGCCTCTGAACTGCTGTGTGCTCTTGGGCCAGTGACTTAACAGCCACTGGCAACGTGGTGAGGATTAAGAGAGAGATCATGGCTGGTCCTCAGCAGAACAAGTCACTGATTAATGAATGTAAGGAGAAACCAATCCCTGACTGCCTCTGGGTTCACACACTAGATGAGCAAGCTGAGCTTTACAGAGCATTTTACAAAATTTGTCCTTGATGTGTGTTTGTGTGTGTGTGCGCGTGTGTGAGTATTGGGGCTTAAACTCAGGGCCTAGGCATTGTCCCTTAGCTTGTTTTCTCAAAGTTGGGATTCTACCACTGGAGCCACAGCTCTACTTCTGGCTCTTTGATGCTTAATTGGAGATCAGAGTCAACTGGACTTCCCTCCGCAGGCTGGTTTTGCAACCATGATCCTCAGCTCTCAGCCTCCTGAGTAGCTAGGATTACAGGCGTGAGCCACCAGAGCCCAGCTTTGGATTTTGTCTTTAGCTCCTAACGCTGTTTGACAGCTTGTTCTGTAAAAGCGAAGGTTGGCTGAGGCTACAAAGTCACATGAGGTCACCCAGTGAAGACGCCCGACTCTCTTCTTGGCGCAATGTCTCCGCAGGCAGAAGGGAGCCAAGATGTGGCAGAGAGGAGCTAGTGAGTGGGACTTGGCATCAACCACAGCCCAGAGACAAAGTGACCTTTCTAGAATGGCTGGTTCCTGGGCTGGTGCTGCCCCCTGCTGTGCACAGGGGGGTACACACTTACCCATCCCTTATCTGGGAAACTTCCAGAAAGATGTTACTCATCCCCCCCCCCCACTTGCTCTTTATTTAAATGCATGCTGGGGACGGAGGGCGCTGGCTGGCACTGCTGGGCAGAGGCCCCTGGCAGGAAGTTAATTTCTTATTAACGTTGAGGGGAATGTCTCCACGGAGCAGCGCTGCCTGGCCAGGCTTCACCAGGACTCCTGGCAATTCAAATATTGGAGATCGGCACTGAAGCATGATGCTCGGCCGCCCTCACCTGGTGCCTGGCTTAGCAAATGTCTCAGGAGTCCACAGAAAATTCCTGACATCCCAGAGGCTGCCGCCCCTGGTGAAAAATTCTGCTGAGGCTGACAGGTGACACTGACAAGATTAAAACAAAACAAACCAAATCCTGCTGTAGTCTGTCACCGTGAAACAGGACGATGTGGGGCCTTCCCAGAGCCCCTGGCTGCTCGGGGACCAGCCGCCTCTGTCACGATGACAGCCCCCTCTGGCCATCCCCTTGGGAGAGGCATTGCCCAGCGCTCAGAACTGTCCCTTCCCTCCCGTACTCCTGACCCCTCTTTGCAGGGACCCCCTGCTTCTCAAATCATTAGATGGCATTTTAACAAACCCCGCTCCGTGCCACCCTTTGATTCTCTCTGAGTGTCTCTATCTCTGGCTCTCTCTGTGTGTCTGTCTGTGTGTCTGTCTGTCTGTCTGTATGCCAGTCTGTCTGTCTGTATGCCAGTCTATCTGTCTGTCTGCCTCCCATCCTCTTCAACTCCACCTCGGCACCTGTCTTCAGGGCTGACATTTCTTTCCCTGGCTCTCGTCAAGGGACCCTTTGGCTTGGTCTCAAGCCTCATTATTTTTTTCAAGCAAACTCTGGCTGACTTCCTCCTGGGTGGTGCTTGTTCCTCAGCTGAGCCGATCTCACAGCCTCAGCCAAGGTTTCCCGGGAGGCCCTGGCCCCCGAACCCGACCTTGGACGATCAGGTCCATCCCTTATCTCTAGCCCCCCCCGCTTCTGCCTCCTTCCAACCCACATTTTACAGAGACCCATTCTGCAAGTTCTGGTTTAGGTTCTAGGATGCTGAACCTTGGCTCTTTTCTCTAATGCTGGGAGTCCCATGGGCAAATGGAACTCTTTATATCTCTCTACCTAGTTGTAGGAAGGAAAGGAGAGCTGGGAAGGGAAGAGAAGGAGAGGCCAGGCTCTGAGTTCTCCAGTTTCCAGCACATGTAGCTGGAAAGCCATCTTCCATAGTACAAGGCATTATGGATGTACCCTGATTATATGCCAGTCCCAAACAAGGGTTCTCAGCCTCACAACTCTAGAGCCTGCCTAATTCTTTGTTCTGGAGGCCTGTCCTGTGCAGATATGTTTAGCTTCAGCCCTGACCTCTGACATTAGATGCTGATGACAGGCTCAAAGGGTGATGACAGAAAGTCTCCACTGAACATGGGGTACTAAATCACCCATGGCTGAGACCCACTGGGCTCCACAGTGGTCCCAACCCCCGCTTTACCTACTTGGTACTATGTTGCTTAACTTTTTTTCTTTTTCTTTTTGTCGGTCGTGGGGCTTGAACTCTGGGCCTGGGCACTGTCCCTCAGCTCTTCAGCTCGAGGCGAGCGCTCTACCACTTGAGCTACAGCGCCACTTCCGGTTTTCTGGTGGTTTATTGGAGATAGGAGTCTCACAGTCTCTCCTGCCCAGGCTGGCTTTGAACCGCGATCCTCCGATCTCAGCCTCCTGAGTAGCTAGGATTACAGGCGTGAGCCACCAGCGCCCGGCATGTTGCTTAACTTTTAAGACTCCAAAAGGTGTGTGTGGGGGTGGGGTGGGGAGAAAGGTTGGGTCAGGGGAAATTAAGGGGGCTGTCCAGCTTGGTCTATTCAGGGGTTCATTTCTGGTTCCTTTTACCTTCCTACATATATATTTCTTTGAACGTATCCAACATGTATCCACATTTATCATGTGGGCAGCAGGGCGGATGTGGTCACGCTGTCTGCAGTGTTTAGTCCTTAAGAACATCTATTCCTGCCTGTGCAGCTCTGACCCCAGGGGCTGGGCAAGTGACCTGGAGGGAGAGGACTGGCCAAGTATTCTTGTGCCTCCCCTGGCTGAGCATTGTTGAGGAATGGGTACAGGCTCCAGTTTTAGCTACTGAGGCAAGAGGCGGCCAGGGCTCCCAGGAGCACTTGCTTCCACCGCAGGGGTGTTTGATCTTCACCCCTTCTTCCTTGTGATGGTGATGCATGTGATGTAAACCGTGCTGTCACCAGCTGGCACCCAATGGGAGCATGAAGCTACTGCTCAAGATGGCAGAGCTAAGAGTCAGAAGAACCTGGGTCACTGGGGACATGGCGGAGCCTCTGCAGCTTTCTGTCCCTGGAATTGCGGGGACTTTGTTCTGGGGGAGCCTGTTATCGCTGGAAATTCTCACAAGGCATTGCTCAGTAAGGATGGCGGGCAGGAGAGCAGGTGGCCTATATACCCTCTCCCAGCTCTGGGTCTCACCATTGCCTCTGCTTTTCCTGCTATGTGCGGTATGTCAGGTGGACTGCTTCCCTAAAATCCTTGCTGGGGATGCAACATGTCCTGGGCACATTGGAAAAGACTCTTCCTTTTCCTTCTCTAGGTCTAATCCAGGATCAGCTGATCTTAAAACTATAAAAACAAACAAACATTTTTTTTCTGGGGAAAAAAAAGGATGACTCTAAATTGCAAGCCAAATAACGTAACAGCGTTCAAAGTGGCACCTGCAGTTGGGCCGAACTAACCTAATTCGATATCAAAGCAACAAGGAAGTATTTTAATTATCTCATTCTCATAATGGGAGAAGAAACTAGTACCATGGGAGGTAAACACCCCGAGCCACCAGGTTTTCATGTAAATTACAACGCTCAACTTGAGCTGACAAGGAGCAGGGACGCATCTTCCTGCTTCATGGGGTCCCCCGATGTGTGGCCTTTTACTGGAGTCATAAAAAAAAGGCAGTAAATTACGAAGGGGCTGTAAAAACATCATCAGAACTGGCTAGGATCAACCACAAGGAGGCAAGTTTCCAGCCAAAGCCGTAAACATGAGGGAGGGATAAACAGCCAAGAGCTAGAGTCTTCTGGGGTTCAAGGCTTCTGGCGGGCAGAAAGTAGATGACTCATCTGAAAGAAGAGAATGACACTCAGAGCAAGAAGAACAGAGAGACAGAATTGGAGTGGAGGGCTTTCCTGCATAGAGGCCCCCCCACCCTTTCTTGGGTGGGGAGCCCCGGAGGCTGGGCCAGGCCGGGAGGAGTCTGTGCTGGCTTGGGAGCTACCTTGGCTGAGATGCCCACTTCATTGGCAACACAGCTGACACTTCCTTGAGCTGTTATGTACCAGAGTCTGGAGCTGGGGTAGTGGACAAAGAGTCCTTTCCTCATGGTCTTTGTGGAGAAGAGAGAGAATGTGATCAAGGGCCCCGAGGCCACACAAAGTATGAGGACCATGCAACACCAGGAGCCACTGAGGGGACGTGCTGGGAGCAGACTCCAGTCCATCCCTGAGTCTTCTGCAGGCATGGGCCGGCTGGACTTGGGCCACAGGTGGCTCCCTGCCCTCAGTTCTCCCAAGAAACTCATAATGATGAGCTCTGCTTGAGAGCAGAGGAAAAGGACTCAGAGAAGCCAGGAGACTTGCTCTGATCATGGTTCCACATGACAGTGCCAGTCCCTGAACTCAGAACGATCTCCTTCTGCTCCGTTAGCCTGGCTCCAATACTAGACCCAACCATGGCTCAGATACTTGACTTCTGCGTTGGCTGGATCGTCTATTTCCCGATCAAGAAGATTTAGGCTCGAGACTACAGAGAGAATTCTGCTGAGAAGCACAAACCCTGGGATTCAAAGTTCTCAAGGTGACCTCCCCAGTAAGACAGTCCCCTCTGGGTCCCCTCCTGGGGGGCCGAGGGAGGGATTATCAGGGAAAGATGCTGCTCTAAGATTTGAGAACCTCATCAGCTTTGAGGCCTTATCTGCTCTGCTGACATGACACGTGCAGCGGTCCTCTAATCTTCAGGGGAGGACGTGCGAGACCCCAGTTAATGCCTGAAATGACAGCTAGTTGTGCAGGACCCTGTGTGTGTGTGCTGAACCCGTCCCCTGCCCCCCCCTGCCCCGTGTCCCAGGCATTGCCACACAGCCCAGGGGATTCCACCCTTTCATAGTTACTGCTGGTGCCTCCTTTGCCGGGCTATGTTTGGACCCTTAGTAATCTAAGAAAATAAGCACGATCCAAACACAGCACCACCACAGCCACCAAGACAGCAAGATAGACAAAGGCTCTGGGTGGAGCATGGATGAGTGTACAGTAGGGAACTTCTGTCCTGGATGGAATGGAGCAGAATGGCTGAGATTTCTTCAGAATTCCCCAGAAAGAAGGTCCAGAGCCAGTTCCAGCAGGGGGGTGAGGATACTTTCACAGTCTTCCTGGAAGGGCTGGTGAGCTCCTGGACTTTTCCTCCACTCCCACCTGATTCTTTGCCACCAGGTTTTGGTGTTCTTTTCTCTCCTATCCCATTAGTGTTGGAGAGGGGGAGTGGTGGATGAACCTGGGATGTTTAAGGACAGATTCAAGGAGTTCTTCAGCTCTGACCAAGTGCATGGATCAGGATGCTGCGGGGCTAGAGATGAAGTTCAAGGTCACCACAGCAGCCAGTGGCTCCCAGTAACCACATTTCCCACAGAGGAGGGGCTAATACAATGAAAGGAGCAGCTGTGGCCACCTCTACCCTGAGAGCCCAACCCTCCACGACTTAGGGGGTGCCCCACTGTGGGTGACACCTGTATCCTGGCAAGACTGAGTCAGAAGAAAAACTGAGCCGGATGCCAGTGTCTCACACCACCTGTAATCTCAGCAACTCAGGAGGCCGAAATATGAGGATCACAGTTCAAAATCTGTCTGGGCAGGAAAGTCTTTAAGACTCTCCAATTAAGCACAAAAGAGTCAGGAGCAGAGCTGTGGCTCACAGGGTTGAGTGCTACCTTCGAGTATAAATGCTAAATGGACAGAGCCCAGGCTCCAAGTTCAAGCCCTGCACCAGCACACACATACGCACAAAAAGACAGATTTATAATAAGCCGTCTTACTTTATAGAGCCCCAAATACTTGTATCAACAGCAAGCTTGCTTATAACCGGCTCCACTTGTCTCTCTCTGCCACAGAGTGTATCGTCCTGTTTTATTGCTTTATTTTCTAGTTGCTCCCAAGTTCACCTCTCCCCATTTCTACTGCAGTTGTCACCCTGTGGGCTGTGTCTCATCGCTCTCTCCCCTTCACCCTTTTCCTCTCTGCCTGCTGGTGCCCCACCTCAACCCACGCACACCTGGCTCCTTGGGACACTCCTCTCTCCCTTCCTGTGGATTTAATTTTTTTTATTTTCTTTTTTTTAAAATTTTATTTTATTTGTGAACATACTGTACAGAGGAGTTACAATTACATGGACAGGATAATGCGTACATTTCTTACCAAGCATTGCAGCCTCCTCCTTTGTTTACCCTTCACATCCCTTCCCAACCTCCCCCCTCCCCCCTTGGTGCTTGAACTCAATGCCTCACTCTATCACTTGAGCCATAGCACCTCTTCTGGCTTTTATTTTTTTTCAGGGGCGGGGGTGGAGTTTAGTGGAGATAAGAGTCCCACAGACTTTCCTGCTTGTTCTGGCTTTGAACCATGATCCTCAGATCTCAGCTTCCTGAATAGCTAGGATTAGGAGCCACCCATGGCTGGGCCCCTCCCATATTTTAGGAAGCAACAGGAAAGAGCCCCTGGAGAAGGACCTCTGTCCAGGTCTGCTCTGACCCCTTCCTGGCCTACAGCTCTGTTTTTCAGCACTCTGGACAGCACCCCCTTCCCTTGAACACATTTGGTCTCAGAACCAGGCAGCCCCATGCAGAGCCCTTCGGAGCCTGTGTCTTCCTGCTTCGTCTCAGTGTTTCCAGTCTTACGATGTGAACTCCCAAAGGGTTCCTAGCCTCCACAACTACCCAAGACTCAGGCTCAGTAACAGAGCAAGCCGTGTGGGAAAGAAGAAGAAGAAAAAAAAGAGAGCGATTTTAATTTCCAAGTTCTGTCGACATTCACCCCGTGTTCTCAAGGTTTATATAAACAGAACGCCCTGCTTGCAATATCACTTTGAATTCTGTGCGTGCGATTGTGCTGCTAATAGGCTGCTGTTCTAGTTTCTCCCAGCAACGTGAGCCTTTGTGTTTTTAATATTCAGAGGCACAAGGAAGCAAGAAAATTATAGCTGGGAAGCCCGGCCTCAGTTAGTTCTTCATCTTCCAACTTAAATTTGGCTGAATGGATGGAAATGTGTTCTTTTTAAAAGGGTGGTGAATGGGAATAATAATCTCTTGCATTTACAAAACACTGGGTATTTTCCAAGCCTTCTCACATTCATTATCTTGTTAGATCTCCCCAGAAATCCCATCCAGAACATCCCACAAACAGCTATTAGAAGGGCTGGATAGGAATATAGGGCAGGTCTCAGGCAGCCTTTTTGGCAGAGGGAGAAACTGAGGCTGAGGAGGGGGAAGTGACTGGATCAGGGACCCTCTGTGATGGGCGGGGCTGGCCAGGCAGTGGCGATGCTGGCCACGCCTCCGCCTCCTTTCCCGTCCTCCCCTCCTCATGTCCACACCGTGGCCTTCATCCTTTCCCCTCACCAAGTGGCCATGAGAACTCCTCATGGGTCCAAAAGACAAGGGGGGATCCCCCTGGGGTGGTAACTGTCCTTATGGAGGGCTGATTTTTGCGCCACAAAATGCGCAGGCTCTTCGAAGTGCATTATCTCTTGACATCTCTGAGGATGTTTTCAGTCCCATTCTACAGGTAAGCAAACTGATGTTCAGATGAGTCTAGAGAGTCAGCATCGGGCCTGCTCCCACGTGCAAGCAGCCAGCTCCTGAGCTTCCTGTCACCTGACAGTTTTCAGCATCAGGTGGGGTGAGGCCTGCCTTTCCCTTCTTGTCAGCGGTCGGATTCTTCCCTCTGTTGACTGCTCTGGGGATGTGGGCCTGACATCCGGGTCCCGGGGCTTTCCTCCTCAGCCTGGTATTGGCTTTGCTCATTGTGCCTGGCTCAGACCTTCACACTGCAGGACAACCACCACAGCCAACGGGCTGTGCTGCAGGTGAATGAGTGAGTGGACGTGATCAGTGGGGGAGGAATGGATGAGGAAAAGGGCCTGGCTTGGCAGAGGTGAAGGGCGGGGTGAAGCAGTAAGAGACAGCAGCAGTCAAGAGCTTGTAACCCCTGCTCTGGCCCAGAGCACCGGCCCTTGAGCAGCACTAACAACCCCACACAGCAAGGCTGGATCCGCCGGGGGGGGGACTTCTGGGGGTCAAGGTGGGAGGGGGGAGGGCAGGGAGGCTGGTGGCTCGCCAGAGGAGTTGATTTGATGCCCATGTCTAGCCCGGCTGGGCGGCGGTGGATCGCTCTGGGATCTGACTCTGGAGGCGATGCCATTCACAGGTTCCTGCAATGTGTTACCCCGAGGAACCACAAACACCCTCAAGCGGGTTGGGGAGGAGCCTGGGAGACATTTTATGACTGGTGTCTTTGTGGGGCCTTCAGCACCCCAGTGCCAATGGGCTGGCTCTGGTCACCGTCATCTATCTGGGAAGTTATTTCGGAAGGTCGCACGGTGACTCGATTGTCATTATGTACAAACTCTTTCAATTCTCTCTAAGAGAGTTGGTTCTGGCATCGATGAATCTTCATCTCTTCTTTTTAGGTGTCTCTCTGTCTCTGGAGTCTCTTTTTGTACGTGCAGCAAAAAGACAGCCAGAAATAGGTGACTCAGTGTCCTGGGAAACTCCACACCAAAGCTGTGACAGAGGGGTTTGGGACACCAGGCACGAGCCCCTGGGGCCCTCTGTGGGGACAGGGGCAGGGGGACCGGCTCTGAGCACTACCCCCTCTGACCTCAACCCAGCTGTGCACTCAAACTTCCCTGGACACAGCCTGGACCTTTACTGGAATCCTCCTCCTCCGAGCCCATGTCCCCCACCGCTTCGGGTCCAGCCTGCCCCAGCACACATTGCTCTCTGCCCACCGAGCATCCGTGACTCCTGAGCCCCATCCTTCTGGATCTGGCTGAACCCCCAATGCTTCTCTAGACCCCAGCCCTGGCTTCCACCCACAGGGACCACCTGGGCTGGCATGGGGGCTCTCTAAGGTATGTCTATCATGCCTGGCCGAATCTTCTCATCAACCATGCTGCCCCACTTCCTGTCAGCTCGGCCCAGAGCCATCTCCAAGGAGTGGGGAGAGCACCCAGCTCTTCACGCCTGCCTCAGGTGGGCTCAGACCCGGGGATTGCGGGGGATGGGAGACCCAACTCAGTGGTGGACTGCTGTGTGCCTCTGGCAACTCGTTCCTCTGACCCAGCCCTGTCCCTGGACTCTGAGGCCCTGCTTAGCGCATTCAGCCAGGGCCCCAGACCCTGACTGTGCAGGCGGCCAAGGGAGGCGTTTGCCATAGGCACAATGTTTAAAAGGGTACAAAAACCCTAGTAAAAAAAAAGTAATGCCTGCCAGGGGCCGGTGGCTCACGCCTGTAATCCTAGCTACTTGGGAGGCTGAGATCTGAGGATCAAAGCCAGACCAGGCAGGAAAGTGTGTGAGATAGATTCTTATCTCCAATAAACCACTAGAAAACCGGAAATGGCTTGGCTCAACTGGTAGAGCGCTAACCTTGAGCTGAAGAGCTAAGGGACAGCGCCCAGGCCCAGAGTTCAAGCTCCACGACCCACAAAAAAAGAAAGAGCGTGAATGTACGTTGTGGACAGGAAGGGGAGCTTCAGTACCGCATGGCAACCCGCTCAAGGTCAAGCCAAGGTGAACATCAGGCTGAAATCCAGGAGATCTGACTCGGGCTCTAAGTTCTCATGGCTTTGCCAAGGTCACCAGGACATGTGGTAACAGCCGAGTTCTTGGTGCCCTGGCCATCTGCGCGGCGGCCTGGCTGAACCATCTAGCTGTGGCTCTGCAGAGCGAGGCTGGGGCCCCGGGGAGGGCCGGTGGCCCTGAGCATCCCCAAGGGACCACCAGGCTGGGCCTGAGTTCGCCACCTTCCCGCTGCTGCTCTGCTCGCCCTTCCGAGGGGCTTTGATTTGCTGTTAACCCAAACCCGAGCGGAGCCTCATGAATCATTCACCAAGGTGCGGCAAGGAGATCATTATTTTGAGCGTTGAGTGTCAAGAAAACAGTGTCTGACGGGTAAACATGATGTCTGATGACAGAACAGCCGATGGGCCGACCCAGCTGCCGGGCACCTGCCACGCTGCTGGGAATTTTTAAACATTGAGAAAAAATAAGATCCAACCCACCCCAGGCTTGGGGAAGAGCAGCTGCTCATCACAAATCCCTGTGGGGGGAGAAACGCAGGTGTGTGGGGGACGGGTGTAGGAGGGAGGGGGAGGAGCAGGGCAGAGAGAGCATGTCCCAGGAGCCTGGTGGTCTGTCCTCCTAAGGGACGTGACTCAGTGTCACTCCCAGCCCTGTGGGAGGCTGCCTCTGCAGTCCCCAATGTGAGCCTGTCCGTCCAACAGCTCCTGCCCTCCCTGTGTCTTGGAACCTGCCAGTAGAAGGTCATTCTGGAAAAGCCCAGCAGGACCGATGGCCCCATCATTCCCCCTGGACACCCTGAGTCACGGCCTCTTTGCCGGGGGCCTTCATGTCCTGCCATAGGCAGGACCTGTGGCTGGCCGCAGCCCCAAGGCCCTTCAGGGCTTCTGGTGATGTCGAAGCCACTTTCCAGCAGATGACAGGTTGTCGATAGCCTCACTACCTGCATTATTTAAGCAGAACAAGGTGAGCCTTGGCTGCGCCCTTGAGCTCGGATCAAATTGATGGCCAGTGTGGAAGCTACAAGCAATTAGATTTTCCAAAGAGAAAGAAACAGCAAGGGAACTGTGATAGCCCAGGGCAGGCCTTGCTGGCAGAGGGGGCCTCGCTCCCTTCCCTGAGGGACGATGGGCTTGACGCTCATCGGCCTGGAGCCTCGGCTTCTCTCTCAGGCCTTGTCTTGCCATCTTGGGTCCTGGCTCTTTGTGGAAGAGCTGGGTGCCCAGGACATGTCCCTGCTTTCAGAGGAGGCCCTGTGCTGAGCAGCCCCTCTTCCCCTCCCCTGAACTAGGTCAGGAGGCCCTGTCCTGGCTCTGACCAATTCCTGCAGGGATGCTAGCGCCACCTTCTTGCTCCCCTGTTGGTTACCCTCTGTTGGGTGCCCTCCATCAGGTATATGCAAGGGGAGATCCCTGAGAGCTAAATCAGCATTGGGGGCAGAGAGTGCGTGCATCACAGGTGGTCAGCAAAGGCAGAGCAGGGGTCCCGCAGCCCCTTCAGCCAACTGTGGGGGGGCCTGAGAGGAAGCACCACAACCCAGAAATAGAGAGACCCTCTGAGGCTGTCCAGCCTTGCCCTCTGCAGACCCACCACACCTTCAAGCACACTCCATGCGCTCTTCCTCCTGAACCCTTCAAGGGATCCAGGTCTTGCTCTCCCCTGCAACACCACCCATCATCAAACCAGACTACTACAGAGTTGTTGCTTAACAACTGAACCCAAATTTGATCCTTTAGGGAATCTACCATGATTTTGTTTTCTGGGTTCCACAGAGGATAGGATAGCCCTTTGAAGATTCAAAGAAAAATTTATGAACTCATCAATTTACATATCTATCTAAACCTCTGTTCATTGACCTACCCACTCATCTACTGAATCCATCCATTCATCCATCCATCCACCCATCCATCCATTGATCTACCTACTCATTTGTCTATTTATCCATATATCTACCCATCCATCCATCCATCCACCCACCCACCCAACCAACCATCCATTGATCCACCTACTCATTAGTCCATCTATCCATCTACCCATCCATCTACCCATCATTCATCCATCCATCCATCCACCCACCATCCATTGATCCGCCTAGTTGTTTGTCCATCTATCCATCCATCTACCCATCCATCTACCCATCATCC
>NW_012267222.1:4268248-4274353 GCF_000151885.1 Dipodomys ordii | reverse complement strand
AGCCTCAGAGCCGATCGGACTCCAGCCACTCAAGACCCACATTCTCCAGTGGGGGCAGCACTGAGCCTCAGAGCCCATCGGACTCCAGCCACTCATTCGGGACGCTGACACATGCAGAGCTGAAGGAGGCAGAGGCAGCCAGAGAGGAGGAAGGATTTTCTCTCTGTCCTGAAGGCCACTGCTCTAATCTGGCTTTCGTGCCTCACCCCTGACCCCAGCCTCCTGACTGGTTCCCAGACTTTAGGCCAGGCCCTCCCACCAGACTCTCCTTGTGAGTCCAGCTCACTGGCCTTTCGGGGTCCTTTGTTTCCTGTGACCCAGCCTCAGCCCTGATGTCAGAGCCTCCGTGATGGGCCCAGTCCGCCGCCCGACCCCTCCCAGGGGCCCGTCACAAGCCCCTCACTTCTGACATCACGGCCACTTTGCCGGCTCTGCCCCCTCAGAAACAAGGTATTCGGAAACACAGAAGCACCAGCCTTGCTTTAAAGAGAGAACAGGATGCATTCCTTACCTCAAGAATTAGCACCTGCTCCCCCAAATGAAAGGGTCCACTCAAAACATAAACAGAACCAGGAACTTAAGTGTAATGGCACCCAGTCATTGAGAGCAAAGAGAAACACCTCTCTTCCTATAACTTGAAGCCAGATGCCCTCCTTGATCAGATAAAGACCCCCAGATGTCAAAGAACTCTGTGTCTCTCCCTTTGAGAGCACCCACATTCTGTTAGCATATGTCTCCTCCTTTCTGTTATCTGCCTGTCTGCTTGCCTGCTTGCTTACTCAATAAAGTGTTGCCAAATTTTCTGACCGTTGTGACATGTCCAGAAATTCTTATTCCGCGATCGAAGTTGAGGATTCTAAGTGAAGAGTCCCTACGTTTAGAGGGAAACTTCACAAACCTGGAGACACTTCCCACACACCTCGCTTAAACCTAATTTCTGGTGTTGTATCCTGTAGAAAGGAGCTGTGTACCAAGATGATTTCTCACAAAAGGCTGGGTTGGCACTCTACCACTTGAGCCATGCTTCCAGCCTGGTTTTTTGCTGTTTATTTTGGAGATGGGGATCTTGTGGACTTTTCTTCCTAGGCTGGCTTCAAGACTCAATCCTCTGATCTCAGCCTCTTGAATAGCTAGGATTATAGGCTTGAATCACCAGTGCTCAGTCTTTCTCTCCTATCTCTCTCTCTTCTCTCAAAAACATTTTTTTGGGGGGAGGACTGGGTAGGGGGACAGGGGGAGGCTGGGAAGGGATGTGAAGGGTAAACAAGGGAGGAGGCTGCAATGATTGATAAGAAATGTGCTCATGGGGCTGGGAAGGTGGCTCAGTGGTAGAGCGCTTGCCTTGCATGCCTGAGGCCCTGGGTTTGATTCCTCAGCACCACATAAGCAAAAAGAAAAAAGCCAGAAGTGGCGCTGTGGCTCATGTGGTAGAGTGCTAGACTTGAGCTGAAGAGCTGAGGGACAGCGCCCAGGCCCAGAGTTCAGGCCCCATGACCGGACCCCCCCCAAAAAAAAAGAAATGTGCTCATTATCTTGCCCATGTAATTGTAACCCCTTTGTACAGTATGTTCACAATAAAAAATAAAAAAATATGTAAATTAAAAAACAAAAAAACATTTTTTGTCAGTACTGGGGATTGAACTGAAAGCCTTGAGCTTGCTTGGCAAGTGTTCTGCAGCAAAAACCCCATTTCCAGTCCTTAGTCTCCTCATGTCTGCACATGTACATGATGCACGCGCGCGCGCGCGCACACACACACACACACACTTTGGCCGGGAGACCCACAGCTCTGTGGCCCTGTTTGTTTTGCAGTCTCCCTGTAACTGCCTTGAAGCTGCGAAAGCAGACTCTGGGCTGAGGGCCTTGGCACAGGCCCAGGGTAACTGGGACATCCGCGTTTGCAAAGCAAGCGTTTGGGAAGTGTGAAGGAATCTGAACAGTGCCGCTCAAAAACTGTGTTTAAACTTCACAGAGAATGTTCTGTTTAGCGTGGGGGCGGCGGAGTCCCTTTGGAAGAAACACTCACTTGGTATTTGCTTGCAAACCCGGTTGCCATGGTGCTGCCCAGAATGGCCGGCACTTCATTCTGCCGCGCGTCAGGATGCCTCCTCTGCCGAGGGAAAGAGACAGGAAAAGGCAGCGCTGACAAAGTGCGTCTCGGGGTCCGGGGGGCGGTGCCTCTCTCAGCTGCTCTTTGCGCTTCCTTCGATGTCTGAGAGCAAGCAGGAGGCTGGGGTGATGGTAGGGGCTCCGGCTTAGCCACTTACAGTGGTTGCCTTGAGTGGGACACAGCCAATCAGAGAGAGAGGTCCCCCTTCCACTAACCTCATAGGCTGTTCATTCATCTATCACCTGCAATTCATTCACTCACTCACTCACTCACTCATTCATTCAACAGCTATCTTTCAAGAGCCACAGGGTGCCAGGGACTGGTCTAGGTTTGGAGTCTGCCATGAATAAAACTAAAGCTCAGCCCGCAAAGAGACAAACTATGATGACCCGCAGAAGGTGGTCTGGGGCAGTGTTAGGTATCATGTTGGGGTGGAGGGTGAGGCGGAGGCCAGCTCTTCTGGTGAGTTTTGGGAAGGTCCTGGGGAAGGAGCTGGAACTGACTGAAGCAGAAGTGAGAAGTTATGGGGGGAGGGGAGAAGGTATGCGGGGGAGGGAAGATGAGGGGGAGGGGGTGTGAATTCAGGAGCAAAAGGCCCAGGCTCTAGCGGGGACAAAGAACTAGGGTAGAAGGCTGGAAGTGGTGGCTCACAACTGTCATCCTAGCTGCTCACAAAGCTGGCTTCTGAGGATCAGGGTTCAAAGCCAGACTGGGCAGGAAAGTCCATGAAACTCTTATCTCCAATAAACCACCAGAAAACTGGAAGTGGCGCTGTGGCTCAAGTGGTAGAGCGCTAGCCTTGAGCTGAAGAGCTGAGGGACAGCACCCAAGCCTACAGTGCAAGCCCCACAAAATATATATATTATATAAACAAAGCTCTGGGTCAAGGCTCAGGCCCTGAGTTCCAACTCCAGTACCAGCACAAACAAAACAGCGCAAATCCTCAGGAAAACAGATGAGAAATGAAAACAAAACAGAGCAAAACCCAGGGCCGTGGCCTGGCGGGGAGGGGAAGGGCCGATTGGGGCTGAATTGCAGCATGACAACGCGATGTCTATCTTGCTCCCTCAGCATCTGGCTGGCATGAGGCCCAGAGAAGAGCTCAGTAAATATTTGTGGAATAAGTGAACCGGTCTAGGAACACGTTAATGTTGAATGAGCCTCCCCATTGAACTGAAGATTCAATCTCTCCTTGGAAAGAACATCTTAGCATGGGAGAACCAATCGCCGGGAAGCTCCAACACCACCGCCAAGAAGCTGCACTGAAGACACACCATCTCACCCATCAAAGAGGAAGCCACCCGAGGTCCTGGTATTTTGGGAGAACAATCTTTTTGTTGTTGTTGGTGGTGGTTATTTGTTGGATAAGGGAAGAAAGGAAGGGGTTGTGATCAAGTCTGTTGTTTTCAGTAACAGATCCTAGTTCTGGAATGAAAATAAGAAAGATGTGTCATCTTGCCTGAAGCTAGATGATATAAAGACCTTGCCTGTGGAGTCAGACTCACCCTCCTCCCTCCCCTTCCCACTCATCCCAGCCTCTGAACTGCTGTGTGCTCTTGGGCCAGTGACTTAACAGCCACTGGCAACGTGGTGAGGATTAAGAGAGAGATCATGGCTGGTCCTCAGCAGAACAAGTCACTGATTAATGAATGTAAGGAGAAACCAATCCCTGACTGCCTCTGGGTTCACACACTAGATGAGCAAGCTGAGCTTTACAGAGCATTTTACAAAATTTGTCCTTGATGTGTGTTTGTGTGTGTGTGCGCGTGTGTGAGTATTGGGGCTTAAACTCAGGGCCTAGGCATTGTCCCTTAGCTTGTTTTCTCAAAGTTGGGATTCTACCACTGGAGCCACAGCTCTACTTCTGGCTCTTTGATGCTTAATTGGAGATCAGAGTCAACTGGACTTCCCTCCGCAGGCTGGTTTTGCAACCATGATCCTCAGCTCTCAGCCTCCTGAGTAGCTAGGATTACAGGCGTGAGCCACCAGAGCCCAGCTTTGGATTTTGTCTTTAGCTCCTAACGCTGTTTGACAGCTTGTTCTGTAAAAGCGAAGGTTGGCTGAGGCTACAAAGTCACATGAGGTCACCCAGTGAAGACGCCCGACTCTCTTCTTGGCGCAATGTCTCCGCAGGCAGAAGGGAGCCAAGATGTGGCAGAGAGGAGCTAGTGAGTGGGACTTGGCATCAACCACAGCCCAGAGACAAAGTGACCTTTCTAGAATGGCTGGTTCCTGGGCTGGTGCTGCCCCCTGCTGTGCACAGGGGGGTACACACTTACCCATCCCTTATCTGGGAAACTTCCAGAAAGATGTTACTCATCCCCCCCCCCCACTTGCTCTTTATTTAAATGCATGCTGGGGACGGAGGGCGCTGGCTGGCACTGCTGGGCAGAGGCCCCTGGCAGGAAGTTAATTTCTTATTAACGTTGAGGGGAATGTCTCCACGGAGCAGCGCTGCCTGGCCAGGCTTCACCAGGACTCCTGGCAATTCAAATATTGGAGATCGGCACTGAAGCATGATGCTCGGCCGCCCTCACCTGGTGCCTGGCTTAGCAAATGTCTCAGGAGTCCACAGAAAATTCCTGACATCCCAGAGGCTGCCGCCCCTGGTGAAAAATTCTGCTGAGGCTGACAGGTGACACTGACAAGATTAAAACAAAACAAACCAAATCCTGCTGTAGTCTGTCACCGTGAAACAGGACGATGTGGGGCCTTCCCAGAGCCCCTGGCTGCTCGGGGACCAGCCGCCTCTGTCACGATGACAGCCCCCTCTGGCCATCCCCTTGGGAGAGGCATTGCCCAGCGCTCAGAACTGTCCCTTCCCTCCCGTACTCCTGACCCCTCTTTGCAGGGACCCCCTGCTTCTCAAATCATTAGATGGCATTTTAACAAACCCCGCTCCGTGCCACCCTTTGATTCTCTCTGAGTGTCTCTATCTCTGGCTCTCTCTGTGTGTCTGTCTGTGTGTCTGTCTGTCTGTCTGTATGCCAGTCTGTCTGTCTGTATGCCAGTCTATCTGTCTGTCTGCCTCCCATCCTCTTCAACTCCACCTCGGCACCTGTCTTCAGGGCTGACATTTCTTTCCCTGGCTCTCGTCAAGGGACCCTTTGGCTTGGTCTCAAGCCTCATTATTTTTTTCAAGCAAACTCTGGCTGACTTCCTCCTGGGTGGTGCTTGTTCCTCAGCTGAGCCGATCTCACAGCCTCAGCCAAGGTTTCCCGGGAGGCCCTGGCCCCCGAACCCGACCTTGGACGATCAGGTCCATCCCTTATCTCTAGCCCCCCCCGCTTCTGCCTCCTTCCAACCCACATTTTACAGAGACCCATTCTGCAAGTTCTGGTTTAGGTTCTAGGATGCTGAACCTTGGCTCTTTTCTCTAATGCTGGGAGTCCCATGGGCAAATGGAACTCTTTATATCTCTCTACCTAGTTGTAGGAAGGAAAGGAGAGCTGGGAAGGGAAGAGAAGGAGAGGCCAGGCTCTGAGTTCTCCAGTTTCCAGCACATGTAGCTGGAAAGCCATCTTCCATAGTACAAGGCATTATGGATGTACCCTGATTATATGCCAGTCCCAAACAAGGGTTCTCAGCCTCACAACTCTAGAGCCTGCCTAATTCTTTGTTCTGGAGGCCTGTCCTGTGCAGATATGTTTAGCTTCAGCCCTGACCTCTGACATTAGATGCTGATGACAGGCTCAAAGGGTGATGACAGAAAGTCTCCACTGAACATGGGGTACTAAATCACCCATGGCTGAGACCCACTGGGCTCCACAGTGGTCCCAACCCCCGCTTTACCTACTTGGTACTATGTTGCTTAACTTTTTTTCTTTTTCTTTTTGTCGGTCGTGGGGCTTGAACTCTGGGCCTGGGCACTGTCCCTCAGCTCTTCAGCTCGAGGCGAGCGCTCTACCACTTGAGCCACAGCGCCACTTCTGGTTTTCTAGTGGTTTACTGGAGGTAAGAGTCTCATGGACTTTCCTGCCCGGTCTGGCTTTGAA
>NW_012267222.1:4229544-4268198 GCF_000151885.1 Dipodomys ordii | reverse complement strand
TCCATCCATCCATCCACCCACCATCCATTGATCCGCCTAGTTGTTTGTCCATCTATCCATCCATCTACCCATCCATCTACCCATCATCCATCCATCCATCCATCCAACCATCCACCTACCCATCCATCCATTGATCCACCTACTCCTTTGTCCATCCATCTATACATCTACCCATCTTCTATCATCCATTCACTCATTGATCAAGTGATCCAGCTACTCATTTGTCCATCCATCCACCCATCCATCCACCCATCCACCCATCATCCATCCACCCATCCACTCACGAGGTCGTACAAACACTTTGCCTATTAGCCTCTCATGAATCTGCCCCCTCATTGCCTCATCCCTCCATCCATCTACCTGCTGACACACCTGTCCTCTCTCTATCTGCCTACCCATTCAGCCACCTACCCATTCACTGCTCCTCCCATCTATCCACTCAACCAGCCATCCACACACCCATGCTCTCTTCCTTTTAGCATGTATGGAGGGCTCTTAGGAGCTGAGGTCACTCTGTGTGTTCTTAGGGCTAAGTGAGGTACCAGTCTCACCCAGCAAGCTGAGTGCTCCTGAGAGGAATGCAGTCCACATCCCAGGCCTCTGCGGTTTAACAACCCCAATTTCCTATCCAGTGGTCCCAAGGAACTCAGGCCATCCTCACCCGATCCCCTCTGTCCCAGCTGCTCCTTTAGGAGCTCAATGCCTGCATTTCATAGGCAGTGCCAGGTCTGGATAGAACCCTCCCTGGCTGGCCTACCAGAGTTGTTCTTCGGTACCTAGGGGCTGGCGAGGAGTTTTCCTCAGGGTCTGAGGCTGGGGGGCAGGGACCCCCCCATATTCTTTTTTTTTTTTGTCGGTCATGAAGCTTGACTCTCAGCCTGGGCGCTGTCCCTCAGCTCTTTAGCTCAAGGCTAGCGCTTTACCACTTGAGCCATAGTGCCACTTCCAGGTTTTTCTGCTTATGTGGTGCTGAGGAATCGAACCCAGGCTTCATGCGTGCAAGGCAAGTGCTCTACCACTGAGAACCTTCCCAGCCCCCCTCTACCCCCGCCCTTCATATTCTAACTGTCAGGAGAGGAGGAAATTCACACGCCTGGAACAGGAAAACATTTCCTCCAGGCTCTCATAGATCATGCTGGAGCTTTTCAGTGCAGCAAATCCCAGTTCACATAGGTCCCTGATGGCCTCAGTGAGGAAATTCTTTTGGCCACTTAAAAAAAAAAAAAAAAACAAATCTCAGCCTCTAAAGTCAAGGTATGCTGATGGTAATTGTTCAAGAAAATCAAATGAAAGCAGATACAGCAAGTTTCTGGTTATCAGCCATAGATTTAGGCCACTTTTCGTCATGCTGAGCCTCAAGGAAAAGATAAAAGCAAGAGAATTGATCGGAGCCTCTCCCAGGAGTGTCCCAAATTACTGGCAACCAAGTGTGTCTTAAAGGAGCCATGATCAGACCTGTGTTGTGGCCTCCGGCTCTTCACATACTACTCTTGGGGCGGGGATGGGACACAGTGGCCTTTGACCTCTGCCATCTCCTGGCTGCTTCATAGTGTCTGATGGAGGTGCTGGTCAGCTTTAGTCTGACTGGGAGGAGCTGGGGGTATGGGAGTGTTGGGGGTCTTGCTCCAGAACCTGTTTCAATGACTACACCAAATTCCTGCTCTCAGAGCCACCAGGTGACCTCCTCCCCGCTGACCAGGTGCCTTGCTGGACTCAGGCCTCCTCTCCTGGGTGGGGCCTCCTTGGCCAAAGCTGAGTCCCCAGATGGGGGTCAGAAGCCCCCCAGGGCTCAGAGCCCACAGTGTTGTCAGCAGAGGGGGGCCACGAATATCCTTCAATGGGATGGCTAGATGTCTTTTTTTGGGGGGAGCAATACTGGGGCTTGAGCTCAGGACCTGGGCTCTGTCCCTGATCTATTTTTGCTCAAGGCTAGTGCTCTACCACTTGAGTCACAGATCTACTTCCAGCTTTTTGCTGGTTCAACTGGAGATCAGAGCATCAGAAACTTTCCTGCCTGGGCTGGCTTTGAACCAGGGTCCTCAGATTTTAGCCTCTTGAGTAGCTAGGATCACAGGTGTGAGCCACCGGTGCTCAGCAAGGGTGCCTATTTGAGTAGGTCTGGAATCCAGAGACTTGATCAAACACCAGTCTAGCTGGTGTTATCTTTTTTTTTTTTTTTAAGATAAGATTAACATTGAAGTCAGTAGACGGCAGGTAAGCAGATGTGAGGTCTAAAGAGACAAAGGCCAGTCTCAGAGGATGGAAGACTGGCCAGCAGGCGGCCTTCGGATGGCTGTGTCACCAGCTCCTTCCTACTGCTCCAGTGGCTTGGCCAGACCTGTAGAATTCACTTGTCTACTTCACAGTCTTGCAAGCCAAATCCTTCAAAGGAAACTCGGCTTCCATCCGCCTCTATCCCTCAATCTCTGGCCCTGCCTCTGTCTCTCTTAGTTCTGTTTCCTCAGAGACTCCTGACTCATACCACCCCCCACCTTGAGGGAGCCTCCAGGCCCCGCCGACCCCAGGGGACAGTCTGGACCCATCCAGCTCACCACCATGTTCTCTTTTCCTTCCAGTGCAGATTTTGCAGCCAGAGTCAACAATCAATCAACCAGTCAATGGTAAGAAAACCCCACAGTGCTCCCGGCTACTGATCGAGCGCTTGTCGCATGCAGGCCACTGAGTGGATGCACCCCACGCCTCATCTAATCACCAGCCTGGGCGGGAGGGAGGCAGGGGGAGAGGGAGGAAGTGTTATGTATCTAGACAGAGTAGAAACATACGGAATCTCATAGAAGCCAATGACTTGTCCAAGGTTCAACCAAGGCTGGTAGTCAATGGAGCCCATCCTCGAGACACATGCTCAGGGGTCGGAGTCCTGTCCTGGTGCCCACTGGGCACCCTGGGGAGAGAGCAGGTCAGTGAGGCAGGAGAAAAGAGGCCCCAGAGAGGAAACAGTACCTCCCACCCCCCAGCAATAAACAAAGAAGCCAACAGCTAAAATAAGAGGGGTGAGAGATGGAGAGCCTGGTACCCAGGGCCAGGCCAGGCCTTCCACCGGCTTGCTGGAGAACCACAGCCTGTCGCAAGGGCATCGATTGCACATGCGTGCTGGGGTTCACCGAGTGTCGGTCGCTTTGCCACTGTCTCTCACAGAGAGAAACATGGGTGGGGGCTGGCAGGGGGAAAATAAAATCTAAAAAGGCCGCATCCACTTGAGCGAATCCCCCACAGCTGGCTGCCCCTCGCTGCTCCAGAAGAAGGCCATAAAGCCAGTGAGCCAATAAAAGCAAGTGGCACAGGGCTTGATGGATCTGGCTCTCCCTGGCCGATGATGGGGAGGGAAATGGAAGTTGGGGGGGGGTCCAGGGAGTTAGTGACCCTGCCCACTCATTTCCTCTCTGTGCGTGCATCAACCTCAGACTATGAGTGGCCCCTGGCGCAGGGTTGCGGTGGTGGCGGCGGCGAGTGGCTGTGGACAGCTGTGTTGCAGGTGGGGCGGGAAGGTGGATGTGTGCACAGTTCACACACAATGCACGCTGTGCAACCCATCCTCCCTTGGGCTGGGATGGGGTGGAGCCGGGCCTGAGCCGGGCCCTGGGAATGCCACAGGAATCCGTCCCTCCAACCCAGACGGCGGGAGACGGCCAGCGGAGCCCGTGTTCCTCCTGGGGCCTCTACAAATGACCCTTCTCTGACCCTTGTCTCTCTAGTGGATGGGGCGGCAACAGCAGGGAAAGGGGCCTGTGTGGAGCCTGGCTGCTGGGGGCACGGAGGGTGGAGCTTGCTCTGTCTGGGCCTCCACTGTCTCCATTTTTGAGGTGTGTGTGTATGTATTGCAAAGGCCCCGTGGGCATCCATACCGTCTGATTCTGGATCCAGAGTCTCACGGATGGCTGCATCTAGGAGCTAGGATGGGAGGCACCTGAAGCTCGAGGGAGTAAAGAATCTCCCCCCCAGTGCTCCCCCAAAACTCTAGAGGGAGTGGGGGCAGGCAGAGACTCTGTACAGCAAAGGGACTATGGTGGGTTTAGGCCTCATCGCACTGAGAATCTCAGATGTCCCTGGAGCTGCTACCTTGTCACTGCAATGCCGGAGCACAGAGAGACACTGCACCAGGACGCAAAGCTCAGGCGTCACGAGTATCACATTCAGGCTACTCCGAGCTCTGCGGTTTGGGATGGGTTTGGTGTCTCAATTTCCCCATCTCTAAAATGGGGAAGCCCATCCCAGGCTTGGCATCAACAGCCTCCTAAGGGGGCTGGGAAGATGGAGGCACTGGGGCAGGCCGAGGGGCTGGAACCGCGCCAGTCCACACAGGCCTCCTCTGTGACGCTGGATGGGATCCAACCTCTGCCTCTGGCAGAGCCTCACGAGGGAAACAGTCCCCCACCTCCTCCGCTGAGCGAAGGACCAAATGGAGGCGCTAAGTTTATACATTAATTTTGCTACAGATGGAGGAATTTAAATAGCTTTCTAAAAGGTATTTTTAAAAACTGCTTTGCAATGCTCCATTAAGAGGCTCTCTGCCTTGCTGTGGAATCTTTGAAGCTGCCCGAAATACAAGGAAAATTGCTAAAATGCAGTCGGCATTGGCTCTAAAAGGGTTTGCCAACTTGCTCCAAATAGTTAGAAAGCTAATTTGATCTGAGACGCAGGTGCTCGTTTTGATCGAGAGGATAAATGGGGTGGGGGCGGGGGGGCAAGGGGAGGCTCAGGGAAGGCAGGTCTGCCGTGGGTACTCCAAGGATACTCTTCTTTGTTTTAGCCTGAGACCAGGACTCGAATTCAGTACTGGATGCTTTTGCTCCTTGGCTGGTGCTCCACCAACTGGGCCACACCTCCAACCCTCAGGCTCCATCCTCTTGGTTTATGACTCTGCACTGGCTCTGCTGTACTTGGTTTTGAATTCTCTATTCTTCTTCCTCCTGTCCTGGCCTCTCCCAGGCCTGCCCGTGATGCCGTGGGCTCTGCGTCAGCTCCTGGCTGCTCTGCCTGACTCCAGGTCCATAGAGCGTGAGCGCGCACAGGTCAGCTGATGTATCTACCCAGAGGTCTAACAACACAAGATGGAAAGGGACCCGTGGTACCCTTCCCTGTTCTTTCTCCCAAGGACATCACTTGAAGCATCCTTCTGGATCCCTCCGATCACCTCAACTCCACACCCAAACCATTAGCAACATGCATCAACCATCAACGTCACTTCAAAATGCACCTTGACCTCTGCCCTTTGCTCCCTCCCCATGCTGTCCTGCAGTTCTGCTGTCTTTCCTTCTCCACTCCGCAGGGCCGCCTAGCTGCTCTCTAGG
Source organism: Dipodomys ordii (assembly GCF_000151885.1). NCBI lineage: Eukaryota > Metazoa > Chordata > Mammalia > Rodentia > Heteromyidae > Dipodomys > Dipodomys ordii. The sequence continues at coordinate 4,262,889 of NW_012267222.1, read as the reverse complement.
CTGGGATCCCAACCTCCTCCCAAATATCCACTTTTCCACTTCTCCACTTCTCCAATAGCAGCCAGAGGAAGCTTTTTTTTTTTTTTTTTTGGTACCAATATTGGGGCTTGAACTCAGGGCCTGGGTGATGTCCCTGAGCTTTATTTGCTCAAGGTTGGCACTCTACCACGTGAGTCCACTTGGATCTTTGGTGGTTCATTGGAGATAAGAGTTCCACAGACTTTCCTGCCTGATCTGCCTTAGAACCACAGTCCTCAGATCTCAGGCTCTCCAGTAACTAGGATTACAGGTGTGAGGCACTGGCACCGCTCAGAGGAAGCCTTGCAAGTGCATCAGTCTGAGGACCGCATTGCGTGCCCCCCCCTTCTCAGTGCCCTGGGATCAAATCCAGCTCCCTCTCCAGCCTCCCCAGGCCACGGCGGCTCCATCCTGCTCTCTCCTTGCTTGCCAGCTTGCACCTGTGTTCTCCCTCCCCTTCCCTCCAGCCTGGGTGCCTCTGCACACACTGGTTCTGAGCTCTGGCACGTTCTCCCTCAGATTCTTCCGGTGCCTCAGTGTCACCCTGCAGCGGTACTGCCTCATCTGAACCTCAGTCAGGAAAGACCCCAGAGCTCATATTGGTTCCTTTCCTTATTTGTTCTCTTGGATTGCTGGACTCCGGGAGAGCAGGGACCACAGGACTCAGCATGCCCAGGACAGGGAATCCTGTCTGCTATGAGCTTTTAGTGAATAGATCTAGATGGCTGAGTGAACGAGGGCTGGGGGCAGGCCCACACGGTCCATCTGAATCCCCCATTACACCTCACATACGGCGTCATGACCATGGGAGCTTGGGGCCTGGCCGAGCTGCATCCGGCCGATCAAGGCCTAGCTTAGAAGCCACCCGGCCCTCCTGAGATGGCCAGCAAGAGGGGAACGTGATGGTTTTAGAAGGCAGGCCGCCTCGGCCTAGCCCTCACTGATGCTATAAACATTGCCCCTCAGGGCAGGAACGCCTACCTCACAGCCTTGCCAAACCTCAGGCAGAGGGCACGGGGGCTCTCGCTTAGGGAGGCCCTGGATTTGACCTACATCGTGGGAGAAGAAAAAATCCAGATCTGATACTGCATGTCTTGACATCTTAGCCTGACTATGGAACTAATGAGCACAGCCATTGGACAGTTACTGACGAGACCAGGGTGGGGGGTGGGGAGGAAGGGGGGACCCTGGCCCGTTCCCACAGGCACTGGCCGCGTCTTGCACCTGAGCTGCAGCCCTTCGAACCACTCAGCCAATGTCTGCTGCACCCTGTCACGCTGCCGCTGGAGCCCCAGCCTGGCACATGTGCCACAGGGAAAGTGCACAGGCTGGAGGTGTGAGCCAGCACGGACGAGGACGCAGGCCGGCCAAAGGGCAGCAGGAAGAGGCTGTGGAGCTCAGACCAGAACCCGGGAGAAGAGTCAGCGCAGAAGATCAGAGAGGATGTTGTAGGAAAAAAAAGAATGGAAGCAGAAGCTGGGGCTTGGCTGTTTCACTGGAAGTTCAAGGAGGAAGTGTGGCCTGACCAGAGACGAAGGCAGAGAGATAAAGAACGAGATGCACAGTAGGCAGAGGCTGAACTGGGCAGGGCATGGCTGAACTTTACCCCGAGAGGGGAATCATGGGAAATATCCCCATAGACTCTGGCCTTGGACTTGAACTTGTTACCAGGAGCCCTTTCTTGCCATCTGATTGGCTGAAGCCATGGAGAACTGATTAGAAGTTTTAATTGTTTCTGGAAACTTTGAGGCCTTGAAGCCTCCTGAAAAGACCTCCTTTAACTGTTTTACAATAACAACGGGCCGTTAACAAATTCCAGACTTAATTTATCCAAGAACTTGTTAAAATTCCCCCTAAATAGCCACCAAAGGAATGTGCTTTTGAAGTCATTTACTTACCAATAAATTACAATGGTCTGAAATCATTAGCAGCCAACTAAATTGTTTTAATTGATCTGAACTTCGTTACGACCCAGGGACTCCGTCTCTGTGCAGCTGTACTTTCTAAAGGTCTAAAATAACAAATTAATCTCTCTTGAATCCTGTCATCTTTGGAGCAGGAGCCCAGCAAGGGAAAAAGATTAATGGTGGGAAGAGGGCCTAGAGGCATGCAGATACAAAGTGGGGTCCCCTGTGGAATGTCTCTCTCGTGTTTGCGTGGGACTCCATGTCCTGGCATGTGGTCACGTGTGCTGGTATGTGGAGATAGGTTTTTCCATTATTTAGCCACAGACTCAGGTTTGTTATGTGTACTTTTTTTTTTTTTTTGCCAGTTCTAGGGCTTGAACTCAGGACCTGGGCACTGTTCCTGAGGCGTAGGGCGGTAACTGCCCAATGTCCAAGATGGGCGGTGATTACAGTTCAGCACGTGTTCCTCTTGCTCTAGAGATAACAGAAAAGTAGAGGCAAGGGCTTTGGGGTGTCTGAGGCCTTGCCTGGCCTGTAGACAGTCAGTGCCGTTAGAGCAGAGAGTTCAGGATTAAAGCAAAGCTTCAGGGCTGGGTGGTGGGGGAGGGGGGAGAAGGGAGGAGTCTGGGAGGGGGAAAAGAGGGAGCCATCAGCACCCAAAGCACCAGCCAGGAATGAGAGGTGCGCTGGGGAGTCTGGACCTTTGATTGCTCTCTTCCATGCTCTTTGGCACAGATGGGTGCCTGGCTCGCGCCTACAAACCTAGCCCTTCCGGAGGCTGAGATCTGAGGATCCCAGTTTGAAGCCAGCCTGGGGAGGGAAAGTCTGTGAAAGTCCTATTTCCAATAAATGACCCAAGAGCTAGAAGTAGAGCTGTCACTCAAGTGGTAGAGTGCTAGCCTTGAGCAAAAGAAGCTCAGGGACAGCTCCCAGGCCCTGAGTTCAAGCCCCAAGACTAGTGTGCGCGCGCACATACACCCACACCCACATACACACATATACACCCCCCCCCAAACAAAGCCAAACACACAGAAAAACCAAAACCCTTTGCCAGTGTCATGTTCCTGTTTATCTCCCATCAGGAGATCTGGCCTGAGAACAGGTTCTCCTGGAAGGCAGGGGTGGGGACAAGGTGTGCAGTCCCCAGGAAGAACACTCCCCACCCTCGCAGTGGCTTCCACGGGCCCAGAGCCCTGCAGCTCAGCCAGGAAGATGGAAGGGTGGAAGGGTGGCAGCACTGCCTGTCCCAGTCCTGGAAGAGGGTGGGAGCTGCCCCCCCCCCCCCCCCCCCCGCCTGCCAGACCTGAATCTAGAGGAGGAAACGGAAAGGCCTTAAAACGGCAGAGGGAGTCTATTTCTCCTTAACTGTCTCTGGCTGCACAAAATTCGGAGAAGCGATTGAAGGTAAATTGCTTGGTTTTCAATTTTAAGCTGCACTTATCCAGGCTCGATCAGTCTTCCCTGATGGTGGCAGAAAATAATAAGCGCCCGATGCAGGGTTGCCCTGGTGCCCAATAACGTGGGGGGGGACTCCGCACCCCCTTTCATTACGGGAAGACAGAGTGCGTGTTGCACGCGTTTATTGATATGATAAACTGCCCCTCACCTCCCCGGGAGCCAATCTTCCTGATGGAGGCCGTGGAGAGAGGCTGGCACCGCTGGCAGGGGCCGTACCCTCTGCATCCATCTGGTCGTCCTCCCACTGCGACCCTGGGGTTATTTTACGCTATGGGCAGGGCAGCTCCAGTCTCTCAGACCCGGGGCTCCGAACAACGAACGACACTACAAGGGCAGGCCTGGATTCGAATCTTGGTGCTGTGGGATGGCCTTGGATCCACCAGCCTCTCAGTGTCTTCCATTGTAAAATGGAGGTGGTATTCTGGTCTCAGCCATCCTGGCTGTGGGGGTGGGGTGGGGTGGGGTGTGGGAACGAGGTCTCAGAGAAACTGAGTCTGTGGGCCTGGTCCCCCTCAACTGTGCCAGCACCGAATGGCAGGCAAGCCAGTGACGTCAGTGGTGACACTGGATGGGGAGGGGAGGGGGAGGGGGGAGGGGGGGAAGGAAGGCATTACTTGGCTTGATAAGTGTAATCTAGAAATCATCAGCGAGGAGGAATCTCTGCCAGGCAGTCGGTGACAAGGTCCTGGGGCACCTTGGGTGCTGAGATCTCACGGCAGATGCGTGCCCCATGCTCGGTGACAATGCTTGGACGGATCTGTGAATACAGCCCGCTGGGAAGGAGCACCCCATCCTTTCTAGAAGTGGAGCAGCCAGGGGCTGGTGGCTCACGCCTGTCATCCTAGCCACTCAGGAAGCTGAGACCTGAGAACCAGGGTTCGAAGCTGGCTCAGGGCAGGAGAATCTGTGAGACTCTTATTTCCCATTAAATAGCAAAATGCCAGACGTGGAACTGTGGCTCAATCGGTAGAGTGCCAGCTTTGAGTAAAGAAAAAAGCAAAAGCTCAGGGATAGCGCCCAGGCCCTGAGTTCAAGCCCCAGTACTGGCAGAGAGAATCATCTGCGGATCCCGGTGCCTGGCTGGAAGCAGAGCCGCCTTCTCTCAGCCCAGGTCCCCGCCTGTCCCGCTGGGCCTGGGCATCTCCTCTCCCTGGGAATCGCCTGGCTATGCCCTGCTCTGCCCTGGCCACTGAAGGTCTTCTGAGTGTCTGGCCTGGGTTGGTTGCTTGCTGTGAGCCTGGCCGAGCAGACCGTGCCATGCTGCTGGGGCTCAGCCCACCTGCCCCCCTCCCCCCCCCCGGGAAAGAGGAGGGGAGCTGGACTTCTGGTCATTCTCCCTTTGTCCCACGAGACTACTTCTGTCTTCCCGTAGCCAGCTGTCTCTCCATTGGCTCCAAACCCTTCACAGAAAACCTCAAGTCCTTCAAGACCCGCCTGCGGGATGGCTCTATCTGCCCTTCTTGTCTCCTCAGCCCTTTCTCAGACGCACTACGCATGCTCCTACCCCAGGCCCTTTGCACACGCTCTTCCCTAGAGATCTTCATGTCCCATTTCCTCCCGGCACTCTGCTTCGACGTCCTCAGACAGGAGCCTTTGTGGCCACTCTGTCTAAATCCCCTCCACTGCTCCTTTGTGATGGCCGCAGCATTTATCAAGATTTGAAATTATATTACAGGCCCACAATCCAATTCCAAAATCCATAAAGCTCTGAAAACCAAAAGCTCGTTCATAACTCATTTGGCGGCAAAACGTGACCTGAACGGATGTGAAGCTATTTATAGTCTCGGTTCATCCCTCTTCCCATGAATATTCATACATTTTTCCCCTGCAGAAATATTAATGCGTTTGATTACGGGGCGCTACTCCACACCCTGCTGGGGCCGTGTTTATAATATATGGCCTCTGTGCCATAGGAAGGTCTGCGCGCCATATGAAGTTCTAAAATGCAAAGTCTGAATGCCCCGACCTGCTTTGCAGACCTGGGGCGTGGCCAGCATCCGGGGCAGGTGGCTCCTGGCAGGGGGGCGGCAGGGAGGGCTGCTTTCACATCCTAGGATGTTCTCAGCAGGACAGGAGATGCCAGCACTGTCCCCTCCCCGCGGCCGGACAGGCGGACAGGCAGGGAGACAGGTCAGACAGCCCCGGTGAGGACCCGTCCACACTGGGTCCAAGCCATCGAGGGTGGGGCTGCAGGCCGGCCCTTCCTGTCCTGTCTCTGACACAGACGCAGTTCCCATCTGTGCTGCGCCCCGAGGTGTCCCCACCACCTGGCGGCCGCGTCAATCACAGGCTTGGGGCTTGGTGGTGACAAAGTCTCTTCCCTTTGACCGAGGCTCTCCTGAGCCTCCCGCCTGACCTGATCCTCCATTTCTGGAAGAATCCTGCTGTCTGCAGGGCGGTCCCACCCCCTCACTGCTGGCCTTAGTATCTGACCACTCTCTGAACGGAGCCCCTCCTGCGTGGTGGAGGGCCCAGGCAGCCCCCGCTGGGGACCCTCTGGGGCGTAACTCGCAGGGGACGCTGGGGGCCGGCAGGGCTGGACGGAGGGCAGGCGGCAAGGCCGATGGACGGGAGAGCCGCAGGGAGCCGAGGGCAGAGCCTCGGGTGCAGTCAGCGGACCTGCACAGCTGTCTCCTGGGCCTGTGTCTGGGCGTGTGGAGATCTTCCCAGGAGGCCCTGCACCCCGGGAGGGGCGCTGTGAACCCCATACGCTGCTCCCTGCAGGAGGGCTCCCATGGCCGGGTCCCAGGCAGCCCTCCCGGGCTGGTGAGCTGCAATGCGGGGGGCGGGGGGTTAATCAGCCCCCAACAGGGCCAACAATGCCAGGCGCCGGTGGCTCACGCCTGTCATCCTAGCTACTCAGGAGGACCACGGTTCAAAGCCAGTCCAGGCAAAAACGTCCTCGAGACTCTTATCTCCAATGAACCACCAGGAAGCTGAAAGTGGGGTTGTGGCTCAAGCCGTAGAACACTAGCTTTGAGCCCAAAAATCTCAGGGACAGTGCCCAGGCCCTGAGTTCAAGCCCCAGGACTGTCATATGTATATGCACACATGCACGCACGCGAGTACGCATACACACACACACACACACACACACACACACACACAGAGCCGAAAGTGACAGGCAGCTCAGAGGAGCTTGCTAGCTCCTGTACGCATCAGACTTCCACCTGGCATCTCCTGTGACAGTTGAGGAAACTGAGGCACGGCTTAAGGGGTGCTCCCAGACCTGGGACAGGGCTGCAAACTGGAATTGAGTCATAATTGAGTCATGTGAACCCCATCAGAGGGGCCCCTGTGGGAGGACGCCGTCCAGCCTGGGGCCGGAGCTCCAGTCCCCCGCAGGGAGCAGCAATCCAAGGACCCAGGAGGTGTGGGTGCTGCCAGAGGCTAGTCCCGACCCCCGAGGGCTGGCCTTCACAGGCTCCCGCAGAGCAGGGGACACCCCCCCCCGCAGCGCTCCCAGTGATCACTCCCTGATTTCTGGTGCCCCGCTGGGACCATTGTTTCTGCACTTTCTCCCAATTAAAAACCCGTGGCTGCCCCTCTCCTAGGTAAAAAGAGTTCATTTTCAATTCCATGGGTGGGAGGGGGCCCCCCCAGGGACCAGAGTAATGAAGCTGCTAGTGCAAAACAAATAGATAAATCAATGTTTCAATTTTCTCCCTGTGCCAGAACCGGCCACTGTTGCTTAGCAATTCCAAGAACATGACCGCAGCCTTTCCCAGGCCGCCATGAAGGCGGAGAGTCGCCGGGGCCTGAGCTGTGCCCGAATGACAAGCGGCCGCGGCCTCAGGCCACAGTGCTGCTCAGAGCAGCTGGAAGTGGTCCCCACCCCCTGCATCCCCCAGGCTGAGGCCCCAGCCTGGGCAGGCCGGAGGCCGCGCCAGGGCCCTCCTGGCACCAACAATGGTGCCCAGACCCCTCCGTGAGTCTCCCTGTGCCCTCTGGGCTGCCCTGGGCAGTGAGGTGTCTGCCTCCATGGGCCAGGCCTGCCAGCTGCCCTTCTCTCCTCTCCGCCTTGCTGCCTTCTCCGTTTCTGCCTCCTCTGGGCCCTGGGCTCCCAGCATCCACAGCCACGAGCCGCCTCTGCCACTCTACCGAGCGTTAAGCCCGTGGCTGGGTCCTGGAGGCGTTGTGGAGGCCACTGGGTGCACGAAGCACCGATGTGGACACAGCCTCTCCCCTGCCTGGGCTTCCCCAGCGGATCCGGGCCTGCCCAGAGGAGGGGGCGGGGCAGGGTCTGCGCCTGACTGCACCCTGCACCCCTGATCAAGAAGGCGGCCATGCAGCCCAGCAGCAGTGGGGAGCCTCCAGACAGGAAAGGAAGCGAGAGCCACCAGAATGGGGCCTGGGCCTCCGCCCTGAGATCTGCGGGAGCCCTGCGCTTTCCCATCTCTTCTTCCCCGGCTGTGTGATGGCAGAGGAGAGCAGCGGCCTCTCAATACCAGCAACTGGCGGGGCGGGGGTGCCCCGCTGGGAGACCACTTTGGAGAGGTGCAGGCTGATGGGTGTTAAGGGTCTCAACCCAGCTTTGCAGTGATCATTTCCAGTTAGGGAGGAAATCTGATGTTTAAAAAAGTGTGTCTATAGTTCACACCAAACCCACAGAATTGTAGGGTTGCAGGGGTGCAGTGTTACAGCGTTGGAGGGGTATAGGGTTGTAGAGTTGTAGGCGTATAGTGTTATAAGGTTATAGGAATGTAGGGTTGTAGAGGTGTAGGGTTGTAGTGGTCTAGTGAATAGGTATAGATTGTAGGGATGTGGGGTTATAGGGTTGAATGAGTATAAGGTGGTAGGGGTGTAGGGCTATAGGGTTTAGGGGTATAGGACTGTAGGGTTGTAGAAGTTTTGGGGTACAGGGTTGTAGGAGTCTAGGATTGCTGGTTCATGGGTGTGGGGTTGTAGGGTTTAGTGGTGTGGGGGGTATAGGAATGTAGGGTTGTAGGAGTCTAGGATTGCTGGTTGCATGGGTGTGGGGTTGTAGGGTTTAGTGGTGTGGGGTATAGAGACATAGGATTATAGGGGTGTAGGTGTTGTCAGATTGTAGGGTTCTATGGGTATAGGGTTGAGGGTTTAGGGGTATAAGAGTATAAGGTTGTAGGGGTATAGGGTTGTAGGTTTGTAGGGTTGTAAGGGTGTAGGGATGTAGGATTCTAGGGCTGTAGTGTTGTAGGATTGTAGGACTGCACTGGTGTAGGGGTTGTAGGATTGTAGGGGTGCAGGGTTGTATGATTCTGGGGTTGTAGGCTGTATGGTATACTGTTGTAGGATTGTAGGACTGCACTGGTGTAGGGGTTGTAGGATTGTAGGGGTGCAGGGTTGTATGATTCTGGGGTTGTAGGCTGTATGGTATACTGTTGTAGGATTGTAGGACTGCACTGGTGTAGGGGTTGTAGGATTGTAGGGGTGTAGGGTTGTGTCTGTACAGAGGGCAACCATTAGGGGGCGCCTTTCTGTGCCGGTCACAGGACCTGGGATGCAGTGGCTTCCAATCAGGGCTGCCTGGGGGGCAGGTGAGCAGGGGAAGGTCAGGGGCTTCTCCAGGGCTGCTGAGAGTGGAGCAAACAAGCCCCGGGGAGCACCTGTGAGCCGCCACGCTCCTCAGTCCACACACCAGGTTTACTTCTGGGGAACTGGGGCTGTCACAGTCCTGGCAGGAAGAGGTGACGCTCGGAGGACCACCCCCAGGGGCCTCCCCGCCCCCGCCCTGCTGTGAGCTGTGAGTGGGGGGCGGGGGGGGGGCGGGACGCTGGGCCTCCTGAATTCTTCACATGCCGCCATGCTTCTGGGACCACCAGGCTGCCACGTTCAGAGCTGAGCAGCGGAGGACAAGATCTCAGTTGACAAGCCTCTCCCCCTCCACCCTGCCCCACTCTGCGGGGCCCCTGCTCCCCATGCCAGACCTTCTCCATAAAGCATACCTGTCAGGCCCCATGCCCCCGTAAGCTGGAGCACCAAGCCAGGGAGGCAGAGGGTGGGCTGGGCGGGGCAGAGGGGTGAGGTGCGGGGCTTGGCTAGGGCCTCCTGTGCCAGGGTCATTTGGACTTGACTCCACGTCTCGGGGATGGGAGACATAGCAAAAAATCACCCTGAAGATGTCAGCTGACATGACCGACCACAGGCCATCAGCTGGGGCAGAGCAGAGCAGGGACCAGGTCATACGTATGTGTTCCGCGCTCCTGTGTGAGGTAGAAATAGCGGCGGCCATTTCACAGCCAAAGAGCCTCGGAGGAGCAGATCTTGCGGGGTTCCAGGCACAGAAGCTTTGTGAATCAAGAGCCCAGAGCTCAAGACACGGATTGAGGCTGAGCTGAGCACCGTTAGTGGTGTGAGGCTCGGAGGAGCTGAGCTTGGAAAGTCTGGGGCTTGAGAGAGAAGGCTGGCTACTAGCCACCATGTTGGCGGGAGTCACGGGCGCCCTCCCCTAGCCCTGTCCGGCCATCCTGCCCCAGTGGCCTCCCTCCACCTGCCCTCTAGGGGCAGCAACCCTCCTGGAGAAGCAGAGGGGGCTGGGGGGGGCGGGGGGCGCTGCTGGCTGGCTCTGTAAGCCTCAGGAGGATGAGCTCTGTGGATCGCAGTTTGAAGCCAGCCTGGACAGGAAAGCTTGTGAGACTCTTGTCTCCAAGAAACTGCCCAAAAGCCAGCAGGGGAGCTGTGGCTCAACTGGTAGTGGGCTAGGCTTGAACCAGAAAGCTCAGGGACTGCGCCTAGGCCTAGAGTTCCAGTTCCACGATTGGCCAAAATTAAAAGCAGAGAGGGCTGACAGGGCCGGGGTGGGGTGTAGGTGTATGTGTGTGTATGTGGGGTGCGGAGCTGGCCTGGGAGATCTCCTGGCGCAGAGTGCACCGAGAGGAAGCAGAATGAACAGCCCTCTTTGCAAGATGACCGGCTGAGCTGCGAGTTTAAAATAGCCACCCATCAACCTCAGGCTGTGCCAGCACCAGCTACCAGAGCTTCACTGGCAACAGGACAGGCGTGAGTCAGCCCCCAGGTAATTTATGTCTCCACTTGGCTAGCCAGGAAATAACCCCGGCGTACAGAGTGAGCCTCATGCTCCCCAACACCAGGGTTCACTGGCCAGGGTGCTTACTGCACCCCCCCACCCCTAGGAGGTGGGGGTGGGCTGGAGTGGGTGCCCTTCCTTCCTAGATCAGTTCACCACCACCCCAACCCCCCAGCAACGTATAATCCCCGGAAATGCTGCCCACCTGGCTTGACTGGCCCGTCTGGAGGGTGTTTATAACCAGGATCAGAACCACACATGTGTGTGACCGTGCAGACGCTGTCATCCGACAGCCTGTGGGCTGGCTAAAAAGGGGGGAGCGCAGGCCTGGGTCCCCTCCGGAGCTGTGGCTGGGCTGGGCGGGGAGGCAGGGAGGCGAGGCGGGGGCATGGCTTCTTATCAGCCGGGGCCCTTGGCCAGTGCCAACTGCCTTTCCCTTCCCGCTTCCCTTTCTCTTCTGTCTATAGCGACGTTTTATTCCCGCTGTGGTCTGAAAGTTTGTGTTTCCCCCCAAATGTGGGGGTTGAGATTCTAATCCCCAGGGGTGATCAGGACGTGAGTCAGAACCTCATGACCCAGGTGGGCGTCTTTACAGAACTGGCCTCCTTTTGTCCACCCCTGGGGGACACTGGTAGATGAGGGCTGTCCGCCATGCTTTACGCGCCCTCAGCGGACACTGATCTATGGAGCCTCGGGCTCCAGCAGAGTAGGAAGCAGTCTCTGCTTGTGCAGAACTTGGCCTGGCTTCATGAGGGACCTTCCCACCGTCTAGCCAGACCCCATTTAACCCTCGCAAATCACCAATGGCCGCCCTGCTTTACGGTGGAGGAGGTGGAGGCTCAGAGAGGTTAAGGGCCTGACCCACATCACCCAGCCAGGTTGTAGGGAGGCTGGGACAGAGTTCTTTCGGACTGTCAGCTCTGTCCACCTTGGTCGTGCTGAATTTCCTCCCCCATGAGGGGTGTGGGGGGGGCAGAGGAGAGGCCATCTAACCCACCCCGGGCAGGTGGGGGCCTGGGCAGGGTCAGACCTGCCCCAACAGGAGCTCACCAGGACCATAGCCTGGGGGGAGGGGAGGGCGGTCTCTGGTCAAGGCACAAAGTAGAATGACCGGTCAGCAAGGCCCCTCTGCCTTTCAGGACAAAATTTAATGGCATAAAGGGGTTTCTTCAATTCAAATCCCGTCTTGGAACAGCTTCGAGGCCCTGGCTGAGGACACGGGCAGCCTCACTCCCGCCTCCGCTGTGGCTAATGAGACCGTGGGCCAGCCCCTTAACACAGCAGACTGGCCTCCTCCACTCTTTCCCCTTTTCCTCCTTCCTATCCTCTAAGCTCTGAGTTCTCAACCCTCTCCAAAAGGGCCCTCATTCCTCCCACAGTGTGAGCAATCTACAACAGGAATCACATGCCTGGATGCCTCCTGATGGAATATATTTGGGATTAGGTCAGGAAGGAGGCAGAGGGAAAGGATGTGCACCTTCCGGGAGCTTGGAGTTTCCCATGGTGCCCAGCAGGGAAACCCAGCCTCTGCCCAAGGTTCCAGCAGGATTCCCCAAGGACAGCCTCCACCTGCAGGCCCCCGCGGGGTCCCAGATCACCAAAGCACAGGGTATTTTAATCCAATGGGCTATCTTAATGAGGCAAGAAAATAGACACAAGGTTTTAGGAACATTTCCACAGAGAGTCAAGAAGACTAGGCAGAGCCATTGGCAAGCAGAACTCAGCCTGAGGGCTGCCAACCTAGACCTGGGGCAGGGTATAGAGGGTTGGGCGGGGCAAGGTCCAGGAGCTATTGTTGACACCTGGCCAGTACAATGGTGATTATGGTGATGATGATGATGGTGATGGAGATGATGGTGACTATGGTGAAGATGATGATACACATGTCTCGATCACCTTCCATCTGTCAGGCAATAGTCTATGAGCTTGCCGTCCATTCACTCAGGCTGACAGCAGTATCATTACCTCTCACGGATGGGGAAATGAGGCTTGAGAGGCCTGGGTCTACACCTGCATCTATACAGGTGTTGATGGCCGTGCCTGGTGGAGCCCTGGAGAATGTGTTTGGACCAGCGTCCTCTTCACCCCCCTGGGTGGGTGGCGGGGGAGCTCAGGACAAGGAGCCTGGCACAGACTGGGGGCTCCAGTGCCCGTGGGATCAGCACGGGTCCCAGAGCCAGCATTGTGTTCAGTGGGGCCTAGGCTGCAGTGTCCGCCAGGCCCTGTGTGGTTCACACCCCCCTTCCCTCCATGAGTGGGAAACTCTAGTCAAGGGCCCTCCAGCTAGCACAGGGTCAAGGGCTGTGGCTCTGTCTCTGGCCCATCCCAGCCTCACTATCCTGGGCCACAGAGCCAAGGCCTTGCCCTGTGGGGTCTCCGTGATCTGGCCAGGCTCAGCCCACCATCATCTTCCCTGCCCCCATTCCCCTGGGGTGGTGACTGTCCAGGACCTGAGAGGTATGAGCTCCTTGGATCTCATCAGGCCCCGGGAGGGGTCCCCTCCTCAGACAGCCCTCCAGGGCCGCAGGACAGGCATGGGTTCCCACCTTCATTCTTCTCCACCCTTGGCCACTCAGCCGCACTGATTTAGCGCTTCCGGAACATGAAGAGAGCCACATAGGGCCTGCTCACTCATCTCCCATCTTTCCAGGCGGCAGGTTCATGAAGTTCGCTTTATTTTACACCGTGTGTGTGCAGGGCCACTCAGGAGCCTGTCTGGCAAATGACTGAACTGCCCAAGTGCTTCCTGTACCAACTATGCAATGAGGAGCTTTGACTGGTGCACCTGTCTCCCCCCCCACCCCCAGCACAGAGCTCACGCATCTGGGTGTCTGAGGCCCTCCCTTCCCTTCCCTTCTCCAGCCCTCCGCTCCCAGAGCAGATAGAGGCTCCGACGTCCCAGTGCAGCTAGGCTGAGGGCTGCCTCATATCAAGGTTGTGATCAGGCTTTGAAGCTACAACTGTAAGATTTTCTTCAAGGCTGCTCACATTGGTTCTCTCTACCTGTCATCTACAGGAGGGAAGGAGGAAGGGAGGGAAAGAAGGAGGAAGGGGGAGAAGGAAGGAGGAAAGGATGGATGGAAGGAGGGAGGGAGGGAAGGAGGGAGGGAGGAAAGGAGGGAAGACAGTAGCTGCAGGGAAGTTTGGCAGAGGCTGAGCTGGGGTCTCTTTGGTATTCTGTGCTATGCCTGGAACTCGGTGGGCGCTTAATAAATGTTTATTATGGGTAATAAAACCAACCTTATTTACACTAGACCTGTCTCCAAAGACCACTTTACATACTTAAAAATAACCTTAATCATCACTCCCAATGTCCTCCAGATCGGGGTCGATGCTGCAGCTTATAAATGGAGTTCACCTAGCCCAGTTCACTGCAGAGCCAGCCTCTCCTTCCTTCCTTCCTTCCTTCCTTCCTTCCTTCCTTCCTTCCTTCCTTCCTTCCTTCCTTCCTCTCTTGCCTCTCTCTTCCCTCCTTCCCTTCCTGTCTCTGTCTCTGTCTCTCCCTTTCTTTTTTATTCTTGAACTCAGAGCCTGGTGCTGGTACTGCATGCTCCACCACTAAGCACACATTCCACTGCCCAGTCCACCACTGAGCTCTATTCCTAGCCAGGGCAGCAGGAGTTTGCGAGCTCCAGGATGTGTGCACTCCAAAGCACTTGGGGGTTTGCATGGAGACACAGCCCTCTTTAATTAATTCTCAGAGCTCAGTAGGAACCATGGCACACAAAATCCCACTGCAGCCCTGCCGCAGGCCTTTACAAATCACAGGGGCCATGCTAATCTGGCATTGTGCCACCTCCAGGAAGCAGAGGATTAGAGGGAGGTGAGCGGTTCCATCCCAGGAACAGGTGGCCTCCCGGGGGAGTGACAAAGTTGTCCCTGTCCAGCTGCAGGCTGGGGTGAGGGAGGCAAGGAGGGGGTGTCCCAGGAGGGAGTTGGAGCTAGGCTTCCCTAGAGCAACCCCAGCCACGAGCCCATCAGACGGAATGATGCTTCTCAGGATTATTCAACTTCCATTTTGTTCTCCACATTTGAATTCTAAAGAGAAGCGAGACTCAATGTCTAGAACTGCAGCCTCCATCCCCAAGTTACCCGCCCTAGCAGTGCTGACCATGAGCTGTAGTCCCATGTGTGTTTTCCAGCCGGGCCTTGGTGGGGCTGACAGGCCCGGGGAGAGGCTCAAGGAGAGGCCTAGGGAGAGGCATGGGGAGAGGCCCAGGGAAAGGCCTAGGGAGAGGCCCAGGGAGAGGTTTGGGGAGAGGCCCACCAGCTTCACAGAGCCTGGCCCTCTCTGGGTTCCACTGTGCTGCAGGCCTCAGTCCTGACTCTATGCACAAGCCAGCTCCCCAAGTGGCAGCCATGCAAGAAGCAGCTTCATCCTTGTTCCTGGGTGGAGCAAGGGGCCAGGCTGCATATGGGATTGCTTCTATCACAGAAGGGCTCTGCAGGCTGGGGGTACTCAAGGTTCTACTCTGTGGCCATTTTCTCCCTGTGGGGGGACACATAGAAGCAGGGGATGCCGGCCTGGGAGGACACAGCATCCAGGAGCTGACAGGGGACCCTGTGGCTTGGGCACTGGTCACACGCAAATGTGTGTATGTGTTTGTGGGGAACTCTCTAGGAGGCAGGGAGAAGCTTCCAGAAAGCATTTTAGCAATGACCTGAGAGCCTCAGACAAATCCAGACTGAAGGACTGCTGAGGTGGGGCTCTGATTAGACACAAGCCGGGGGCCCACAAAACGGTCAGATATCCCAGGCGCTTGGGCTATGTTACCCAAGGTCCAGGGCCACCTTGCTCAGAGGTAAGAGGTTATGGCAGGCTACAAGGTCTGGTGAGGGTTAATGGCAGTTACAAAATCCACCAGCCTCTCTGCACCCAGCTCTTCTCTGCTAGCCGGAGGAGTGAGATGAGACATCCGAGAGCAATGTTGTACCATAACTTGGGTATCTCTTTCAGTGATGAGTGACATTTTCCAGACAGAGGAGATACAATTTTGGGCAAGTGCAGGTAATACAATGCCCCGGCAGCCTGTCAGGGAACAGAAAGCTGTCAAGGGCAGAGGGGGTAAGAGCAGGTCACAGCAGAGCCATGCTGCCAGCTTAGTGGGTGAGCACAGTGAGCCAGGTAGAAGTTCCAGTTGGTGAGAGAAGCTTAAATTACCCACTGCCTGGTCCTTCCAGGCTCTGGCTGCAGCTGCTGATAGCAAACTGAGTTATGCCCCTGAACCAGGCAGGAAAGCGCTGAATTAAACAGTTTAGCACCTTTACATATTCAAGCCAAGGCAAAACACCATAAACTACGCTGAGAAATGGTGTCTAATGAACATTCCTTAGCTGTTGTTTTGCTGGTTGATACAATAGCAGATTTTAGAAGGGCGGAAAGCACCTGGTGTGCAGGGCCTCCGGCCCGGGTGGGCAGCATGAACTCTCATTTTGGGCAGAGGGGATACTGGGCTGGGAGGCAGTCAGTATGGGTGGGGTGGTATCTGGCTTGGATCTTTCTAGAGAAAAATACATCCTCTGACCACCCCTTCCTCTGAATCACCTACTCGGCCATGACCCTCGGAAGAGGAGGTCAAGCACGCCCATCAGGGCTCCCGCCCAAGACACTGGGCATCTGAAACTCTGAACCAGAACATAGGAGCAGCAGGTCAGTTGGGCAGCAGCTGGTGACAAATGCTGGCTGTCCACAGTTTCTGCTCTAGTCAGCATGCTACAGGCAGGGGAAAGATTATTTTCCTCTATCCCAGAGCTCGTTTTGCCTCTGGGAAGTGACATGGAGGGCCTCTCTAGCTAGCACTGTGGCCTGGGAGTCAGGTGGAAGGCATCATGGAGGGGCAGTGGGTCCCTGGGGCCCTGTTTGCTGAACCAGCAAGCTTGGAGCCTCTCTGCTCGCAGCAGTGCTTTGCGAGAGTCCGGCTGACAGCTCTCCCTTCCTCCCTGGGAGCCAGCTCATGGCTGAGTCTCCATGGGTTGTAGAGCCAGGTGTTCCTTGTGCCTCTGTTTTGGCTTATCCTAGAAGTATGTGTGTGGGTGCTGAGCGCTCTGAGTCCTCCCTGGGAGAGAAGATCTGCTCCTGTCTGCCTTGCCCAACCCATCTGCCTATCTGCTTCTCTGCCAACTCATCTATCCATCCATCCATCCATCCATCCATCCATCCATCCATCCATTCCATTCCATTATCCATTCATCCATCCAACCCATCCATCATCCATCCATCATCTCATTCCATCATCCATCCATCCATCCATCCATCCATCCATCATTCCATTCCATTCCATCATCCATCCATCCATCCATCATCCCATTCCAGCATACATCCATTCATCCATGCATCCATCCATCCATTATCCCATTCCATCATTCATCCATCCCATTCCATCAACCATCCATCTATCAATCCATCCATCCATCCATCTATCCATCCATTCATTCATCCATTCATCCATCATCCCATTCCATCATCCATCCATCCATCCATCCATCCATCCACCCATTATCCCATTGCATCATCCAGCCATCCCATTCCATCATTCAGACATCCATACATCCCACAATCAATCCATCCATCCATCCATCCATCCATCCATCCATCCATTTATCCATCTAGCCCATCCCATCATCCATCCACCCACCCATCCATCCACCCATCATCCCATTCCATCCATCATCCATCCCAATTCATCTTTCAGCCATCCCATTCCATCATCTATCCATTAATCCATCCACCCATTCATCCATCCCATAATCCATCCATCCATCCATTATCCCATTACATCATCCACCTGTCCATCATCCTGTCATGCCAGCTTGACCCCCAGAGGCTCCCAGCCTTGTGGGAACCTGGATGGGGACCCAGGATGAGGTCTAGAAGTGGCTGGTAGGCACCCACTGGTTATCCCCTGCTCTGGCTAGAGGAGGGTGGGGAGGGTGCATCTTCATCTACCTACTCCACCTAGCTGTCCCTCAGCCTGAAGTGTGTTTGGAAAATAAGCATGTTGTAACAGCATGTCCCAGCCATATCTATCCTGGACGTGGATGGCCAGGGCTCCATCAGCCTCCCCTGGCCTCCATAGTCTGTACCCATCACCACAGAGGGGCTCCGGCTTCCCTGGCCTCCTCGATCCACCCAAGGTTCAGTGGGTTGGATACCCATCTTCCTCTAGTCGCCTCTGGCTTACGGGGTCTGCTCCTCCAGGACCCCTGCTCCCAGCCTCTCCTTGTCCTCTCTTCCCATTGACCTGCCAACCCAGGCACCACATATTCACAACACTTCTCTGGTAGCACCAACTGGCTGGTAGGAGGAAATGACCCTGGAGAATCCCATTATCAAGCCAGTGGGTCACTGAGTCTAGAGACACTGGGTCTTCCACCGGTTGAACCGTGTGTCGGCCCTGGTGATCTTAAAACACAACCCCTGGCGTCCCACCCCCTGCTGACCCCTCCCTGCTCGGCCATCTCTGCCTGGCCTGCGCATCTGGAGGCCCTCGTGGCTGGTTCTGGATGCACGCAGATGGCTGTGCATCCCCTGGGCCTGAGGGGGACACACCTCATCTCTTCCCTGACTCATTTCACAAAGGAGCAAGCAGAGTCCAGAGGAGACAGGGAAACACCCCCCTTTCCCCCTCACCCACCCCGCCCGCCCTTGCTGACCCACTATGGGCATCCTGCAGGCCAGCGTTAACCTCTGCGCAGCTCCTAGCACTGGGGTGCAGCAGAGTGATCCCCCCTCCCTCCAGGGACAATGGGTGGGGGGAGTTATTGCACTTCCATGGCAGGACCTCGAGCCCTCATTTCGAGCTCTCTTCAGATGAGGCCTCAGGCTCCCACAGCTACAGATAGTTTTGGAGGGAGAATGCATTTATTCTATAAAAATCCATCAAGATAGAAAGATCAGGTTTTCCTAAGAAGAGCACAGAGCCAATCTCTCATTCAAATCCCCCCAGACACGCTCTGGGTGTGGTTTGTGATCCTTTCTAGAATTCTCTTCCAGCCAGAGCTAGAGTCTTATCTTTCTCTGACCTCCCCAGGGCTGGAAGTTCAACTGAGGCCTAGGGAAGAGGTGTTCATGGGGCAGCAGGCTGTCACACTGTGTGCATCCTGGAGCTGGATCCGGTCTCCAGTCCCCAAGGAGATGGGAGGGACAGGGCAGTCTCTTGCCGGGTCCCCATCTCCCCAAACCCATGTGTGACTTGGATGGGTCCATGTGCTAAGTGGCAAGCTTTGCTGGGTGTGAAAAACAGGAAGCCAGCCAGCAGCCAGGCTGCCGGCTTCCCTCTGCTCCCTGATCCTTTCATCCGGGACTATTCCAACTTCATTCTACCATCCTTCACCCTTACCAAGCGGCCTTGGCCGTGAGAGTCTGGTACCAACTGGCAGCCAGCAGAGACCAGAGACAGGGGACCCCAGTGCGTCTCCTCTCCCTGGCAGAGCAGGAGGGCTTAGATGGCTCTGGGCCCTTGAGGAGGACAAAGCTGCTAGGTGGAGGAACAGAGCCTGGTGCTGGGGAGGGAGGACAGGGAGCGGGTAGCCGTGGGGAGGGCCTCTGGTCCCCGAGGGCTGCTGGAGACTGCTGCAGTACGGGAAGATCGCACCCAGCCTGGGCCTTGGGAAGCCTCCTTCCCTGGCATGGACCCCAGGGCTTTCTCTCAGGGTGGCTCTTCCTCCCCCTCCCCCCCAGGCCCTGTCCTGACACTGCTGTCTCTCCCTCTGATCCCCCTGCTTTCCAGTGAGGGCCAGCTCCGAGGCTCACTTTTGTAAGCCTGCCCACAGAAAAGAGCAGCAGCTTAGTGCTTGCAGGATTATGGGTCTTTTGCTTAATTAAAAAAAATCCAATTAAATTAAGATATCAGAGCTAAATAACGCTTGAGTCATTAGTGTGACTTTTATCTTAATGGTTACAGCTGCCGAAATCCTTCTTCAATTTTGCGGCCTCCTGTCACAGGCTTTCTGGGGATGGCTGCTGGGCTCTGCAGACCCTGTGTGTGTGTGTGCGTGTGTGTGTGTGTGTGCGCGCACGCTGGCTGGAGCCTCGGGTTAGGAACTGTTTGCTACCCATTGCCCTGGTGGGTAGATGGCGACATGCAAGGCACATGGCTACTGACATGCTCTTTAAGGATTCTCCCAGGAGAAGGGACCAGGGCTCTTTCTCTGCGTTGGAGCCAGAGGAACAGCTGCCCAGGGCCCACTGGATCCCTTGCCCTCGATGGGTGGAGGGGGCATGGAGTGTGGGTCAGGGCGACTCCGCCCACAGCGAGGCTTCTGCCCCCTGACCAAGCCCCTGCGGCACCGGCTGGGGAGGCCGGAATCCAGTCCTTTGATTTGAGGGCCAGCCGTCAGGCATTGTGTGGGGCCGAGCCGAGCAGGATGAGGGAGGACAAGGTGTAGGAGGCAGAGACGACGCTGGGCTGCCCCGGCCCAGCCGCCCTCAGGGATCACAGGAGGGAGGCTGAGGAGGCAGAGGCCAACCACAGAAGGCTTCTGGGTATCAGCCTTGGGACTCCATCAAAAGGCAGAGAGACCCTCATAACCATAAGTACAATCGTGTGTGTGTGTGTGTGTGTGTGTGTGTGTGTGTGTGTGTGTGAGAGAGAGAGAGAGAGAGAGAAACAGACAGACAGACAGACAGAGAAATCAGGCTGATAGAAAACTACCTCCCCCTCCTCCAAGCCCTGGATAGTTCTCACTGGGTTTCATCTCCATCCTCACAGACACCCCATTCCTTCCCCAGAAACCCTCCAGTGCAGCTTCCTGAGATGGGGAAGGCAGGAAAGAGAAAGAAGAATCAAAAGGGGCTGAAGAACAGGTAAAGAACCACAGCTAGTCATCAGCTCTGCAAACCATCCTGGTCTTATACGCTGCCCACTTCTTACTGTGAGTGACCTCCGCCTGGAGACCGCCGCCGAGGCCACCGTGGCCGCCGTGGTACCCAGCAGGGGCAAGGACCCCCCCTGCCCCCCACAGAAAGGCTGTTCCAAGGCATTGTCTACATTCCATTGTAAACGCCATCTGGGCTCTGAGGGTACCTTATTAGGTAAAACTACTCCCTGTCTCCCCTTCTTCTGTCCTGCCCAAGTTCCTGGAAAAGCCTGGGCAGTTCATTAAAAGAAAACACTATAATTATACTTTCTACAGCCCATAAAGTGCCTAGGATTCAAGAACTCTGGCCACGTTTGGCTATTGGTTCAATTGCCTGCCCTTATCTTTTTCTCTCTTCCTTCCGTTCTCTCTTTTCCTTCCTTCCTTCTTTCCTTCCCTTCCCTTCCCTCTCCTCTCCTCTCCCCTCTTCTCCTCTCCTCTCCTCTCTTTCCTTTCCTTCCTTTCTCCCCTACTTCCCTCCCCCCTCTCTTTGTGTGGGTACTGGGGCTTGCACTCAGGGCCTTGGCTCTGGCCCTTTCTCTCAAGGCTCTGCCACTTGGGCCTCAGCTCCACTTCTGGCTTCTTGCTGGTTAAATGGAGCTAAGAGTCTTATAGACTTCCCTGTCTGGTCTGGCTTGGAACCTCAGTCCTCAGATCTCAGCCTCCTGAGTAGCTAAGATTACAGTCATGAGCCACCATGCCCAGTCCTCCTTCTATGTTGAGGATGTACTTTGGCTTTTGTGTTTGCTTTCTCTGGAAACTGTAGTTTCCCCAATACATCTGTCTGTATCCTTTTTCTAGCAAACCAAGAGCCTACCATTTAGTTCTGCTGACATTCCCACCAGCATGCACGGGATCCCTGGCTGTTCTTCCCTGAGGGCAGAGACTGTGTCTGCTGCCCTGAGTCTGGACTTGAGTCAAGTACTCAGTAAGTACTTGGGAATTGATTGACAGTCAGTGGAAAGACGGATTAGATTTTCCCACTGGGTTTTACCACCTTGCCAAGAATGTGAATTACCTGATCTATCTATCTATCTATCTATCTATCTATCTATCTATCTATCTATCTATCTATCTATCTATCTATCTATCTATCTATCTATCTGCCCATCTTAATGGTACCAGGGTTTGAACTCAGGGCTGTGGCTTTTTTGGCTTGTTTGCTTGCTGATGCTCTATCACTTGAGTCACACCTCTAGTCCTGTTTTTTTGCTGGTTATTTTGGATATAGAATCTTGCAGGCTTTTCTACCCAGACTGACTCCTGATTATTATTATTATTATTATTTTAGGTCTGAGACTGGGACTCCAACTTGGAACTTGACCCTTTAGCTCACTGATTGGCATTCTATCAACTGAACCACGCCTTCCATCCCATCAATAACTGCTTTTAAACAATGAAATTATATTTAAAATCAACTTATCTACTAGAAAACCTGTGAAGAAAGAAATTATGGAACATTCTATTCAGGTCCTCATCGTGCCACTGAGGATCTTATGGCTTGGGGGGGGGGGAGAGAGAGAGAGAGAGAGAGAGAGAGAGAGAGAGAGAGAGAGCGAGAGAGAGCGTGCTCTGGCCAGGCCGTCTATCTGGGGACATGGCAGCACGGGGCTGAGCCTGGGTGAGGGCAGGTGCTGGGGACCTCCAACCTGAGGTAGTGAAAAGGTCTCAGGCCTTGGCCTTGAGACAGCATGGCTGACAAAGGTTTGCGAAGAGCCCTAGGCTCACACAGCAGGTTCTGTGGTGGGTGGAATAGGGTCTCTCCAAAGTTCACGTCCACCCCAAGCCTCAGAATGTGACTTTATTGGGCAAAAGGATCTTGACAGATCTAATTAATTAAGATGACATCATTCCAGATGAGGGTAGGCCCTGAATCTAATATGATTAGTGTCCTTATAAATGAAGGGAAATTGGACCAGATACAGATATGCAGTGACGGCACAGAGATTAAGTGATGCATCTGCAAGCCGGGGTCACTGCTGGCAGCCACCAGACACTGGAAGGAGCAGGAAGGCCACGAGAGCCCTCAGCCAGCCCAGATCTGTCCGCACTCCGCCCCAGGTGTTCAGCCTCCTGACCTGTGAGATCACATATGCGGCTTAAGTCACTCAGTTCTATGTTGTTGCACCCCAAGGTTGTTGATACTGTTGGTAGATAAGAGATAAACAGTGGCTGACATAACACATGCTGATAAAATGTCCTTTCTTGTTCCCATGATGCCCTGGGTGCTTGCTCAGCCAATGAAAACAGCTAGGGTGGTGCATGCACAAGCCATTGACCAATCAGCACAGCTCAGGGGGAGGAGACACAGGGGAGTCTCGTATTATAAAATGGCCTTCCCAGAGGATCGGCTTCTCTCTGGGTCCCCCTCTTGATGGGGAATTTCTGCTACTTTCTTCCATGGCCTTCTTTTCCTTTCAAATAAACTCACTCAGTTTTTTCCACCTTTTAATTCTTTAATGGGTAGAGAAAATGAACCATTTAGGGTTGTCCCCTAAATGACCACTGTTGGGTGAAAGCATTGTGAGAATCACAAAGAGCCACCTGGGACTTTCTAGAAACTACAACCTAGCTTGAATCCTGGCCCTGCCCTTTCTATCTGTGGAGCTTCCTTTGAGCTGAGCTTGTGGTGCTAGACGCTGTTTGTGTGTGTGTGTGTGGGTGGTGGTGGGGTGCTGGCAGGGGTGCCGAATCTGAAAGAGAGACCTTGTAGGTGTGAACTCACCCCAGCCCTCGGCCTATGGAAGCAGCCTGATCTATTAAGCCTTAGGAAGGGTCGGAAGGCTGGGCAGGTGCGGGGCAGGCTGGGCAGGTGGGGGTGGACAGCCCAGGCAGACAGGACAGCGATAGGGGCAGGGACACATGGTTTGGGACAGAGCTGCAGTCCTGAGAGCCATGATGGTCTTCAGGCTCAGACAGAGGGAGGGTTTCGAGTAGTTTACCTTGTGCCTCTGTAAAATACCCAGGCTGCAATGACTGCTGTGT
The DNA here is from genome assembly GCF_000151885.1 of Dipodomys ordii. Classification (NCBI taxonomy): domain Eukaryota; kingdom Metazoa; phylum Chordata; class Mammalia; order Rodentia; family Heteromyidae; genus Dipodomys; species Dipodomys ordii. The sequence goes on along the minus strand of NW_012267222.1, from coordinate 4,239,657 downwards.
GGAGAAGATTTGGAACAGGCTTCCAGGCAGCCTAGGCTAGGCTGTGGGATAGGAGTATTACTTGTTCCAGTTTCTTGGAACATTTGGAGCTGAGCTGACCCTTGGGACTGCCCCTCCCAGGGTGGCCAATTGCTAGAGATGTGCCTGGAAACGTGTCCTTTACATACAAACTGCCCAGCCCAGAGCCCATCCTCCTCCACCCTTCCATGGGGCCTTCACGCCAGGGCCCCATCCTCATGCAACAGTCTCTGTAGGGTCCTGTGTAGACAACCAGGGTGAGGTCCTCTGCCCCAGAGCTGGTCCTCAGTCTGTTCGCCTGCCTCACCAGCTTCTGTCCTTGGAAACTGCAAGTGGAGGCTCTGTCCATTTTTAATAACTGCCTTCTCTGTCTCTGACTGAGCCTTCCCCGTAGTGCTTCCCTGTGTGGTATGACTGGCCCTCCTTGAGGGGACTCTGAGTGACAGCCATCTTTTCAAAAGCAGCATCTCCTGAGAGCTGAATGGTGACCAAAGTCTGCACCTGCAGCCTGAGCGGCCGTGGTGCTCAGGCTGAGCTGCTGGCAGAGGGAGGAGGGAGTGGGCTCCTGGACAGATCTGGTGGGCTGGATGGATCTGGTGGTGAGCTGGTGATGGACATGGGGAGGGCGGCACCGGAGGGCTCCGGGGAGGCCTGGTTTGGAGAACCACGTGTGGATGCTGGATGGATACACTGGGCACAGGGGGGAACCATGGCACCCTAGGGGGCCTGCAAAGGAAGTCAGTTCGCAAAGACAGAAGGTAAATAACCTTCTCCATGGGGCCAGGACCTTTCCTGTCAGCTGCCAAGAGCAGCTTTCCAAAGGCCCCTGCTTGTGGCTCTCCAGGGACCCACAGCCTGGCCCTGTCCACCCTGGTGAAGGAGGACAGAGTAGCTTTGTGCTACAGTCCTGCATCGCAAGAAAGAAAGGAAAAGAAGAAGAGAAAGACTTGGTGTCAATGCGCAGGTTGGCAGAGGACCAGGAACTCCCACTGACCAAGAATGAGAAGAGACAGGTGAGGTCATTTGGGTGTTCTGGTCCCTGCTGGCCCCCTGGGTCTTACCCATGTGGACCCATGTTAAAAATGGAAGCAAATGTTCCTTTGCTTTTACACACAGCTTTTTGTCACTTGAAGCTGCCAGTTCCTTGGGTTCTAAATAAGAAGAATTGCGGTCCTATAAATAGGTTTCTGAAGCACCAGAGCCTGCTATGGCCTTGCAGGGCAACTGAGGCAAGTCCCAGCGCTGGAGGGCAGCCACCTGCCTCCATACTGTAGCCGCACCAGGAATGCCCTGAGGTGCACGAGTTCCCGGGAGGTGCCAGCTTCTCACATCATTACCCAGAGCTGGCAGAGGCGGCTGATAACTGGGAATCCCATTCTCGCCTCCATTAGCAGATGACTTGAAAAAAAAAAAACAAAACACCAAAACCTAGAAACATTCAGTGCTCAGATTTGGAGATGGGGCTTGGGGAACCAGCTGTATTTATTTCTGCCCTGCAGAGCTCTGGCTCCCACTCTGGGAATAGAACAAGCCAAAGCAAAGGGGCTCCAGGAACCAAGGCAACCCTGAAAGCTCCTTGAAGCCTAAGTCCTGGTGGAGAAGGAAGATTCCCAACTTGTGGTCAGAGGTGGATGCCAAGGATGGTGGGAGAGGCACATGCCCAGTCTCTGTGCGAAGTTGGAAATGGAAGAGCAGAGGGGTCAGAGACAGTCAGGCTGGAGCTTGCGCAGCAGGGGTGACGGGAGGGATAGCAAAGTACTTCCATCTTGTCGACTGAAAGCCCATAGCTATGGGGTCAGGCTGAGAAGGTCTGAGGTGCAGGTTCAGCGGCCACATGAGCTGTGATCTATTAGTAATGCCTGCCCCCGGCACAGGAGAGGAACATGTCCGCTGGTAAATTTGCTGTCCCTGAGTTTAAGACAAGGATTGAGAACTCAGATGGAAGAAGAGCGAGTTGCTGTCTTCCAGAGATTTCCTACTGAAACAATGGCGGGGGGCATGTGAAGGGATGTCTTGCTCTGTGTTTATTCTTAACATTCTCTTGATTCCTGGGCGGAGCAAAGCCAGGCCATGTGGTATTAGCACCAAGGAAAGGATCTGGTGCACAAATGACCTCCACAGAGAGAAGGAGAGGAGGGCACGGCGGAGGGGAGGGCAGGGGGCCATCCTGCAGGGCGCTGGCCCGGCTCCAGAGCTTGGCCCCAGGATCTGGGAGCTGCCTCCCATTTCCTGGGATGAAATCGGGAAGCAGCATGCTTCTCCCAGTGCCCCCTGCCCACCGCATGGGCCCAAGGGGTATGTCCAGAACCAGCTGAGCCAGGTCGCGTGCAGGTGGCCAGGGCGCGGTGGCGCCGTTCCCGCGCCCGTGCGGCTGGGCCCGGCCGGTCCTGCCTCAGCCATCCGGGGTGGCGGCTGTGCACAGGTGCCCTCGCTCGCGACCGGCACACAGCTCGTTCTCCCTCGCTCCTCACTGGTTCTCTCTCTCCCACTCACTGACTCACTCGGGACACTTCCTGCACGCTGGGCCTCTTTCTCTCCAGCAAGGTCAGACATCTCTGTTCTCATTCCCACCGGCGCCCATTGCTTTCCTGGCAGGCTGGGGGGGGGGGGGGGGGGGGGGGGGTGGGGGGCGGGGCCTGCATATAGCCCTCCCTGCTTAGCCATTCACAACACAACGTGGTCGGGGGATGGTGGGACAGGGGGCGGAGCACCCCTGCTCACCGCCCTCCCTGCTCAGCCACTCACAACACAGCACCATCTGGGGGAGGGTGGGGACAGGGGGCGGGGCCTGCACACAGCCTCCCTGCTCAGCCACTGACAACACACCGCTGTCTGGGGGAGGGCAGGACAGGAGGCGGGGCCTGCACACAGCCCACCCTGCTCAGCCACTCACAACACAGGGCTGTCTGGGCTGGCTCTGTATTGGCCCACCTGCCACCTTCCACCATCAGGGCTGACAGAGTCATTTGGGGGTCTCATGTGAAACGCAAGCGTGAGATCCCCTGTTTGAAGACTAAGATACCGAGGCGAAGCAGGACCCAGTGTGACCACACAGGCTGCAGAGCCTGGCCCCTCCATACACCTCCGCCCTTGGCTGTCCCTTTGTCAGGCTCAGATGAGTTGATAGATGGAGGTACCAGAATGTTCATTAGACAATTCTTTCTAAGGCTTAATACTGGAGGCAAAATAAATGTCCATCATCAGGGGGTGGCTAAATAAGCTATGATTTATCTATAAGATATGATATTATACAGCCATTAAAAACCTTCTTTTAAGGATTATTAAATGTCAGGGAGAAATGGCTGCTATTTAATAAGTGAAAAATATACAAAATACTAGGTTACACACATGTTATCGACTTTGTAAAAAAATAATATTCTTTTTCCTGAATGTAGCAGAAGGACTGGCAAAAAGTATACTGAAATAGAAACAGGAGTTTCCATTCTAATGAGATTATAGGTGACTTTTATTATTATCTTTTTAATACTTTCTTAGAACTCCTAAATGTTCTACTGTGAGTAGATCTAATTTTTCTAATTAGAGAAATATTTTAAAACATTTACAAATGTACTCATTTGTTATAACGAGCTCACCTGCCTTTGTAATTAAACTTTTTTTTAATAAAGAAAAAGGCGGAGCACAAAGCAAAGGGCATGTGAATATTTATGGGCCCCCTCTGGTGTGTGGGCGTGATGCTGGCCCTAGTGAGATACAGAGCAAGCCCAGGGAAGTGTGGAGATGGTGTCTCCTGCATGCGCTTGTCCTGAGGATGGAGAGTAAGCAAAAACATTGTCCAGCGGCGTGGTTAGCGGGCGGGACAGGCCTTCCGCAGTCCCTCCTTGGAATCTGGAAAGACCCTGAGTCTAGCAGAATCCCGAGGGGGGCCCTACCTGGGCCTGGAATCTCTCAGGTGCTGGACACATCTGGGAAGATATTTGTGAAATCTATTACCTTTTAATAAACTATAACTTAAACGGTAATGGCAAGTTGTAAGTAATCAATACCACGTTGTAATAATTTCCAGCCAATGGAGATTTATATTCCATGCACCTCGGACAGCAATTACTTTATTCTTCTAATATACATGCGAACAAGACTTTAGTTTCACTTAAACCAATTTGCTTTATTGACCAAATCAAGTCTTGTGGTCATCCTATCAACCCTTCTCCTACTGTCTAACTCAGCCGCTCCAGTTCCTATCAATAATTATGACAAGGGTGGTGATTTTTTTCCCCCTTGAGGCCAAGAAAACATTGACTAGGTCTGTCTAGAGACATGACATTCTGCGTCTCCATCTCCAGGCTGGGGCCACTAGTAAGGGGCTTGCCCAGGCTAAGAGGTGAAGACCAGAAAGCAAATTCTAAATGTGAGCAAGGATCAGGAAAGGGAGGGAGGCAGGGGAGAAAGAGACAGCAAGAAAAGAAGGAATCTGGGAGCAGAATGGAAAAATCTGGGCCATACACAGCTGGAGAAACTAGACAGTTCACTTTGTCCTGCTCAGGGCAAGGACCAGTGTGCAGGGGACCTGTGTCCCTCAGCTTTTCATGTCAAGGCACCCGGGGCTGGCTGGGGGATGACTTACTGGACTGTGCCACTAGGCAAAGACCAATGGCCCACTCTTTCCTCGGGATGACAAAGCAGCCTCAAGAAACTAATCAAAGGACTCATCTGACTTAGAGAAGTCAATCAGGGTCCAGAGTTACACTTGTTGTTTGAATATTAGGAATAATTTTTTTTAATTTTACCTTAAACAAACAAACAAACTATTTAACTATCCCTAAGACACCTTTAACTCATTCCCATTTCCATTTTCAACTTGTGAATGGCTTTCCACTCTGGAAAGAGCCAGACACACAGATCTAGATCCATGCTTCTGAGAAACAGAGGCAGGAGAGAGGGGGCCATGCTTCTGATACTCCATTTCTCCATCCCTCCATCACCTACCCAGCCATCATTCCACCTAATCTGTCCATCCAACGTTCATCCATCCATCTCATTATCCATCCAACATCTATCACCTCTCAAATCATCCATCTATCCATCATCTATCTAGCTATCAACCCACCTATCTGTCCATCCAACATCCATCCATTCAACATCTTTCATCCATCCATCCATCCATCTATCCATAATCTATCCATCAATACACCAGTCTGACCATCCAACATCCATCCATCCATCCATCCATCCATCCATCCATCCATCCATCCATCCATCCATCCTGCTATCCATCCAACATCTATCACCTCTCAATTCATCCATCTATCCATCATCTATCTAGCTATCAATCCACCCATCTGTCCATCCATCATCCATCCACTCACCATTCATCCATCCATTTACTTATTTAATTATTCATTGTAACCCAATTATGTATCAGCATGGTCCCAAGCAGCAGACAGGTGATCATGAACTAGACACCGCCATTACAGTGAGACTAGGTCATGTCTATAGTATCACAACATGTGGAATGATATTTGCAACACTGGGTAGGAATAGGCTCCCAAGGAAGCCCAGAAGAGGGCATGACTAGTTTTCTGGAGGACTTCCTGGAGGAAGCAGCATCCTGACTGGAATTTAAAAGGGGAGCAGAAGTTGGCCAGGTGGTGTGTGCAGTAGCATGGGTGAGCCTACCAGAGAGGTGCTTAGTACTCTGCCTTAGTTCTGGGCTAGCCTTGTGCCCAGCCTTTGGCTGCTGCTCTAACACATGACTGGCCCTTTAGGCTCTCCTCACGCTGTCATTGGCTGCTGCTCTAACATGTGACTGGCCCCTTAGGCTCTTCTCATGCTGTCTGTGCTGTCTGACTGGCATCTATGGGCCCTGTCTTCCCATGGCTGCCCTAATATTTTGACAGAATTTCTGAGAGCTGGAGGGAAGCACGCTGAGCTGTGTAGTCTCAGGCAGGCCCAGAGTAGGCCAACAACGAGCATCTCATGTGGAGTTCTTCAGACAGAGCTCACTGTGGACATCACAGTGCCCAGCTGGCCACCAGGCATCACTCTGGAAGGTACCATCCCACCAACCAGTGTGATGAGTCTCCTAGAATGGTGCGCGCGCGTGCGCGCGCGCACACACACACACACACACACACACACACACCCACACACACACCACGGGAATATCCTTCACTCCCACAAGGAAATAAGGAAATGCACGGTGTGCCTTCTCTGCAGATACATGGCCTGCTCACTCCATCTTTCATTGTCTGCTCTTGACAAGAAACCCAGGGAAGGGGAAATATTTCTCTTAAGAAAAACCACAGAGCAGGAAGCATGGGAAGGGCAGCAGCTTGCTGGCCTGAGCACTGGGGAGAGAGTGCTGGGTGGCTGGGCGGTCGGCTGGCCCCGCTGGCCAGGGCACTAATGGCTGGGTCTCTGTGCCAAAGCCACAGAGGGATTTAGGTCTATGAGCTTGTCTTCTGATCTTTTTTTTTTTTTTAAGTGATAGATCTGGGGTTTTGTGTGAGGTTCACATTTTTAACAATACATCGGCTCAAATGTTTATGTGGCAGTGTGTAATCAAACATGCTGGAAAGCCCAAGGGCGCCATAGCTGCGACCTTGGCCCTGGGGGTCACGGGCTATGCCCATGCGGGAAGCTGCCATTCCCAAGAGGAGCTTTGGACACTGGAGAATAGGTAGTGTCATGAAACAGCCCTGGACCCAGGGTTTTAAGCTTTGTGTGTGTGTGTGTGTGTGTGTATGTGTGTGTGTGTGTGTATGTGTGTGTGTGTGTGTGTGTGTGTGTGTGTGTGTGTGTATGTGTCTTGTGCCATGCCTCTAGTGTGGCTTTTTTTCTGTTTCTTTTGGAGACAGAGTATCAGACTCTTTTCTATCCGGGATGGATTTGAATGATGAGCCTCTGGATGTCAGCTTCCTGAGAAGCTGGGGTTATAGGCATGACAATCAGCATCCAGCTCTTGGGTATTTAATTCAAAAGTTCAATAGACTAGATAGGAGCTCTTTTCTCTTCCAATGTTGGGTTTGGGAGTTGGGGTTCATTTGCACTGCCAGGTCTGTGCTGTCTGGGCTGAGCACAGCCTGGTGTATGTGGCCTCTCCAATGAACCCTGTCCCTGCATCTTGTACAGAGGCTGACTCCGTGTACTGAGGCCTGAAGTCTTTTTTTTTTTTTGTGCCATTACTGGGTCTTGAACTCTGAGCCCTATACTCTTCCTTAACTCCCCCCGACCTTTTTATTTTTTTAAATAAAACCAAGACTGGTGCTCTACCACTTGGGTCATACCTCCACTTCTGGTTTTTTGGTGGTTAAATGGAGATAAGTGTGTCTCTGATTTGTCTGCCTAGCTGTCTTTGAGCTGCAATCCTCAGATCTCAGCGTGCTGAGTAGGTGGGGTTACAGGCGTGAACCATGAGCAGGGGGCACCGCGTGGGCTTGGAGCACCCAGTGGGACAGTCTTTTTAAAAAAAATTTAATTTTTTAATTTAATTTTTGTCAGTTGTGGGGCCTGAACTCTGGGTCTGGGCGCTGTCCCTCAGCTCTTCAGCTCAAGGATATTGCTCTACCACTTGAGCCACAGCGCCACTTCTGGCTTTTTCTGCTTATGTGGTGCTGAGGAATCAAATCTAGGGCCTCATGCATGCAAGGCAAGCACTCTACCACTGAGCCACCTTCCCAGAGTCTTTCATAAAGCTGATGTAACTTAGGATGCAGTCAGGCACTGGGTCTGAGAGAGGCTCTCAATGGCACACGGACTTGATTAAACTCACAAAGGCCTTTGGTCTCCACTTTTTGGCCAGTGGCATTGTACTGAGTATCTTTAATCCCAAACTCCAAACTTCAGAACGCTCCAACATCTAAAGCTGTTATATTACACCATATAACACCAAAGTGGAAAAACATTCCATGCCATGAATACTGATAAATGCCACAAGCCCTGCTGCGCCCCCCCCACCTCGCCCCTCCCCCAGCTTAAACGTTTACTAGAGTGCATCTAAATCAGAGGAAGGAGGTTTTTTTTTTTTTTTTTTTTTTGGATTGGTCATGGGGCTTGAACTCTGGGCCTGGGCGCTGTCCCTGAGCTCTTCAGCTCAAGGCAAGCACTTGAGCCACATCACCACCAGAGGAAGGAGCTTTCAAGGTAAACCTGCCTGTGACCCCCAGATTAGGCAGGATCCTCCAGACTGTGGAGTCGGGCTATCAAAAGAAGGGGAGGGGAGTGGGCGGGACTTGTTTCAGAAAGAGAACACAGGGACAGACCCAGCCTTCCTAGAGGAAGAAGTTTGTCCTTGTCTAACCTGGAACTGAAAATAGGTCTTTCCTCTGCCCCAAAGGCTTAGACTGTCCAGGGAGTTTCCTTCTGATAAGTGCCTGGTTTGGGGGCATGTGTTGAATTAAACCAGCCTCATTTAAAATCTCCTTTCTTCCTCGAGGCTAGAGTGTCTCTATTTGTCTGGGACTAAAGGGTTTAAATATATTCTAATCATCCACAGAGACAGGCTGAGAAGCTTGGTGTGGAGTCCGCAGCTCGTGCACTCGATGCTCTTAGGCAGTAGAAGGTTCCTGCTTGGGGAACGGAGGCCAGTAAACCTTACAGGCCTGGCCTCCACCTCCCAACCACCAACCCTGAGTCTGGTCCAGAAGGTGGAGGCCTGAGACTGGGGCAGGGGAGGGAGTTAGCAGGGCTGCAGCCCTGCCTGTGGGGAGGGGCTGCTTGGCTTGCTGTGGCTGGGCTGAGTTGCACGTTGAGCAGAGAGCGGTCTCTCTGGTCCCTGAAGCCCAAGGGGCTGTGGTGATGACCGCGGCTCTCAGGCCAGAAGGGTTCAGGCAGGGTTCAAAGAACCTGTCAGGGTGATGGTAGGTAGAGGGACCCACTTTGCTGAACATCTGGAACGGGGCTCTGTTTGCTGGTCTGCCCACTGACAAAGGGTCACAGACAAAAGTGTCCTCTACAGAGACAGCCCCAAAGTCCCTTCTGCCTGATCACGCTTCGCCCCATAAATCATGGGGCGATGTGTCCTTCTGCTTAGGCCATATGCATCCTGCTTAATGAGTTACTGCATTTGCCAGCCTGGAGCGGGGAGGGGGGGTCTGCTGCAGGCCACAGCTGCTGCTAGGGGTCACCCCCTTCCATGAGACGAAGGGGGGGAGTGAAACCCCTCCACCTTCACCCCCTCGCCCCCCAGGTCTGGACAGCTCCCTAGAGGAGGTGGCATCCGGGAGGACAGAGGATGACAAGGGGGAGGATGGGGGTGTGGCGGGGAGGAGAGAGATGGGCAGGGCAGAAAGCGTAGGTGCTGAGGCCTGGGGTGCAGGATCGATCCTGCCACTCTGTAGAGGCTGAAGCCAGTGGCAGCACCGGGGGAAGAGCCAGAGGGAAGCCTTGGTCTGTCCTCTGTGCAGAGCAGAGTGCCCACGACATAGCATCCTGGTGCTCACAGAGACCCCAGGCATGAAGAGAGCAGGCGCAGAGGGGCCCACGGGGCTGCGCCCTGCCCCGGCTCTGCCCAGAGGGGAGCACCGGCCTAGAGCCCCCCTCCAGCAAATGCAGACCCAATTCAGGGGACATCTAGAATCAGCCTGCTGGGACACACCCACAAAACGTGAATCAGAGCAAAGCAAGCAGACCCAGAGCAGAGCTCCTCAGGAGGCTCTGCGGTGACAGGTCGGTGTGACCCCACGAGCAGCCCCAAAGCCTCCGCCCTGCTCACCCCAAAGTGCTGAGTCAGGCAGCGCAGCAGTTGCTGCGGGAGGAGAATGCAATGCAATTTATTTTGCATGAGAATCTTCAACCCGCTGAGCCCCTGGGAGCAGGCTGGGCGGGAGCGAGCTGTGGGGGTTTTACGAGGCTGTCACTCCCTGTCAGATGAAGGGGCTGCCGAGCCCGGCTCTGCCCTTGTCAGCGTTTACTTTGATACCACCAAGGTGTGGAATAGCCCCGGTCTATCAATAGAGGATCTACAAGGAAGGCTATTAACATCAGGTAGAACCTCAACTTGGTATCCTCAAGTTCCATGTACAAAAGTCATTCTGTAATGTATTTCATTCTGATGGAGGAGGAGGAGGAAGAAGAGGAAGAAGAAGAAGAGGAAGAAGAAGAAGGAGGAGGAGGAGGAGGAGGAGGAGGAGAAGAAGA